>NC_091460.1:115451252-115758752 GCF_027789765.1 Dendropsophus ebraccatus
CTGGAATGAAGGGTGCTTTATAAATAAACAATAATAATAATGATAATAAAAATAATAATAATAGAACAATGGATTGCGCGCAGCTGCATCCTTTTTTCATCTTTTTTTTTTTTTCATAAAATGGATATGTTTTTGCAGTGTGAACAGTGCTGAGGTACTGTAAGAACACCATCTTCATTCTCAGCGATCTGTGTGCTCTGGGAACGGAACAGCTGGTTACAGGGGCGTAGCTAGGGGTTCAGCCTAGGGGGGGCGATTGAGTCTGAGTGGGCACCCAACTGATTAGGTTACCCATAGGGAACCTCAGCAGACAACAATGTTGTCTACTGTAAATAATAAAGAGTATATTCTACTACATTATTCATAGTGACTCATTACTCATTTCACATATATAAAGCCGTGTAAAAATTAAAGGGTTTATCCAAGATTAAATAAACATAGCTGCCTTCTCCCAGACACAGCACCACTCTGCTCCTCAGTTTGTCTCTGAAGTGAATGGATCAAAGTTATTATACTGCACACAACCTTAGGGCAGGTATGGGGCTGTTTCTGGAAGAAAGCAGCTATGTAATAATCTTTTAGACAGTAAAAGATGTCAGCTGGTTGTATTCTGATGTTGGGATCGTACATGTGTTTGCAATTCAAGATGTGATGAGCTGCTAGATATCTGTTTCCTACTGGATCTATCAATGTACCTCATATTTCTATTCTATCTATCTATCTATCTATCTATCTATCTATCTATCTATCTATCTATCTATCTCCTATGAATCAATAGAGTAAAATTTTACTGCGAATCAAAAGATGCCATCAGCCCCGGATCAGGCGTTTTGCAAGTCCTTGGCTGATCGCTGTCACTTTTACACTGGCCGATTATCGACCGCAGGAGGGTTTCTAGCATCTTTCCTGACCAATATTTGCCTGTGTAAAAGCCCCTGGCTGCAATTGATTTCTATATTGTCAGCAATAATTTGTTAGGATTGGAGTGATTTTGAAATACTCACCTAATCCTGGCATGGAGCTGGTCTTCCTCTCTTCTGGCTCTCTGCTCTCCTTTCCAGCCTGTTAGCTGGAGGATCCATCTGCTGGCATGATCAGAGAGGGTGATGTGTGAGGTGAGATCTGAGGAGGGGTGGTGCTGGGGAGATCAGTGAGGTTTGTAGGGAAGGAGGGTTTTGTGAGTGCTGCCTGGTGCCGACATTCAACCCAGAGCTCAGTGTGGTCCGGGGGAAAACTGGCACCAAAACCCCCTAACCTTGCGACCCCTCCCATCTTCCCAGTCACTTCTGAAGCCACCCTACTCCTTCCCCTGGACCTGCCCCACATAGTAGCGAATCCATGCCCAAAAGTGCCCCATACAGTAGCCAATCAGCACCAATAGTGCCTCATATAGTAGCCAATCCCTCCATAGTGCCTCATAAAGTAGCCAGTCTCGTCTATAGTGCCTCATATAGTAGCCAGTCCCTATAGTACCCCATATAGTAGCCAGTCCCCATAGTGCCCCATATAGTAGCCAATCCCCCCCATAGTGCCCCATATAGTAGCCAATCCCCCACAGTGCCTCATATAGTAGCCAGTCCCCCCTATAGTGCCTCATATTGTAGCCAGTTCCCCTTACAGTGCCTCATATAGTAGTTAATCCCCCATAGTGCCTCTTATAGTAGCCAGTCTCCCCACAGTGCCCCATATACCCATATAGTAGCCAACCTCCCCCCCGTTCCTAAGGATTCGAAGGCAGCGCTGCGCCTGCGCTGCTATTTGGTGGCTGAGGGCTGCCACTGGACTAAGGGAACTACCAGACACTAGGTCTGGTAGCGGCCCTTAGCCTCCAATTACTGCGGCTTTGGGTTAGTGCGTGGGGATGCCGGGTGCTGTGGGGCGTGTGGGTGGGTAGGTGAGGGTGTCCTGTGCGGTGGCCTGGCCCGCCCGGTCATAGAAACGACCATGAACCTCAGTGGGTCCCTGCCAGTGTGGGTCAGGCAGTGATGCCCCCCCCCCTAATTTCACTACTGGCTGGTTAGAGTGTTCTAACCTGATGCTAATTTCCCTTTAAAGTGACCCAGTGTGAAGTCAACGGCGGAGTGGTTAACAAATGTCACTTGCAGAGAGAATGGCTCCTCCTTCACTCTAGGAGAATGGCTACCATGAGCAGCAGGGTAAGGCAGGGTTCATGCTATGTTAATGCAGTGTGACCCAGCATATCAGACCCTGTCACTAGCTATGTTTGGAGCCCCTGAAGTGAATGGGGCCAAAGCAGTGTGTCACAGTATATGTCAACATCCTTGTTTTTGCAGGATCTGACATATAGCTAGAATGCCTTCATTAGCACAGCGTGATTCCAGCATAATCAGTGTTGGCAGTGGCAGGGCAGATTCAGTTTGACCCATACTTCTTGGCATTAAGAACCGTAGCTGCAACTAGAGTCTTTCCCACTCTATTCCATCTAATCTAGACCGCCATGTCTTCTTCCATCTACAGAAAAAAACCCAGAAAGTGCAACAGCAACCCACAGGTGCAAGCGCTTGCTGTGTATACTCCCCCCTGGTGTGCACACAATGAAAACCTGCTCTGTAGGTATTAAAAAATGAGGATTTTAGCAAACAATTTGGTCAAACAGAGTGTACCATGTCGCCAGGTTAAGGTGTTCTTAGAGACATGGTCCTACTCTAGCATTTTCACACTAGCAATGGCTTCTCCTGGGCTGAACAAGCCTACAACTGGGCAGACATAATGCAAATAATCTCTTTTTATAGCACCCTTGGGACATGGGTGGAGTGCAAGTCAACACTCCATCCATGTCCCAAGGGTGCTATAAAAAGAGATTATTTGGATCCTATCTGCCCAGTTGTAGGCTTATTCAGCCCAGTAGAGGCCATTGCTAGTGGGAAAATGCTAGAGTAGGGACTATGTCTCTGAGGACACTTTAACGTCGCGACATTGTACACTGTGTTTGATCAAATAGTTTGCTAAGATCCTCATTTTTTAATATCTACTAATTTTTTTCACGTTTACTCCGGGGGCAGTATGTACGGTAAGCACTTGCACCTGTGGGTTGCTGTTGCATTTTATGTATTTTTTTTTTGTCTGTACTTAAGCCGCGTGCAACCTACAGTGTGAACAGAGGCATAGAGGTGCTTCTATTTTTTCCTTTTCTTCCATCTACGTCTCATCTCTGTCAAGTTTGAAGCTCTGACATCTTCAGATCCTAAAGATCCTTTTGCAGCAGATCCTCATTCTGTAAACTAAGAAAGCTGCTCTACACTGCACCCTCTGAATACCGCCAAATACCATACCTCCTAAATAAAATACTGCCGGATACTGTACCCTCTGAAAATAATACTGCAACATTCTGCACACTATACCCTCTTCTGCTCCTCCCTTTATGAGATATAATGCACTGCGTCCCTCTTAATGAGACATAAGGAATTGTGCCCACCATAATCAGATATAATACACTGTACTCCCCTTAATTGGGTATAATGTACTGGGGGGGGGGTGTTAGTGCATTATATTTTATTAAGGGGTTGGGAGTATAGTGTATTATAATGAGGTATACTATGCCTCCCTGAGCAATGCTAATACTCACCTGTCCCGCTCCCGCTGCTGTGGCATCTACTCATCACATCTGGCTTCTAGTGTGAGATGGAGGCAGCTGATTACCTATCACGCTGCCTCCATCTCACATTGGGAGCACAGAGAGGCGGTGCAATTAGTTGGAGGCTCCGTACACCACCAACCCCCGATACACAGCGCCTATGTTACCAGCTTTATTCTGACAGAGGCACCTTGCAGTCAGGATAGCTGCCTCCCCCTTCCATCCCTCACAACTCCCCTGGGTGTTGGACTGTTGAATTCATGCTTCTTTGAGGGCAACTAGGTTGCATTTTTACCTTACTTATCTAAAAATATCAATACATAAATTTAAAGGATTATTCTGGGCAAAATAAAACCAAGGCAGGCATTGTTATACTTACCCATTCCGGAATCCCCTGCAGACACATTGCCACTTTTGGTGGTCTTCTGTATCTTTCCACTCCTGTGACATCATGACCCCTCAGGATCAGTGTCCTCACTCATTGATGGTTGAGAGGTCAGTTCCTTTGGGGCAATGACATCACTTGAATAGGGACTGCAGAGGATGGCACTGCAGCTGGGGGGCACAAGAAGTGTGAGTTGGTCATTGTTAGAAATGAGCGAATTTACAGTAGAAACAAAGTTAATAACTTATCAGCCAGCTGCCTTTGAAGTCTGTGCCACTCTGCTCCAGGTGCCAGGAAAAACTGGATCCAGTCCGGGAAAAATTAGGAGATGTTCCCCACAACTGGATGCAGCTTTTCTAGGAACCCGGGGAGGAGCGGCACAGACTTCAAAGGCAGCAGACTGATAAGCCAATTGCTGAGCTGATGAAGCAATTTGCTTCGTTTTTACTCTAAATTTGCTCATCTCTAGTTATTATGTTTTCACAACCCCATTCCTGCTCTGTGTTTTTATTTTGCCTGTACTACTCCTTTAAGGCCGGGTTCACACTAAGTAAAAACTTGGCCGTGTTTTATAACAACGGCCGTGTTTGCACAAACAGCCGTTATTTCCAAAATAAGGGCCGTTGTTTACTCAAATAAGGCCGTTGTTATGAAACAATTCAGTAAATTGCGGCCGCAGAAAGACCTGCTTCATTGTGTGCTATGAGAGTTCTGATGAGAGTTCAGAACACTGCGGCCGGAAAGATCATCCGGCCGGTACTTAAATACCGCCCGGAATGATCTTTGCAGAGACCGGCCGTTCCGTGACTCGGCCGGGTCATGGAACAGCCGGCCTCTCACGTACTGGGAACATAGCCTAAGGGTGTATTCACCACAATTGTGCATGTACCCCATTTACCCCTATTGCCTAAAGGTAGTCAGCTAATGACTATGTTCGGGTCATTTCCCCCTGTGTACAAGATTTCACTCAGACTCAACAATGTAGTACAAAAATAATTTCCTCTTTATTATCTCAAAATTTGGAACCAATGTATAAAAAACATTTTTTTAGTATAAAATGCAAATGGGGACCATTTTACAGTGTATCCTGTACACTATTTACATGTTATTTACACATTATTTTATATTTACATGTATACTGTATATAAACAAACAAGATCCTATAGAATGCCAGCTGTAGAATGATTCACAAAGGGGGAGATTTATCAAACATGGTGTAAAGTAGAATTGTCTTAGTTGCCCCTAGCAACCAATTTTCATTCCTCACAGATTCTTTGAAAAATGAAACGTGGAATGTGATTGGTTGCTAGGGGCAACTAAGACAATTCTACTTTACTTCAAAATACATAAAATTATTATTGATCAGTTATAATGGCATATAACTATGCAAACTATTCAGATGGTCGCTTTCATCTTCAAAGCATCTCCACATTTATTGATGGTGAATCACTTCAATATGCTTGAGATGCCTAGGAAAATAATTATTGGGGTTAGAATGTTTAACTATATAGATACATACTGTAGACAGACAGATGCTATAGAGAGATGGTAGATAAAAGATTGATATAAAGTAGGTTAAAAAAAAATCTGTTTGCATGCATGGGATTCTGATTGCCTGCTTTCACTTTGGGTTTTATCATCTAAGGGTGCCTTTACACAGACAGATTTATTTGACAGATTTTTGAAGCCAAAGCCAGGAACAGACTATAAACAGAGACCAGGTCATAAAGGAAAGACTGAGATTTCTCCTCTTCTCAAGTCCATTCCTGGCTTTGGCTTCAAAAATCTGTCAAATAAATCTCGGTGTAAAGGCACCCCTAAATTTGTGACTTCCATAAATTGTGAATGAATATGAACACTTACCGGTTTTTCCTTTTTTTCAAAAGTGCCTTTATTTCTTTTAGGTCGGGACTGACACATATGGGAACACTTCGTTTTTTTAAAAATGCCCTGTTAAAAAAGAGAGAAAACAATAAGCCTTTCTTGTTTAAATATTGAACACCCTATAGGTGTTTTATGGACCTGTATTTTTAGTTGCAATTGGAAGCAAAAGAAACCTTAGAGCAGGGGTAGGGAACCCTGGCTCTCCAGTGGGTGCAAAACTACAACTCCCATCATGCAACCACTGGAGAGCCAAGGTTCCCTACCCCCGCCTTAGAGATTAATAATAATAATAATAATAATAATAATTATTATTATTATTATTATTCCTTTGTTGCTGATTATAAACAGTATTTTAGCTGACAATTTAGCAAATCCTTTGTTAGGCTTTGTTCCCACACATTATTTTTGCTCAGTATTTTGCAACCAAAACCAGTAGTGGATTGAAAACACAGAAAGGCTATGTTCACTTACTGTTGAAATTGAGTGGATGGCCGTCATTTAATGCATTGCATTTCTGTATTGAGCAAAAATATTGTTGTACTTATGCAAATGAACACAAAAGCTATAGTATATAACTTTATAAGGTGTAGCCTTGAGACGCAGTGTTTGTAGCCTATAGCAGGTGTAAAAATACATATACAATCTTACAGCTGGGCTACGATATTTAGCATGCACGTGCAGTAACCTACATATATATGTATATATATATATATTATATATATATACAGTATATATATATATATATATATATATATTTTTTTTTTTTTTTTTATAGTCATAGCTATATGAGGACTAGGGATACACAATACTGGGGGCTATATGGGGGATAGGGATGCACAATACTGAGGGCTATATGGGGGATGCACAATACTGGGGGCTATATGGGGATTGGGATGCTCAACACTGGGGGCTATATGAGGGATGCACAACACTGGAGGCTATATGGGGATGCTCAACACTGGGGGCTATATGGGGGATGCACAACACTGGGGGCTATATAGGGGGTGCACAATGCTGGAGGCTATAGGGTGATGCACAACACTGGGGGCTACCTATAGGGGGATGCACAACACTGGAGACTACCTATGGGGGGGATACACAACACTGGGGGCTACCTATAGGGGGAAGCACAACACTGGGGGCTACCTATAGGCGGATGCACAACACTGTGGGCTACCTATAGGGGGATGCACAACACTGGGGGCTACCTATAGGGGGGGTGCAAAACACTGGGGGCTACCTATGGGGGGATGCACAACACTGGGGGCTACCTATTGGGGGATGCACAACAGGGGGGGGCTACCTATAGAGGGGATGCACAACACTGGGGGCTACCTATAGGGGGATGGGGATGGACAACACTGGGGGCTACCTATATGTGGAATGGGGATGGACAACACTGGGGGCTACCTATGGGGGATAGACAACACTGGGGGCTACCTATATGGGGGATGGGGATGAACAACACTGGGGGCCATTTGTAAGGGGGACAACACAGGGGGCCATCTATAAGGGGCATGTATAAGGTAGGCCATCTATAAGGAGGACAACACAGTGAAGGCATCTTTAAGGGGCACTACACAGAGAGGGACAACAAATGGGGGCCATCTAAAAGGGGAACTACACAGAGGGGCCATCTATGAAGGGGACTGGGGGCATCTATAAGGGGAACTACACTGGGGGGGTGTATACACTAGGGCATGCAGAGAGGAGGGGCATCTACTATAGTCGACTCCACAGAGGAGTCATCTAAGAGGACTACACAGAGGGGATCATATACTATAGAGCAGGGATAGGGAACCTTGGCTCTCCAGCTATTGCAAAACTACAGCTTTAGCTTTGACTGTCCACACATGATGGGAGTTGTAGTTTTGCAGAAGTTGGAGAGCCGAGATCCCCTACCCCTGAGGTAGGTGATGCACAGAGGGTCATCTACTATAAAGGGATTACACAGAGGAGGGCTCCCTACTATAGTAGATGCACATGGGGCTATCTATATGGAGGACTGACCAAGGGGACATCTATAAGCTGTCTACACAGAGCCTGATTTGTCTGTCTGGCAGATTCTGTGGATTCGTGGCTCGGAGAAGTTCTCATAGTGGCCCAGGGCAGATGGAGAAGATGATGAAAAGGAAACAACTCTAATGAGAGAAGACGTCCCCTGTGAGTCACTTAATGCAACTGCATTGTAATTTATATGGTGTACAGAACCTTTGTAGAGCTGTGTTGATGGCGTAATGGTTGGTCGAGGGGGAGGGGGCGGTGAAGGGCGGCAATCAAAAGTTTGCTCTGGGGCCCAGCCATTTATAGTTACGCCCCTGGTGCCCCCTCTATTCATCTACCCACTTTGGGATACTGTGTATGTTCTACCTGTTCGTAGGAGGGTGTGCACCCTATTCACTCGGACCTGTTTTTTACCCCCATCACCCTGTACTCACACCCAGCATACCTGGTAGTGCAGATTGCTTCTTCTATATTTCTATAAATTATAATATTGTCTAATTTTTTTTTTAGGGTACCATTTTTCTGCCTGGGAACAGAGTAGTGGAGCATCCATGCAATGAAGAAAGTCTAGGGAAATTCTTATTTGAAGTGGTTCCAGGTAAAGTACTTGGCAACTTTTTCAATGTGTGTGGTCCGTTTAACCTACTGTTCAATCCAAAGAAGGTCTTTGCTATGAAAAACTCCTTCTTCTTTCCAACCATTGAACCATAAAAGCATTCATCATTTGGAACCATCTCACAAAATATATTGTGAAATCTATAACGCTTTTTTCTGTTGCCACAGATCATACACTATGAGTAAATAATTTTGTTTTCTTAGCTGGATTACAGTACAATATTTTAGTGATAACATAGATTCCAGGGATGCTTTCAAGTTCAAATGGATGGCAGCAATCTTCCAATAAACTTGGAACAATCATATAGTTGGTCAATAAAAATGTTTGTAATTGAAGAAAACATACAAAAAGTATTTTATTGTACCCTTTAAATGGTACCTATCTGTAAGCAACTTACCTGCCGCGGATCCAGCGGCATCCTCCTCGGCCTCGCCCCCGTCTGACGGCGCTAGGACCCAGCGCCGCAGCAGCCGCCGGAGCCGTGTGATGTCACGGAGACCCGATGGCGTCCTTAACAACCAGGGACGCTGCGGCTCCGTGTCACAGCCAGCTACCGCCCAGCTCTCACAGCTGAGTGTGGTCACACTCAGGCTGAGGGGCAAATTGCTCTGCCATTCAGCCTGCAGTGTCTCAGCTGCACTAGATTCGGATTCAGGAGGCCGGACCAATGAGATGTTATTTTAGGTTTACCCTGGTTGACCCAGCATAGTCCTGTGTTTGATTGGGCAAACTTGTTCAATGGGGGCCAGGATGTGCCGCCCATTGTATTTCTTTGAATTTAACAGAATGTTCTTCGTTAGAAGGGGAGCTCCCTGAGTTTCTATCTGATTTTCTTGATGTTTTCGACGAAAAATCGGTGGACGAGTTACCCCCTCATCGTCCATACGATTGTGCTATTGATTTGGTTCCTGAGTCTAAGTACCCAAAGGGATGAATTTTCAATTTGTCTAGACCTGAGAGGGAGGCAATGCGTGATTATGTTAAAGAAAGTTTACATAAGGGTCATATCCGCCCTTCCTCTTCTCCCCTTGGGGCTGAGTTTTTCTTTGTGGGTAAAAAGGATGGTGGTTTACGCCCTTGCATTGATTATCGGGAGTTAAATAAAATCACGATTAAAAATCAACACCCTCTCCCTCTGATTCCTGATTTGTTTGATCAAATTGTGGGGGCTCGGTGGTTCTCCAAGATTGACCTCCGAGGGGCCTATAATTTGATTCGAATAAAGGAGGGTGATGAGTGGAAGACTGCATTCAATACCCCCGAAGGACACTTTGAATACCTGGTCATGCCCTTCGGGTTGTGTAATGCGCCTGCAGTTTTCCAACTTTTTGTTAACAATGTGTTTCGCGACTACCTGGGACGTTTTTTAGTGGTATACTTGGACGATATCCTGATTTTCTCTCCAGATTGGTCTTCACATGTTGGTCATGTCCGCAAGGTTATGGAAATTCTAAGACAAAACCATTTATTTGCCAAGTTGTTAAAGTGCCAGTTTGGCGTTCAGGAGGTCTCTTTTTTGGGATATAAAATCACCCCTAGTTCTTTTGGTATGGATCCCCTTAAGGTGACAGCCATTGAAAAGTGGGAGCGCCCAAAGAATCTTAAAGCTTTACAGAGATTTTTGGGATTCGCTAACTATTACAGAAAATTTATTAAGGGATTCTCAGTGATTGCTAAGCCCTTAACTGATCTTACCAGAAAGGGAGCTGATGTGGATAACTGGACTCCTGAAGCCATTCTGGCATTTGACAAACTTAAAAGATGTTTTTCTGTAGCCCCGGTGTTGATTCAACCTGACTTTGAACAACCTTTTATTGTAGAGGTGGATGCCTCAGAGGTGGGGGTGGGGGCTGTTCTTTCACAGGGTCCTGAAACACTCACCAATCTAAGACCCATAGCCTACTTCTCTAGAAAGTTCTCCAAAGCCGAGTGCAACTATGATATAGGCAATAGAGAACTTCTTGCCATTAAGTGGGCATTTGACGAATGGCGACATTTTTCAGAGGGGGCTAAACACAAAAAACAAGGTTTTAACCGACCACAAAAACCTTGTTTATTTAGATAAAGCCAAGCGTCTTACTCCACGGCAAGCTCGATGGGCGCTCTTTTTCACACGGTTTAATTTTGAAATCACCTTCAGACCGGGTTCCAAAAACATAAGGGCAGACGCTTTATCTCGTAGTTTCAACGTTAGCAAAGTTCCCATAAAGGAATCTGAAAATATTTTATCTCCGGGTGTGGTGGTGGCTATACTGCAGCCCGATCTGGCTGCTCAAGTTGTCCAGTCTCAATCTATGGCGCCTAGGAATACCCCGGAGAATAAACTATTTGTTCACCCAGATCTTCGTTTGAAAGTTCTGGAGGAAACACATTGTTCAGTATTGGCAGGTCATCCAGGCATTGCGGTTACCAAGTATTTATTATCTCGCCATTATTGGTGTCCATCTTGGGTCAGAGATACTAAGATGTTTGTAGAAGCTTGTGAGATTTGCGCCTGGTCCAAGGATCCTCGCAGGTTACCCGAGGGACTTCTCCAACCCCTACCGGTACCGGCTAGACCTTGGACCCATATCTCAATGGACTTTATAACTGATTTACCACCCTCTAAGGGTAAGACTGTGATTTGGGTATTTGTCGTCAGGTTCTCTAAGATGTGCCATTTAATTCCTCTCAGCAAGCTTCCCAATGCTCGTACCTTGGCCTCTCTTTTTATCAATCATATCTTGCGTTTACACGGGGTACCAGAGAATATTGTTTCTGACAGGGGAGTACAGTTCGTGTCTAAATTCTGGAGAGAGTTTTGTGGTCGCCTGGGTATATCCTTGTCCTTTTCTTCAGCTTTTCATCCGCAGTCCAATGGACAAACGGAGAGGGTTAATCAATCACTGGAGCAGTTCTTAAGATGTTTTGTTGCAGGGTCACAGGAGAAATGGAGAGAATACTTACCGTTGGCTGAGTTTGCCCTAAATAATCGTGAAAGTCAGTCTCTCAAAATGTCGCCATTTTTTTTGTAATTTTGGGTTTAATCCTCGATGTTCTTCTGTACATGCTACCGAGTCCATTAATCCATCCGCCGAAAAAATTTACAGAAAGCTGTGCACAGTTTGGGCCCAGGCTCTTCAGAACCTGGTTAAAGCCCAAGAAAATTGTAAAAACCAATCAGATAGAAGACGCATATCTGGCCCTGAGTACAGGGTAGGTGACAAGGTATGGCTCTCTACTAGAAACTTGAGATTAAAGACACCCTCTGGTAAACTTTCTCCTAAATACATTGGTCCTTATGCTATAGTGAAGGTCATTAATCCAGTTTCGTTTAAGTTACTTTTGCCGAAGAGTCTAAAAATTCACAATGTTTTCCATAAGTCTCTGTTGAAAAAATATGTTAATCCCGTGTTACCATCTGCTCCCCCTGCTCCTTTGGTTATTCAGGGTGAACTGGAATATGAGGTGGAGAAGATTCTGGATTCTCGCCGAGTTCAGAATTCTTTGCAGTATCTGGTTCATTGGAGAGGATTTGGTCCAGAGGAGCGCACTTGGGTAGCAAGATATGCATGCACCACGCCTCATTCGGCAATATCATTTGCGCAACCCTTCTAGATCGGGTCCTTTTAGTAAGGGTCCGGAGGCCCCTCATAAGGGAGGGGGTAATGTTAGCAACTTACCTGCCGCGGAGCCAGCGGCGTCCTCCTAGGCCTCGGCCCCGTCTGACGGCGCAAGGACCCAGCGCCGCAGCAGCCGCCGGAGCCGTGTGACGTCACTGAGACCCGACGGCGTCCTTAACAACCAGGGACGCCGCGGCTCCGTGTCACGGCCGGCTACCACCCAGCTCTCACAGCTAAGTGCGATCACACTCAGGCTGAGGGGCAAATCGCTCTGCCATTCAGCCTGCAGTGTCTCAGCTGCACTAGATTCGGATTCAGGAGGCCAGACCAATGAGAGGCTGGTCTGGGCTCCTGATCCAGGTATAAAGGAAAGCCAGTATCAGATTCCTTTGCTGGCTATTAGAGTGTTCTAGTCCCAGCTCCCCTGATCCCTGTCCTGCCTACCCTACCCTTGACTATCCGCTGTTGTTACATTGTTTCCTGACCTTCTGCCTGTTACCGACTTCCCGCTTGCCTTCCGATTTTGTACTTCGCTGCCCGTGTGTTGCTGACTTGGCTTGTTGACTTCGCTCTATTGTGTTCGTTCGTCTGTCTTCGTTTTATGTTTGCACTTACATCAGTATAGGGACCGGCACCGTGGTTGTCCACGACCGTTTAGGGTCGTTGCGGCAAGCAGGTAAGGTCAGAGGGTGGCTCTAGCCTTAGGGTCACTGTCTCGTGTTGTATCTGCCTTCCCGAGTCTGACACTATCATTTAAATAAACAGTTTTCAGTTATTCAACTACTTTAATAATGAAGCCTTGGAAGCCTTGATGCTTATGTAAACATAGTTAAAGTGACTGTACCACCAGGCCCAAGCTGAAGCACTGGAGGCGGGCCGACTCACCCTTAGTGGGAGGAAACCCTAGCCCCTCTATGATAGGATTTCATTGATTCTAATGGAGTCACGTCATGGAGGGCTGGAGTTTCTTCCCTCTGCTTCAGCCTTGGCCTGGTGGTACAGTCACTTTACAAGAGTGACTGACAGAAAGGGAGCCAATGGCTCCCGCCCTGTAAGTGCTGCTGCTGCATGTAACTATGAGAGCTCATTACGAGTGCTCATAGTTACAGTTCAGATCGCATCAGCGAGCAGGGCAGCGGCCCTGTCCAGCAGTTTTGAGCACAAGAGCAGGACGTGGGGGCCCCCCTGGATGTTGGGGGCCCCAAGCGATCGCTTGGGGTGCTTGGTGCCAAAGACCGCTACTGTGTATGTGGACATCCTTGTTCTGGAAGCAGGGAGAAATGGCCCTTGGTTTCAGTCACATGTGGGGAGAGAATTCCCTTCCCCGCACCAGCAGTATCCCTAAATGTGTTTGGTATACAGTGGTGCCTTGGATTACGAGCATAATTCGTTCCGGTACCGTGCTTGTAATCCAAATCCACTCTTAAACCAAAGCAAATTGTTCCATAAGAAATCATTGAAATGCAGACAATTGGTTCCACACCCCAAAAATAATGATTTTATATTCTGAATAACATGTAAAACAGATTAAACAAACATTTAGAAATAGCTGAATGTATATAATGTATAGTGAGTGCATAAACCTGAAAAACAGCAGCAGTTTATAGATACAGGATGAAACTGCAGATCCCCATAATGCAGTAGCTTAGTACAACAGGCTAGAATAGAGATGCAGGGCTGCTGTCAGAGGTCTGTGTGGTCACATGACAGTGATGGGGAAGGGGTGTGTGTTCAGCATGGACCAATCAGCACTGACAGAGACTGCAAGGAGCATGAAGGAATGAGCAGGACCTATGTGTGCACATAATGCAGCACTCTCTGTCCAGGGAGAGAGGGGTTACAGCAACGAAGAAATTGCCTCCACAGTCCTGTCCCCTGATGTAAGCCCCAGCCTGAACTAAATTTGCTATGATTTGGAAGGTGAGGAAGACTTCCTGGGTCAGAGTACAGTGCTGCAGACCACCCTATGCAAACCATGCCCCTCCATAATTCTCCCTCCCACCCAGTACAGGGAGCTCTTAAACCAAAGCAATGCTCTTAAACCAAGTCACAATTTTGAAAAACTGTGAGCTCTTAAACCAAAACACTCTTAAACCAAGTTACTCTTAAACCAAGGTACCACTGTATATGTTTTTGGTAAATGTGTTTTATGTATATAAAGTGTATATATATGAACCAGGGGCAGCTCTACCGCCGAAGCAGCCGTAATGGGCCTCCCGGGTGTTCAGTGTTCTGATTGACAGTGCGAGAAGCCATAGGCTTCCCCCCCTGTCAATCATTCTTGCTACCGCGAGCAAGTGTTTTGCTTGCGATCACAAGAGTATCCCGCCCGATGAGCAGCTCTCTGGTGGAGTCCCGGGCAGCGTCATCACTGAGCTCACTGTGCGCCGTGGCAACTGGGACTTTTGGTTTGCGCTCCCTGTAACGGATGTCCCAGCCGCCACAGCGTACACTGAGCTCAGTGAATGGCGCTGCCCGGAAATCCACCAGAGAGCTGCTCATCGGACAGAGTAAGAGAGAAGAAGATAACCGCGACCGACGGGGGAGCGTGAGGTTTGGTTAGTTGTGTTTTTTTTTCTTTTCATCAGAGGGAGACAACACTGGGGCTATATGGGGACTGGGGATGCACAATACTGGGGGCTATATGGGGGGCTGGAGATGCACAATACTGGGGGCTATATGGGGGATGCACAATACTTGGGGCTATATGGGGGATGCACAATACTTGGGGCTATATGGGGGATGGGAATGCACAATACTGGTGGCAATATGGGGGATGGGGATGCACAATACTAGGGACTATATGGGGGCTTAACACTGGGGGCTATATGGGGGATGAGCAATACTGGGGGCTATATGGGGATGAGGATGCTCAACACTGGGGGCTACCTATATGGGGGATGCACAACACTGGGGGCTACCTATAGGGGGATGCACAACATTGGGGGCTACCTATAGGGGGATGCACAACACTGGGAGCTACCTATGGGGGGAAGCACAAAACTGGGGGCTACCTATAGGGTGGATTCACAACACTGGGGGCTTCCTATATGGGGGATGGGGATAAACAACACTGGGGGCTTCCTATATGTGGGATGGGGATGGACAACATTGGGGGCTACCTATAGGGGGATGGACAACACTGGGGGCTATCTATATGGGGAAAGGGGATGAACAACACTGGGGGCCATTTGTGGGAGGGACAACACAGGGGGCCATCTATAAGGGGCATGTATAAGGGAGGCCATCTATAAGGAGGACAACACAGAGAAGGCATCTTTAAGGGGAACCACACAGAGGGGCCATCTATGAAGGAACGAAGGAAACTAGGGGACATCTATAAGGGGAACTACACTGGGGGGGGGGGAGTATACAATAGGGCATGCACAGAGGAGGGGCATCTACTATAACGGATTACATAGAGGGGTCATCTAAGAGGACTAAACAGAGGGGATCATATACTATAGGGCAGGGATAGGGAACCTTGGCTCTCCAGCTATTGCAAAACTACAGCTTTAGCTTTGACTGTCCACACATGATGGGAGTTGTAGTTTTGCAGAAGCTGGAGAGCCAAGATTCCCTACCCCTGATGTAGGTGATGCACAGAGGGTGTTGTCTACTATAAAGGGATTACACAGAGGGGGCTCCCTACTCTAATAGATGCACATGGGGCTATCTATATGGAGGACTGAACAAGGGGCCATCTATAAGCTGTCTACACAGAGCCTAATTTGTCTGTCTGGCAGATTCTTTGGATTCGTGGCTCGGAGAAGTTCTCATAATGGCCCAGGGAAGATGGAGAAGATGATGAAAAAGGAAACAACTCAAATGAGAGAAGACATCTCTGTCTAACAGCCTATGGTGAAAATGTACATGTGCATGAAATATCAGGTATACTTCAAATGTAAAAAAAATGTAAATGTAAGTAAACAATTACTGTACATATGTCTTTATCTATAATTACATTTTTATTATATTTCTTTGTTGGGGAATGTGTCCTCTTCCTCTCATATGAACCAACTTTATGGATGGCACCATAAAGTACCCCAGGCCCCTTTCTTTTTATTACCATTAATAGTGATACTTTGCATATACTGCTATCTGTGCTTTGACTATTGTCATTTTCTAAGGAGAAAACCAGACATGGATGTTAGAGATGAGCATGAATCAAGCAGGCTCAAGTCCAATTGTTCGGCATTTGAATGCTGATGGCTGGAGAAATTGGATGTAGTTCTAGAGAGTCCTGGAAACATGAATACAGCCTAATTTAGCACCCAGGTTCTGCATCCAACTCTAGGCTATGTTCACACTACGTAAATCTACGGCCGTAGTTCTCTCCGCAGAACTACAGCCGTAGATTTGCGCGGTGGAACATAGCATTATTTGCTATGGGATCCTGGCTGGAGCGTACACACATCGTATACGCTCCGGCCAGTTCCCATACGGCGCCGCAAACAACTGACAGGTCCATTATTTGCGGACGGAATTCAATTAATTCTGCCCGCAGAAGGACCTGTCAGTTAACACAGTGAAGCGAGCGGCTCCGGCTTCACTCTGTGCTATGGGAAGCTCTGATGCGGAGGAAAGATCATCCAGCTGGTATTTAGGTACCGGCCGTGATGATCCGGGCTGAGACGGCCGTTCCATGACCTGGCCGGAGTCACGGAACGGCTGGTCTCATACGTAGTGTGAACATAGCCCATTACTGTATTTATGACTACATACAGAATATCTACTTTTACTAAATAGTTTTTGCTCGTAACAATTCATTAACGGAACTTTTATTTTTATTTTTGCTCTTTTTTAACAGTTTATGTATGCCTCATATATGTCTTTTACTGCTTTATTTTTTTTTTTTTATTATTAAGCACTGAACTATTGCATATTCAAGCCTAAAACCTTATAGTTTTGCTTTGTTGATAAAGAAAATTAAACATTGAAATTTTTTTTAAGTAATCGGCTATGTTCTCAAATTGTAAAAATAAGGGCAAATAATGGCCATTGTTGATCATGAACATTAAAGGGGTATTCCCCTGAAAACTTTTATTAGTTTGTGCAGGTCCACTCCGACACGCTTCTCTTCTTTTCCTCCCTCCAGCCAAGACGGGATTACATGATCCGTGGGCAGGATTAGCTAACCAATGAGAGCTAACTCAGCCCACAGTAAACGTCACACTGATCACATGTCATGAAAATCTGCTTTCTCCTGCATAACATCTCTACACAGATTGCACAGCAGCCTCTCCCTATCCATGAGGGGGGGGGGGGGGGGGGGGGAGGCAGAGGTGTCAGCCATGAGGTGCTGCAGCTCTGCCCAGCTTCTCCCCATCCGCGGCTGGCTGCACCCGCACCCCCAAACTCTTCCTAATACCAATGCCTCCCTGCAAGCACCTCCAGCTATAGCCAGCCTCACACTTGATCCCCTGTACCACCCCTACCCCATTCCCGACATAAGTGTCTCTCAACCAGCCCCTCCAGCAGTGGCAGCTGTAGCCAGCAGCACAAACACCCCCTCCCCCCCAGCCAATACCTCCTCCCAGTGCTTCCACTACAGTTCACTGTGCTGGGAGTTGTAGTTCTTCAGCAGCTATCAGTAATATGACTGCAGAGCAGGCTTCATATTACTGATAACTGCTCAGGAACTACATTCTCAGCATAGTGTTCATCTAATTCAGAAAAAGTCAGCACCACCCGTCTGCTGCAGCTCTTTGAAATACATCATCATCAACTCTGCTTTATGGTCCAATCAGAGAAAAACACTGCATGATGGGAAATGGCGGCGCCATCTTGGATATAGACAGGCTTTTAGAGAAACTTGTAACCCAGGAACGGCGGCAGCTAGAAAGACAGGAGACAGCTCAAAATACTCAGGGGGAGTTAGTAACAGCGAGGATGGGAGCATTTAATTTTTTTTCCTCTGGGGGGGGGGGAGAATACCCCTTTAATAACAGCTGTTGTTTTGTTTTTGGTGTTTAGACTATGTCCACACATCGTCTTTTTATGTAAAATGATGGCCATTGTTTTTAAAAAAACGACCGTCAATAATGATCATGAATGTTACTTACTGCGTTTGTTATCAAACAACGGCCATTATTTTGCCTAAAAAAGATGTTGTTTGATCATAACCTTAGAATGCAGTTTGCATCAGTGAACACATTGGTCCAGATTTATCAATCTTTTTCGAGACAAAAACATGTCTCACGGAGAGCAAGCAATCCTCTAAATGACGGTTTCTGCTAAATAATAGCAGGCAGAGCTGCTGAAAGTCATAAAACCAGAATGCCTGTTCAATGTACTTTTGCTGGATAACACCTCATCTACTTTTCAAGTCCAGTAAAAGGATAAATAGAATAAAATAATTGGAATGAATTTTTTTTTTTTTTTTTTTTAGCATAAACTGTATTTGAATACCAGTGTATGGTGTATACTATTTACATATTTTTTTATAGGCATTATATTATATTTACATACATACATTTATATACAAGATTTTAAATAAAGTATGACAGTTCTAGAAAAAAAAATATTTCTTTGCCAGTGAAAACACAAAGTAATAATTGTTAATAAGGACTTATTAAGAATATACAGGTGGTCAGTATGATCTTCCATGCATGTGCAGATCTATTGGTGGCGGATGACTTCAATATTCTTGAGTTGTCTAGAGAAAATATTAAGTGGGTTAGAATATTCCTATAATTACATAGCTAGATAGGTAGATAGATAAAGGATACATATAATATATACAGGTTGTATAAATAATGAAGATAGATAATAGATATAAGATGTATAAGATGAATAGAAAGGTCAATACTGAATAAGCATTACACTACAGACTCCTGGCACGCAGATAAAGCTTGAAGATCTATTATAAAACAACACACTTTTTAGAGCAGTAACACCTACCGATTATTTCCTCCCAAAAGAGCCCTTACTTCTTTCAGGTCAGGACTGACACATATTGCTTGTTTCCGATTTTTTAAGGTTAAACTGTTAAAAGAAAGACACCAAAAAGCATTTTTTAATATTTAATCCCAAATAGATATTTAATGGACGTCTATTTTCTATTGTTAGCATTATCTAAAGAAACCCATGTAGGTATGAGCATATAAATCCCTTTGGCTATGTTCACACAACGTTTTTGTCAGCTCCTAGTTCGGATTACTAATTGGCCTTTGGATGTGTCTTAATTGAAAAGTCCATTAAATTTAATAGTAAAAACGGAGAAAGAACAGTGACAAAAGAAAAACTGTGCATGAATAACTAATAAAAAACGTCCGCTGTTTGCAAAAGATGTCTGAAAATACGAATCATGTTCATTATTTTGACGTCTGTGGTAAAAACGTCTGTTATTTAATACATTGTGTGCATTAGACATCTGTCTTACCATTGGATTTAATGCATTGCCATTGCAGTCAGTTAAAAATAACTGACATTTTTTAAAATATCAAAATGGGCCGCCTTTACTCTATTTTTGACGTTGTGTGAACATAACCTTTGTGTCCTGAGAGATATTTGCTGTTTGCTTTTTTTTTACTATTGTAAACTATTTAAAAAAAATCTGCAAACCTGCCATGTAAGATAATACAGATTAAATTACTAAATTATTAATTTACAGAAAAGACTTTTCAATAAACTGGCATTGCATTGATTTCTGTGGATATTGTACAGTATGTTCTCTATTCTCTTCCACCATTTACAGTATTTCTAGCTCTTCTTGTGTTTACAGGCTCACTCTCAAAAATTCAATGCAATTGTAGGTTACTGAAAAGTCCCAGCGTACCCCTGTGTAAATGACCTACAACAAACCTCCAAAAATGATTGCTCAAACTCTTCAAAATTAAATTTATTTATATTCGGACACAAAAACTGAAAATCCTGTAAAACATGTACACACAGGACAATGTAAAAACTACTGGAAGGAGTCAAGAACATATACAAAAATAGTAGAAAATATATATTTATAGTAATCACATGGGGACCATAGACATTAGGGATGTATTCACATTGGGGCAATGGACATATAATCACTAATAGGAGTATATTATTGCACCTGTATAAAGTTGGGCTATGGAATACAATACTTTTTCAGTATGTGGCTGATTGCTTGTGAAAATGCCTACCCCGGTCTCAATTATATTATTAAAACTAAGGGTGCGTTCACACGTACAGGAACTGCAGCGGATTTTCTGCTGCGGATCCGCAGCAGATTTCATCTAAATAACTGAACACAGCATAAAATCTGATCTTGAACGTGGGAAGGCACCCTTAAAGGGGTTATCCAGCGCTTCAAAAACATGGCCACTTTCTTTCAGAGACAACACCACTCTTGTCTCCAGTTCAGGTGCGGTTTGCAATTAAGCTCCATTCACTTAAATGGAAGCTGGAGACAAGAGTGGGGCTGTCTCTGGAAGAAAGTGTCCGTGTTTTTGTAGCGCTGGATAACCCCTTTAATATTCATGTGTAAAATATCATACAGCTCAGCTGCCTTTATGCTGCATAAGTTTAATAGAAAATACAGTCATTGAACTGAATAAAGGCATTTATTTCAAGGTAACTATTGAGGATAATGGAGTAACTATATTCATATATGTAATATATCACCCTCTATTCTGTGCGTATTATATGCTGTCTACTCACACATATTCTACATTTTCACAGGTAGAACTTCTGGGATAAATCTCCAACTTTTCCACTGCCTTTATGTTGAAAATTTTTGAAACTTTAGTGCACCTACAGCGATTCCCTCGAGGTATAGCAGCTCCTGAAGAAAATATAATAATGAGATAATAATAATAATAATATAATAATAATAATAATAATAATAATAATAATAATAATCATATAGATTAATATTACTGTACCTTGAATTAGAGAAGCAGACAGCAGCACAGCACAGATGATGGCAGCAATCTTGCAGTCCATAATGACAGGATTAGGTGTCTTGTGAGCTGTTGCGATGAATAAGAGCCGACTGTATATATAGAGCTGTAATGCATTGTGTCATCACAAGTGGGAAATCCCTTCATTTCCTTTAATAATATCAACTTAGAAAAAGAGAAAGTAACATTTGGGGTTACACTTCCTCGTAAGTGTAATGTTAAGAAAAATTGAAGAATTTTGCTTTAGGTGTATACAAACACCGTTCACATTTATGGCAATGGCATCCGTGGTACTATATCTCAATTCTACAAAAATAAGATCAAGGCCATTAATATCAAGCATTATCAAAAAGTCAATATGGTTCACCCTGTAATCACCATATCTTATGGTTCTAAAGTTAAATTCCAAAGTTTTCCAAAGTTTATAACGATTGGATCCTACAGCTCTGTGTTCAGCACCATGGACAACACACTGAACACATCAAATAGCCGTGGATCAATAATCAATATCAATAATCACAGATTGGAGTTAAGATTGGCAATTCTATGCCCAATCATATAATGGCTTTAAAAGCCACCTAAAAACAACTGAGCAGAAGTTGCCATTTGAATGTTGGCAACCCCTTTATGCCAATGTATATATGTATTTTCTTCATTACTAATTTTTGTCATGCTACAGTTCTTCTTCTTCATGTCACTAATATATCTGAAAAAATAAAATATGAGTCATTCAAAAGTTGCCTTGGAACACTACCAGAAGCTTGTCATGCAACATGTAAACCACAAAACAGAAAAAAGGACCATGTTATCCAATATAATTATTACTGGCAATAAGTTAGGACCTGCTGTGGTTATATAGATGCTTCTGACAAATGCCATACAGTGGCTTCTATCTCTTCATCACAGCACTGCAGTCAATGGAATCTCGGCCGGAGTGTATACACCTAAGGGGGGATTTATCAAAGGAGTGTAAAGTAGAACTGGCTCAGTTGCCCCTAGCAACCAATCAGATTCCACTTTTTATTCCTCACAGATTCCTTGGAAAATAAAAGGTGGAATCTGATTGGTTGCTAGGGGCAACTGAGACAATTCTACTTTACACCAGTTTGATAAATCTCCCCCCTAGTATACACTCCGTCCGGGAGCTCTAGTGGGCGCACGAAAAAATGACTTGTCAGTTTTTTGCAGCCTCTAGTCATTAACCCCTTAAGGACCGGGCCTAAAATGGCCTTAAGGACCAGAGCAAATTTTATGAATATGACCTGTGTCACTTTATTCATTAATAACTTCGGGATGCTTTTACCTATCCGGCTGATTCTGAGAATGTTTTCTCGTGACATATTGTACTTCACATTTCTTGTAAATTGGAGTCGATACTTATAACGAATCTTTATGAAAAAAAACAAAATAACGTGAAAAATTGTAAAAAAATGCATTTTTCCAAATTTAAACCTTTTCTGCTTATACAGAAAATGGTTATGCCACATAAATTATATATTAAATAGCATTAGCAACATGTCTACTTTATGTTGGCAGCATTTATTAAACTATATTTCATTTTTTTTAGACAATAGTAAGCGTAAAACATTAGCAGCAAATTTCCAAATTTTCTGTAAAATTTCAAAATCAGATATTTTTAGGGACCTGTTCAGGTTTAAAGTGTATTTGAGGGGCCTGTATGTTAGAAAGCCCCACAAAGCACCCCATTTCAGAAACTGCACCCCCCAAACTCTGCAAAAGCACATCCAGAAAGTTTTTTAAGCCTTTAGGGGAGTCACAGAAATAAAAGCTAAGTGTGTAAGAAATTTGAAAATTTTAATTTTCTGTGCAGAGATTTTATTGTAATCCAATATTTTTCATAATTATAAACTTATTACCAGAGAAATGCACCCCAATATTTATTGCCCCGTTTCTGCAGTTTATAGAAATACCACATATGTGACCCTATTGCGCTATTTGACGCAACCACAAGCCTCAGATATAAGGGAGCGCCTAGTGCATTTCAATGGCTCCGTTATATTTGGTCATTTCTGACTGTATCACTTCAGCTTGGCAGAGGCTCTGGGGTGCCAAAACCTAAAAAACACCACTAAAGGGACACCATTTAGAAAACTACACCCCTCAAGGAATGTAACTAGGGGTGCGGTGAGCATCTGGACCCCACAGGTGCTTCACAGATTTTCCCAACAATATGGCGTGAAAAAAGACAAAAGTATTTTTTACACTAAAACGTTGTTCTAGACTTCAATTTTTCATTTTCACAAAGGGATAAAAGGAAAAAAAAAACACAAAACATGTAGCGCAGTTTCTCCCGAGTACGGAAATACCCCACATGTGGACATAAAGTGTCAAGCGGGCGCAGGACGAGCCTTCCAAAGGGAAGGAGCGCCAATTGGCTTTTGGAAGCTGGATTTCACTGGAATGGATTTCAAGGGCCACGTCGCATTTACAGAGCCCTCGTGCTGCCAAAACACTGGAAACCCCCCACAAGTGACCCCATTCTGGAAACTACACCCCTCAAGGAATCTAACAAGGGGTGCAGTGAGCATATGGACCCCACTGGTGACGGGCACAAATGTGGAACAATGTGACATGAAAGTGAAAAATTTCATTTTTTCACTTTCACGGCACAAATGTGCCCGTCATCAAGGGGTCCATATCCTCATTGCACCCCTTGTTAGATTCCTTAAGGTGTGTAGTTTCCAGAATGGGGTCACATGTGTTGGGTTTCCACTGTCCTGGCAGCACAAGGGCTCTGTAAATGCGACATGGCGTTCATCATCCATTCTAGCCAAATCCAACCTCCAAAATCCAAATGGCGCTCCTTCCCTTAAGAGGCTTGCCCTGCACCCACATGGCGCTTTATGTCCACATGTGGGGTATTTACGGACTCGGGGGAAATTGCTCTAAACATTTTGTGTGTTTTTTTCTCTTTTAACCCCTTGTGAAAATGATAAATTCAAGGCTAGACCAACATTATAGTGTAAAAAATGTAATATTTCATTTTCACGCCACATTGTTCCATGTTTGTGCCCGTCACCAGTGGGGTCCATATGCTCACTACACCCCTTGTTACATTCCTTGAGGGGTGTAGTTTCCATAATGGGGTCACTTGTGGGGGGTTTCAACTGTCTTGGCTACACAGGGGCCTTTTAAATGCAACATGGCCCCTCGAAATTCATTCCAGCCAAATCCAGCCTCAAAAAACCAAATGACGCTCCTTCCCTTTGGAGGCTTACCCTGCACCCGCATGGCGCTTTATGTCCACATATGGGGTATTTCCGTACTCAGGGGAAATTGCTCTACAAACTTTGTGTTTTTTTTATTTTTTAGCCCCTTGTGAAAATGAAAAAATCAAGACAAGATTAATGATTTAGAGTAAAAATTTAAAACAAATTACACCAAATGTTGGTCTAGCCTTGATTTTTTCCATTTCCACAAGGGGTTAAAAAATAAAATAAACGCAAAGCGTGTAGGGTAATTTCCCCTGAGTGCGAAAATACCCCACATGTGGACATAATGTGCCATATGGGCACAGGGCAAGCCACCAAAAGGACAGAGCGCCATTTAGAGGCTGGAATGGAGGATGGAGGCCATGTCGCAATTACAAAGCTCCTGTGCTGCCAGGACAGTAGAAACCCCCCACAAGTGACCCCATTCTGGAAACTACACCCCATAAGGAATCTAACAAGGGGTGCAGTGAGCATTTGGACCCCACTGGTAACAGGCACATATGTAGAACATGTGCCGTGAAAATAAAAAATACTATTTTTTTCATTTTCACGTCCCAAATGTGGCCGTCACCAGGGGGCCATATCCCCGCTGCCCCCCTTGTTAGATTCCTTATGGGGTGTAGTTTCCAGAATGGGGTCACTTGTCGGGGGTTTCTACTGTCCTGGCCGCACAGAGGCTTTGTAATTGCATCATGGCATCCTCTAATGGGAATGGCGGCCATACCTATTTAGCTGGGGAAAAAGGGACAATTCTAATTTATTTGGGGGTATTAGGCCAATTATTAGTTTATAAGGTTGAAAATGACAGGTGTCCATCAAATTCAACCTGTGTTGATCCAGAGGAAGGCAAAAAACCCTTGTAAGGCAGACGACAGTAGCCTCATCACAGGGAAAAAATTCCTTCCCGACTCCATAATGGTGATCAGAATAATCCCTGGATCAACGTGACCCCTGAAATAGGAATAAGGGACAGAATTTAGATAATGTAGAACCCCAGTGACGTGTGGTGCGCCTTGAAGCGATCCAGTATGCAGAGGCCGGGGTGATCAGGACAGGCGTCACACTGGAAAATGTTGTCCTTCCTGATCCCCCTGTTACACCACACTCTGCACTTCTTCAGGGGTCTCCTGTTTTCCAGTGTGGGGGACGTCACCTGGAAAATGTTGTCCTGGTGCGATACGGGGTCCTTCATATCCAGAAGCGCTGGGTCCGCTCCATGGCTGCTAAATATTAGGACTCTATTACTACTTCTGATATGTTCGGATCTTGCCGCAAGCTACAGGGCAGCGAGGGACCGGAAGAGGGGGTGCTGGTATAAAAGTTATCCCCGTACAGGTGGTAACCTTTATCCAGCAGTGGGAAGATCAGTTCCTGAACGATCTCCCCACTAACTCTGAGGATGGGGGGGGGGGGGGGGGGGCATCTGGGGGCTGGATTTGGGTGCCCCTTCCTTCATACACTCTAAGTGCACGTGCACACTGCGGAATGGCGAAGGATAACCCTTTGTGCATTCCGCAGCTGGCACCCACCGGCAGACTGATGCGGGCGCGCATCTCCGTCCGTGTCATAGACTCCATTCTATGCACGGGCGGATTCCGCTCTCCGTCAAATGTGTTCATTCTTTGGACGGACGATGGAATCCGCCCAAGCATAACATGGAGTCTATGACACGGGTGGAGACGCGCGCCCGCATCAGTCTGCCGGTGGGTGCCAGCTGCGGAATGCACAAAGGGTTATCCTTCTCCATTCCGCAGTGTGCACGTACCCTAAATCTGTAAGTGTACCCTGAGGTACTCTCACAGAGTTTGTAGAATTTCACGCCATACCGTGATCTCTTATTGGGACGGTACTGGCGGAAAAGACGTGTCTGGGGGGCAGCGTACGCTACACTACCCCCAGATACGTCATTGGATGATGAGGATGAATGGAGGAACGAAGGACCCCCCATTCATCCTCACTGGCTGTTTCGGTGTCGGAGGCAATAATAACGTATGCGTCCGACACCGAAAACACCCTGGGGGCCATCTTTATACGGGGATTGGTATATGGGGTATGTAGTGGTGTAGTGTAAAACTTTATTCCGTGTAGTGTAATGGTGTTTTTTTACATGTTTTTTTAACATTAAGTATAAAAAAAAAAACTACGCCAAGAAAGGAGTTGCTGATAAATGGCGCACTTATGTGCGGCACTTATAAGCAGACCGTGGCTGTAGGATATAGGAAAAAAAACACTCTACGCCAAAAAGGAGGAGTTGCTGATCAGCGGCGCACTTACGTGCGATGCTGATCAGCATTTAGCGGCGATAGGGTGCGGAAAATAGAAAAAAAAAATTGGGAAAAAAAAAAAAAAAATCTTTCTTCAACCCTATAGCTACTGATATGTGTATTATATACACTTATCAGCCGCTAGGGGGCAGTAGAACGCCAATTCCGGAAAAAGCCGAAGTTTGACGACGCTGGAGCCGATGATTACCGATGGGGACAGTAATGGCGGTCGGTGTCGTCCTCGGACAGCACCGACCGCCATTGCTTTCCGGGCCATCGGGTCACCGATGACCCGGAAAGCTGCAGATCGCCGCCATATGCTGATCTGAATTGATCAGCCAATAGCGGCGATCGTCAGCACGGGAGGGGTTAATCACCCCCCGTGCCGACAAGCAGGGATGGCCTGCTATACATTATAGCAGGCCATCTTCCCCGATCGCTGTGTGTGTACACGCAGCGATCGGGGAAACCGCGGGCGTAAATGTACGCCCGTTTGCGTTAAGGCACGGGTTTTGGGGGCGTACACTTACGCCCGCGGTCGTTAAGGGGTTAAACAACACTGACAGCTCACCGTCCAAACTTTCATTGTGTGCTATGGTGATTTGGGAATGCGGGTGCACACGGATGCCCCCGTATCATATGTCAGCGCAAATGAAGTTCATCCGGCTGGTACTGCAGTACTGGACGGGATTATCTTCACTGACACTGACTGTTCTGTGACATGGCCAGGTCACAGAACGGCTGGTGTCATACAGCGTGTGAACCCAGCCTTATACTGGATATTGTTGTATAGAATAGAATATATATATATTTTTCATGGTATAATATTACAAGTTATGGGCATTAGATTTGGTGATACATTAATCCAGGGATGATTCTGGTTGCCATTGGAGTCGGGAAGGAATTTTCTCCCTGTGATGGGGCAATTGTCATCTGCCTCATAGGGGGTTTTGCCTTCCCCTGGATTAACACGGTAGGGTTTCTCTAGGTTGAACCTGATGGACTCTTGTCTTCTTTCAACCTTATTAACTATGTTACTATGGTAGACTAACATATACAGGCCAGGCCAGTGTAACCCTGTAGACAAAAAGGAGACTTTTGCCAACTTACACCCTGCTCACCTGATGTGCGGGCAGTGGATGCTAGCAGGCATAAATCATGGGGAATTCCTGTAACTTCCACATGGCAGTATCACGGAGTAAATCCAATGTTTACATACTTGTATACCAGTCTTGATAAATGCCTCCCTTAGTGTATCTGTTGGATGTGTTCCTGGTGTACATACCTAACATACAAAAACATTATATGATTTGACCTGCAACAGTGCAACAGGTCCATGGTATCTTCCACTGAAGTATCCAGCATATGAGCATACATAAACCTAAGCTGTAATATTGTAGATTTCCTACAGTCACAACCTATGTCTCTATATAGCATAATGACTTAAGCAATGGCAAACTGCATGATTTGTTGAAACTACCGGATCCAAATCGCTTTTCACGCTGCGGATCCAGTCCTATTCATCCCTACAGAGCACATACTTGCAGCGGGATTGACATCCCACTGTGAGTATGTGCATTAACCCCCCGCCGCCCGCAGCCCGCCGCCAAGAGGCGGTGGGGCTGCGGGCAGTGGTGGGGGTGTGTGGTAACGCACATACAGCGGGATGTCAATCCCGCTGCGAGTATGTGCTCTATAGGGATGAATGGGACTGGATCTGCAGCGGATCTCGCTGCGAATCCGCAGCCTGAAATCCGCTGCGGATCTGGTAGGTGTGAAGGCACCCTTATTAACAGTAGGATGTTCTGCAGCCCATCACAGCCTAATAATGCAGGACCTGATAAGTTATCTCGGGTTGTTGAAAGCATGTTCAGCATAAGGACAGGTTCAATTTTAGTTTTAATTCCTGAAAGAGAAAAGGGAAAGTTATCATGGTTTATGCTTATTGTATATGATTTCCAGGAAGAAGGCTTACTTCTTTTTATGCAATGTGTTGCACAATAACATTTGACTACTGGAATTTGAACACTGAAAGGCTATGGGGGAAACTTATGAAGGGCTTTGTCCCCTATTTTTAGGTGAATAATTGGATTTTTCATCCATTTTTGGTCTAAGTTCTATTCATGAACCAGGTTTCGACAGGCGAATATTTTTTAGATGCAACTTTTTTTCTTTATCTGCCTGTTTTGAGTATTCACCTAAAAGTTTGTATAATCCAGAATTAGCGCCCAATTTATCAGTTGCGAATTTTTAAAAAGTCGCACAAACAGGGACAGGCCTACATCTGGTCACTACCAGGTGAATATGCTTGCACAATTTTTTGCATTTTTGTAACTTTTTTTGCGACTATTAACTTAGACACATTCTCTATGACAGTGCTACATTTTAATAAATCAGTCACAAGATATTGGAACATAATATACACCAATCCTTATTAGAAGAGTCACACAAATTAGACTAGTAAGTAAATGTCCCCCTATGTTCCCACTATGTCTTTTTTTGGCCATTTGACTTCAAATAATGTCCGTTATTTGGACTTAAAAGGCCCCCAAAAAAAGAAGAAGACATTTTGGGGACATAGCCAAAGACTGTAACTTCTATTTCCTTTGCTCTTCATATGGCAAGCTTTCTGTACTTGTTTTAATGAAATTTTTCTCAAGCTGTGTACATACATGAGGTTTTTGCACAATTGTGGTAAAATTGCGGTGATATTGGTGTACTTGTGGCAAAAATAGCACTATTTTACCACGATTGTGCAATTGATTACAAAATATCAGGAAAATCATGGCAAAAGGGCAAAAAAATCCATGTTTGAACCCAGCCTCAGACTGATAACATGTATGGTTAATCATAGACACCTTGGTATGAAGCTTCAAATAAGTGGTATAAGAAAGTAGTTGGCTCACCCACATATAAGTCCACAGATTCACACTCGGCCAGGTGTGCAGAAATGTCCCAAACAAATTGCAGTTGATCCAGCACTTGGGTAAAAAGTCCAATATTTGTTAAGGTTGCATTTAAAATCCAGACACTACACTAAAGTGCAAGCACCACAATGGTGCTAGTTACACATTTTGAGATCATGTTAGCTATTTATTGTGGATGAGGCTCCATATACATGGAAAAGAGGAGAGAAAATCATTCTAGTTACTTACATGTGCCCCCCCCAAAAATCATAAGTAAAAATATTTTGTGTTCAGTATATAAAAGTACAGTGAGACAGTGCTTGTAATCCAAATCCACTCTTAAACCAAAGCAAATTTTCCCATAAGAAATCACTGATATGCAGACATTTGGTTTCACACCCCAAAATAATAATTTTTTACTCTGAATAACATGTAAAACAAATGAAACAAACAATGAGAAACAGCTGAATATGTGATATTATAAGTTACTGTACAGTATAGCAATCAGCATGTGGACTATAATGTATAGTAAGGGCATAACCCTGAAAAATAGCAGCAGTTTGTGGATACAGGATGGAACTGCAGATCCCCATAATGCAGTAGTGTAGTACAACAGGATAGAATAGAGAAGCTGCTGTCAGAGGTCTGTGTGGTCACATGACAGCAATGGGGAAGCGGTGTGTGTTCAGCATGGACCAATCAGGAAGTGAGAATAACAGAGCTATGCAGGAGGACAGTGACAGAAACTTTATATTTGCACATTATAGCAGCAGTGTGTATAGCTGGGTGTGAGTGCAGGCACATTATAGCAGCAGTGTGAATGGAGTGTGAGTGCAGGCACATTATAGCAGGAATGGGGAGGATGGGAAACACAAGGGCTGACAGAGACTGCAGGGAGCATGAAGGAATGAGCAGGACATATGTGGGCACATAAATACAGCACTCTCTGTCCGGGGAGAGAGGGGTTACAGCTATGAAGAGATTACCTCCATAGTCCTGTCACCTGATGTAAGCCCCAGCCTGAAGTGGATTTGCCATGATTTGGAAGGTTAGGGAGACTTCCTGGGTCAGAGTACAGAGCTGTAGACCCCGCTATGCAGGCCATGTCCCTCCCCTACTCCCGCTCTCACCCAGTTCAGGGAGCTCTTAAACCAAAGCAATGCTCTTAAACCAAGTTACAATTTTGAAAAACTGTGAGCTCTTCTTGCAAAATGCTCTTAAACCAAATTACTCCTAAACCAAGGTACCACTGTATCAGCAAAGCTGAGTTTATGCTTTTATATAATTACCATACAGTTAGCAAATAATAGCACTATACAAGGAACAAATATTAGGACCAAATATACAGTATTATCCCATACTGCTACTGAACTGAGACCAACATTATATAAAGGTACTGCTAAAGGCCAGCATTACCATTGTGTGAACATAGCCTTATTACACCAAATAGTGGCTTACGCAGCCTACGGTTGTATGAGCTTGCAGTATACAGATGTATCTTGTCTATCCTGTTCATTTCCATGGATTAACCAACTCCCAGACATGATAGCCAAAACAATCTTCAAAGAGAATAATATCACGTTCAGTTATAAGTTGGATAATTGAGTTCATACAGCGGTGAAGGATAGTACATTTGTTAAGAGTTTACAGAATGGTGAAGAATCTTGCCTGAAATACACAATGGAGTAAATACAAAATGGGGACTATAAGATATCTCCATAAAGCAGCAGCCCTCCAATTAAATGAAAAAAATGTGTAGATTTATTCACAATCCATGTGCAGATAACAGATGCTACCTGCACATGGATTGTGAATAAATCCACACGGTTTCAATTCAATTGGAGGGCTGCTGCTTTATGGTCATATATGCAAGTTAAACCAAGTGATCTCCAGTTACTGTAAGTCAGCACCCACCTCATATTTTTTGAGTGCAGGGACTCTTTTTGCATATATATATATATATATATATATATATATATATATATATTAGGGATGCACGATGCACCGAAATATCGATACTACTATCGATATTTCGGGCCAAAAAACGATTCGGTACCAGGATTTCCTGGTATCGATACTTTATATTAAGCTGCCTAATAACGCAGCTTAATATAAAGTATAGAGCAGTGAACATGGCCGGCGGCTAGCTAAGCGCCGGCCATGTTCTCTGTGTGCTGCCCTCTGCCCCCTGGCGTCACTTCCTCCTCCTCCGCCCGCCCCTTCCTCCGCTCACTGCAGTGAGAAGTTATAGCCGGCACACAGCGATCGCATGTGCCGGCTATATAACTGTGCAGATGCCGCTGTCACAACTGACAGCGGCCTCTGACCCATCCTGAGCCTCTCCAGAAGCAGTGGGGGTCGGCTACTATGTGTAACAGACCCCCGCTGCTAATGACCCGCAGCCCGTCACACCGCAGCCTCCTGTCCCTCCTGTCATGCAGCCGTCCATCTGCAGAGCTGTTCCTATGCATATTCATGTGTGCACACTCTGGGTGGCTGCGCTTCCTGACCGGCCTGAGTGTGCACACATGAATATGCACGGAGGAACGGAGGTCCGACAGCTGGGAGCTTCCCGGAGCTGAGGGGAGGGGGGATTTGTAAAGGGAGCTAATTTAAGGTGGAACAGACCGCCTGAATCTTGGCCAGCAGCAAAGGTTAATCTTCCTGGTGGCCGAGGTTCAGGTTGTCTGTTCCACCTTAAACTCCCTTTACAAATCCCCCCTCCCCTCTGCTTTGACAAGCCTCATGCTTTGAGTGGTACCGCAGTGAGTGAGAGCAGGGGATGTGTGCAGACATTGCAAACATCCCTGCCCTCTGGTGTGCCCCCCCCCCCACATTCCTGCCCTCTGGTGTGCCCCCCCCCCCCCACATCCCTGCCCTCTAGTGTGCCCCCCCCCCACATCCCTGCCCTCTAGTGTGCCCCCCCCCACATCCCTGCCCTCTGGTGTGCCCCCCCCCACATCCCTGCCCTCTAGTGTGCCCCCCCCCCCCCATCCCTGCCCTCTAGTGTGCCCCCCCCCCCCACATCCCTGCCCTCTAGTGTGCCCCCCCCCCCCCACATCCCTGCCCTCTGGTGTGCCCCCCCCACATCCCTGCCCTCTGGTGTGCCCCCCCCCACATCCCTGCCCTCTGGTGTGCCCCCCCCCACATCCCTGCCCTCTGGTGTGCCCCCCCCCCCACATCCCTGCCCTCTAGTGTGCCCCCCCCCCACATCCCTGCCCTCTAGTGTGCCCCCCCCCCCACATCCCTGCCCTCTAGTGTGCCCCCCCCCCACATCCCTGCCCTCTAGTGTGCCCCCCCCCCCCACATCCCTGCCCTCTAGTGTGCCCCCCCCCCACATCCCTGCCCTCTAGTGTGCCCCCCCCCCCACATCCCTGCCCTCTAGTGTGCCCCTAACATTCCTGCCCTTACACCCCTGCCCTCTGACAGGAACTGACCTGCCAGGCAGAGTAACCCTCTCTTGTCTGTCCAGAGCTGGCAGCCTTCACCAGCTCCCTGCAGTGTGGGGGTTGTAGTCTGTACTCAGTGGCGGATTAAATGTACCCTGGGCCCTGGACTGTTCACCCAACCTGGATCCCCCCCGTCAATCTGCCCACTACTGCCCCCCCCCCCATGCTGTCCCCAATAAACACAATGTTTGGTCCCTTGCTGCACAGAGGATGTCAGGAGAGGAGGGGGCTGATCTTATAGGGGAGGACACAGCAGCACAGAGGATGTCAGGAGAGGAGGGTGCTGATCTATAGGGGACATCACAACAGCACAGAGGATGTCAGGAAAGGAGTGTGCTGATCGATAGAGGAGGTCACAGCAGCACAGAGGATGTCAGGAGAGGAGGGGTCTGATCTTATAGGGGAGGTCCCAGCGTCCCAGCAGCACAGAGGATGTCAGGAGAGGAGGGTGGTGATCTATAGGGGAGGTCACAGCAGCACAGAGGATGTCAGGAGAGGAAGGAGTGTGCTGATCTTATGAGAGGTCACAGCAGCACAGAGGATGTCAGGAAAGGAGTGTGCTGATCTATAGAGGAGGTCACAGCAGCACAGAGGATGTCAGGAGAGGAGTGTGCTGATCTATGGGGAGGTCACAGCACAGAGGATGTCAGGAGAGGAGTGTGCTGATCTATAGGGGACGTCACAACAGCACAGAGGATGTCAGGAGAGGAGGGTGCTGATCTTATAAGGGGGGGGTTGTATTTTTTTTTGAGGTATCGAACTGGTATTGAGTATCGAACTAAAAAATCAAGTATTGGTATCGAACTCAAAATTCTGGTATCGTGACATCACTAATATATATATATATATATATATATATATATATATATAATCAGATACTAAATAGATTTTACATTATAGACTTCAACTAGCCACACAATGTCACTAGCACTAGTACTACGTAAATGGTAAAAAACAAAACAAACAAACAAACTGCTGCTTTAGGCTATGTTCGCACATTAAAAAAAAAAAGAGAAAAGACGTCCGCTTTTGCTATTTAGGTTCAAACTTTTCTTCACAAACTGCTGTGTCTGACAAAATGATATTGTACTTTCCCTAAGAGAACAATGAGTTATTTATATAGTATACGTTTCTGATTCCTAAAAAAGGGAAGGGAAATGTTCAGTGCTTGGTTTCTGCTCATGCATATGATTTCCAGGAAGCAAGTCTTCCAGTTTCATGTCTTAGTGGACAATAATGGCCAAATGTTAGATTTATTATCTGTTTTATTTGCTACTGCTTTCATTATGTACTGTGCACAGAGAGCAAAATGAAGAAGGTTTACCCAGGAGATACTATATATTGTGTGTACTGGTAAGGCTATGTTCACACAACCTTTCGTCCATCATTTTAAGTCTAAAATAACGGACGTCATTTAGCAGCCTGGCCTCCCCTTAGTGCAATGACTGGTGTTTGTACATTATTCTAGTTGCTGTTTGCAAAAGATGTTTGAAAATAATGATCATGTTCATTATTTTGACATCTGCAGTAAAAACGTACGTTATTCAATAGAGTGTGTGCATTGGACGTCCATCTTCCCATTGACTTCAATGCATTGCCATTGCAGTCAGTTAAATTGCGGCAAAAACTGATGTTTTTTTAAATATCAAAATCGGACGCCTTTTCCTAACGTTTGACGTGTGGACATAGCCTAATAAAGCAGAATGCCAAGGGAATTGAAAAAGATCCAGAACAGATCTACTTCCTGTATATAAACAGAACAGATGAACATCCTACATATACTATTAGACCATGTTCAGACAACGTATAGTTTGCATAAATCATGGCCGTTGCTGCAATTTGCTTCCGGCTAGGATTCAAACCAGCCACATGAAAAAAGTTCACACAATGGAGCGTGCGGCTGCGGGCGCACACTCCACTGTGTGCAGCGGTGAATTGGGATGCGGGCGCACACGGGTGCGCCCTCATCCCATTTCATAAGAAATAAAGATCATCTGGACGGTACTACAGTATCAGCCGGGATGATTTTAAGTAACACCAGCCATTCTGTGACCTGGCCGGGTCACAGAACGGCTGGTGTTATACGCTGTGTGAACATGGCCTTATAGAAGATTGTTTATTTATTAGAAAATCTCACCGACTACTAGGACCACTGTAAGGCACAGTCTAAAATATAACTTTTCTTTAAATGAAAAATAGATGCATAGCATAACCCAAAAACCCACATTAGTGCTCAAGTGATAAACAGAATTCCAAGGTCACTAAAAGAGCGGAACCTGGCTGAAAAAAGATTGCAGGGAAAGAATGGGGTATGGTGTACCCTGCTCTTAATAGCCAATCCCTCTATTCCTGCCATTTGGCATTCCCGCCTCCTTAATAGGGTGGTCCCTTTCTTAACCTGTGATCTTTTTTCAGCCAGGTTCCCCTCTCATAGTGACCCTGGAAGTCACGTGAGCCCTGATTCGGGTTTTTGGGTTATGCTATGCATCTATGTTTTTTGTGGACCAGAGTCATATTTTAATGAATTTAATGAAAAGTTATATTTTAGACTGTGCCTTATAGTAATCCTAGTAGTCGGTGAGATTGTTTTGATTTGAACACTGAGTCACAAGAATAGTGGGGGGCGGATGCCCTAATCTATCCGTAAGTGGACATTTTGAAAGTTTACGTATTACTTTAAAGTCTATAGTGAAATATAAAATGCACTTACAGGCTCGGTTCACACATTGTAAGAGTGCGGCTGTATGTGCGGCTGTAATTGTGCGGCGGTATTTTTGATGGTTCGTGTGTATGCTGGGAAGTATAGGATATGCGGCTGCACAGTGCACACTATCTCTGAATCTACGGCCCTATCGTAAACGGACCCGTAAAAAATGAACAAGACCATTGTTTGCGGCTGGACATGCGGCCGTGGATTGACAGGCGGTCCGTACGGAGTACTTCAAAAATAGCCGGCAATGATGCCGAATGCCGATGCCTCTAATAGTTAATATATTAAATTAATCAAAGACATTTTATTTGTAATCAAGACACTTTCGTTGATCAATAATTTATTTCTAACGAATCCATCATTTTGCAATTAAATATACTGTCAAAAAAAATAGATATATAAATAAATGTATATTTATCTATATATTTATTTTTTGACAGTATATTGAATTGCACAATGATGGATTCGTTAGAATTAAATTATTGACCAACGAAACTGAATTTATTTCCAAGAAAATGTGTTTTATTCATTAAATATTAATTAGTACAGGAAGCTCTATAAGCCCTGAATTCATATGCCGGCAATAGAGCATTCTGTACTAATCATCACTTTACTTTAATGAAAACATCAAATGTTTCTTCTAATTATGTTATGACAATAATATTATTAGAAGAAACATTTAGAATTATATGTGCGCTCAGCTGATTGGCTGTTCGGCTGAGCGCACATATAATAAGCCGGTCCGCAGCACAGTGACTTCATTGTGCTGCGGACCAGCGAAGAGGACACATCGGGGTGAGTATAGAGCTCTCCCCACCCCCTCCCTGGCACTGCACCCCTCCCAGCAAGGAAGGGGGGGTCAGTTAACCCCTTCCTTGCTGGGATGGGTGTAGTCTGACATCAGTCTGGCCCCCCGGGGGTTAAGGGGGATGCAATACATCCTCCCTTAACCCCTTGGGGGTCAGACTGTAAGCAGCGATCTGTAAAGATGCTGCATACTGTAAGGAGCACAACACCGCTCACAATGATGGGTGTTGTGCTCCTGTTTGTGTTTTTTTTGTGTGTTTCTCCCTTTTTGTTTTTCAGATATCGGTATCCTGGGGATTACGTCGGATTCCATGGACTACGTCGATGACCAGCGGTTGTTCTTTGAATTTTTTAAATAAAATGGTCAATGAGGGGTGTGGGGGTGTTTTTATTTGAATAAATAAATTTTTAAACTTGTGTCTTGTCTTTATTTCTTTACTTTTTAGACTTAGTAGTGGAAGCCGTCTAATAGACGGAATCCATTACTAAGTTGGGGCCTAGTGTTAGCCGGTATAAAATGGCTAACACTAACCCCCTATTATTACCCCAGTACCCAATGCCACCAGGGGTACTGGGAAGAGCCGGGTGCCAGTGGTCCCGGAGCGTCAAAATTGGCGCTCCTGGACCGGGCGGCAGCAGGCTGGTAAGATTTAGGCTGGGGAGGGCCTAAACCAATGGCTCTTCCCACCCTGGTGTTACCAGGCTGCTGTCGTTTGGTTTTTAACCCGGCTGGTTATAAAAATAGGGGGGACCCTATGCGTTTTTTTTTAATTATTTATTTATTTAAAAAAAAAAAACGCATAGGGTCCCCCCTATTTTTATAACCAGCCGGGTTAAAAACCAAACGACAGCAGCCTGGTAACACCAGGGTGGGAAGAGCCATTGGTTTAGGCCCTCCCCAGCCTAAATATTACCAGCCTGCTGCCGCCCGGTCCAGGAGCGCCAATTTTGACGCTCCGGGACCACTGGCACCCGGCTCTTCCCAGTACCCCTGGTGGCATTGGGTACTGGGGTAATAATAGGGGGTTAGTGTTAGCCATTTTATACCGGCTAACACTAGGCCCCAACTTAGTAATGGATTCCGTCTATTAGACGGCTTCCACTACTAAGTCTAAAAAGTAAAGAAATAAAGACAAGACACAAGTTTAAAATTTTTTTTATTCAAATAAAAACACCCCCACACCCCTCATTGACCATTTTATTTAAAAAATTCAAAGAACAACCGCTGGTCATCGACGTAGTCCATGGAATCCGACGTAATCCCCAGGATACCGATATCTGAAAAACAAAAAGGGAGAAACACACAAAAAAAACACAAACAGGAGCACAACACCCATCATTGTGAGCGGTGTTGTGCTCCTTACAGTATGCAGCATCTTTACAGATCGCTGCTTACAGTCTGACCCCCAAGGGGTTAAGGGAGGATGTATTGCATCCCCCTTAACCCCCGGGGGGCCAGACTGATGTCAGACTGCACCCATCCCAGCAAGGAAGGGGTTAACTGACCCCCCCTTCCTTGCTGGGAGGGGTGCAGTGCCAGGGAGGGGGTGGGGAGAGCTCTATACTCACCCCGATGTGTCCTCTTCGCTGGTCCGCAGCACAATGAAGTCACTGTACTGCGGACCGGCTCATTATATGTGCGCTCAGCCGAACAGCCAATCAGCTGAGCGCACATATAATTCTAAATGTTTCTTCTAATAATGTTATTGTCACAACATAATTAGAAGAAACATTTGATGTTTTGAGTAAAGTAAAGTGATGATTAGTACAGAATGCTCTATTGCCGGGAATATGAATTACCGGCTTATAGAGCTTCCTGTACTAATTAATATTTAATTAAGAAAACACATTTTCGTTTAAATAAATACAGTTTCTTTGTTCAATAATTTAATTCTAACGAATCCATCATTGTGCAATTCAATATACTGTCAAAAAATAAATATATATATAAATATACATTTATTTATATATATATTTATTTTAACAGTATATTTAATTGCAAAATGATGGAATCGTTTACATTTAATTATTGAACAATAAAAGGGACTTTATTAGACAGAAAATGTGTTTTATTAATTCAATATATTAACCATGAGAGACATCAGCTATAGTGCAGAGGATCGCAAACCCCGGTAATAGCGATTCATGTAAACTGTGTTCCCTGCTTTCCCAGATGCATCCAGAGGTGTTTGCATCACTTTCTTAACATTTTATTTGTTATTTTTAGTTGAACCAGATTTCCAAGTAAATGACCGTATGTTTTGAGCCGCATGTCTATTTTTTCCCACGGCAGTAGTTTCACCCGCACATTTACAGCCGCATAAAAAATACAGCCGCACAGTTACAGCGTGTGAATCCAGCACAAACTGTAAAATTTTGGTGCAAGATTTAAGGTGAATCTGTCCAGCTCAACAGCCCCCCAAACCACCGATACTGCCTTGATGTCCTCATCAAGGCTTGTCCAGTTCTGGGGTCTGCCTGTCTCTTGGGGCCAGTATTCGGGGTAAAAACAATTTTTATTGTGGCAGCATGGGAAGGTGTCAATGAGACAGGGCCTAGAGCCTAGGCCTGCAGCGCCTCTCTCCCGTCCTTTCTTATTTTTCGTTTTTTTTTTTTGCTGGATCAGAGGCTTCATTGACACTCCAGAATAAAAGTAGTTTTTGAATTGTTTGCTTATGAGAAAATAGTCATGCCACATAAATGAGCTGATAATTCCCATTTACAATATGTCTACCTTATATTCACATCATTTGTTAAGCGCTCTTATACATTTTCAGGAGAAGAATAATAGAAAGTCATATAAATACATACAATGCATATCAAAAATAGGTATTATGTCACTAGTTGAGTAATACAACAGGGAAGGGGAGCAGAGGCTTGGTAAGACACAAGGGGAGGGGGTCACAGGCTGGATCAGATACTAGGGGTCACAGGCTGGGTGGCGCAGGTATTAAACATATGGAAGTTGTACAAGCAAGAACTCATGACAGTATTGGGTGGACAGTGTGTTATGATGGAGAGAGGGGAACGCAGGACACTCACATACTATTCTGTAAGCTCAGGCACAGTGCTGTCATGTGATGGTGCCCAGGAGCAGGAGTCCACTGTGGGCATGGACAGGTAAAGGAGTGCGGCCTGATTTCTAATATGTCCTGGGGCATGGGGGTAGGAGAATGACTATCATGAGCAGCAGGGTAAGGTGGGGTTCACAGTCCATTATTTAGGATGTCCCAGCACACCAGATCCTGTCACTAGTTATATTTGGGCTATTGAAGTGAATAGGGTCCAATGCAGTGCACCACAGTATATGTCAGCATCCCTGTTTTAGCAGGATCTAAGGTATGTGTGAACCCAGTCTAATCAGTGTGAGACTGTTGAATCCATGCTTCTGTGAGTGCCAGTAAATTGCAAAAATATCAATATGTGAATTTAAAGGGGTATTTTGGGCAAAATAAATCCAGGGCAGGCATAGGATAGCGGGTACATAATAATCAACTTGCCACAGCGTTGAAACTCGCCACCCCTAACTACTCTTCTGTATCTCCCAGTTCCTATGAAGTCATGGACCACAGGAATGGGCAGATCAGCTAATTAGGTGTGAGGCCATGACGTCTCCGGAATGGGATGTTACAGAAGACCAGCCCAAGGACCATGGGTGGCAGCACTGGGATGGGTAAGTATGAGTTGATTATCATGTTCACACCACTCCATGCCTGCCCTATTTTTTTTAAGGGGTTATCTAGCACTACAAAACATGGCCACTTTTGCCCCACTCTTGTCTCCAGTTCAGATGTGGTTTGCAGTCAAGCTCCATTTACTTCAATGGAACTGAGTTTCAAACCCCACCCAATCTGGAGACAAGAGTGGTGCCAAAGTGGCCATGTTTTTGTAGCACTGGATAAACCCATTCATTTTACCTAAACTACACTTTAAGGGTACAGTCACACTATGATTGTACCTGCTAACTAGGTCGGCATTCTTTCAAGATTGAGTGGTGACGGACTGGCACAGATCCCATTTACCTTAATGGCCCAAACGTAGTCGGCTAGTGACCATGTTCGGGACACTTGCCGCCCGTATACAAGATCTTACTCAGACTTAAAAGCGTGGTACAATAATTCATTCTCTCTTTATTAACATCTCAAAATGTGGAACCAATGTAAGAAAATATATTTTTTAGTAGAAAATGCATTTGAGGAACATTTTACAGTGTAATGGGTACACTATTTACATATTTACATGTTATATTTACATATATACTGTATAACAAACAAGGTCCACATAAATAATGCCAACTGCAGAATGATTTTTTTTTCATAAAAAAGAAACCGAATATTTAAAATAATTAAAAAAAAACATCTAACATCATTATTGATGAAAGCAGTGATGTGACTTTGCAAACTATTCAGACGGTCACTATGATCTTCAATGCATCTCCACATTTATTGATGGTGAATCACTTTAATATGGTTGAGATTCCTAGAAAAATCAATTTTGCGGTTAGAATATTTAAAATAAACAGATACACACTAAAGACAGAGTGATGCTAGAGAGATGGTAGGCATGAGATAAATGATGGATATAAAGTAAAAAAAAATTCAGTTTGCATTCATGGGAATCTGATTGCCTGCCTTCACATTGGGTTTCGTTATGTTAAATGTGTGACTTCCATAAATTGTGAATGAATTCGAACACTTACCTATTTTTCCTTTTTTTCAGAAGTGCCTTTACTTCTTTTAGGTCGGGACTGACACATATGGGAACATTTCGTTTTTTTAAAAATGCCCTGAAAAAAAGAGATATCAATGAGCCTTTCTTGTTTAAATATTCAACATCCTATACTGTAGGTATTTTATGGACCTGTATTTTTAGTTGAACTTGGGAGCCAAACCTTAGAGGATACACAAGAAGACAATGTTCCCATAATGTCTCTTTAAGGCAAAATAATGTCTATTATTTGATAATGACAGCAGTACACAATGATCATGAATCATGGACGTCATTATAAAAAAAATGGCTGTTTTTCACCTAAAAAGACATTGTGAGAACATAGCCGAAAAGTGTTTATAGCCTGCCATAGGTGTAAAAGTACATACAGTATACAATCTTTTAGCTGGGCTATTCTATCCATTAATATATATTGCTACTAAATTTATCTACCCATGGAAACTGCATATGACCACATACTGTGTGTATTATATGTCGGCTACTTACACATATTCAACATTTTCACAGTTAGGACTTCTGGGATAAATCTCCAACTTCTCCACCGCCTTTATTTTGAGTTTGTTAGAAAACTTTGTGCACAGACAGCGATTCCCCCGAGATACAGCAGCTCCTGTAATAGTAATAGAGATAAGTCATCATATAAACACACTGCAGTAATAGAAAACAATCCTATAACTTCATACAAATGTACCTTGTATTAGAGTAACAGACAGCAGCACAGCACAGATGATGGCGGCAACCTTGCAGTCCATAATGACTGGATAAAGTGTCCTGCGAGCTGTAAGTTGTTGGGAGTAAGAGCCGAGTATATATAGAGCTGTAATGCATTGCGTCATGACAAGTGGAAAATCCAAACAACCTCAGATTCCTTTACATAATATCAATTTACAGGAAGAGAAAGTGAAACCTAAGGTTTTGTTCAGGGTAATATCCTAATTTGGGCTACACTTCCATCTATGTTTGTGAAAGAAAAAATTATTACTTTCTACTTAGCTTTTTTTATTCATTATTATTTTTTATTTTATGTACCTGAGGCAAAATAATTCTTAAAAAAAAAACCAAAAAAACAAACACATTTTGGCTTCCTTCAGTTACGAGTTTTGCTGTCTTTTTTTCCCATCACAGGTGAATCACGCAAAAGCATGCTGAAGCCAGTATTATTAGAGATAACATTATAGTTTTATTTAAATGCAATTTTCTGATAGCCGAGTACTCCTTTAAAGGAGAAGTCCCATGAATCAAAAAATATCAGAGGCAGGCAGGGGGGTGGGGGAGCATAATAAAGAAAGCATGCTTACCCATCCCTGTGCCCTCACAGTGATGCATTCCCAATATTTTCTCTCCAGCAGCATGTGCCTGTTGATGGACTGCCTGCTAAGCCAATCAGTGACTGGAGTGGGACCCAGGCAATCCATCAGCGGGGCTGTGGGGTTTCAGCAGCAGGAGCTGGGTACGTGACATACCCGGATGCTTGCCGAAAACAACATAGGGTGGCTGTCGGAGAGATCCGAAAGAAGGTTTTCCAGGGCATGGGAAGGGTAAGTATACTTTCTTTATTATTTTTCTGCACACCCTGCCTGCAGTCATTTTTAGGTTTTGTGGGGCTTCCTCTTTAAGAAAAATGCCATGTGGATATGACGTTTTATATTTCAGTATTTACCCCTAAGTGACTGCCAATATGCCTGGTTGGAATAAGTAAATGCTGTGTTTATGCACTGATATCGCGTGGTATTTGCTCTCAGTATGACAGCCAGGCTCAAGCTGTAACTACCCGGAGTGCAGAATTCACTGCTCTGGGTAATCAATCTGTTACATTTTTCTTTTAAATCATGGCAGCATATAATGGGTTCAGATTGTCTGATGCTGCTATACTTACCTATAGGAAGTCCAGTGCCAAGGTCTGGCCTCCAATCGGTCTTCATGGCCGTCTTGGGGGTCTTCTGGAGGCCTCTGGCCTCTGGCTTGGCTGTGTAGACTGCCTGTCAGCAAAAAGCTTACATATTCAATTAAATGCACTACAGTAGTTGTAGTGCAATGTAATTTATCAGTGATCAGCAGATCACTGGTTAATGTACACTCAGGGCCGGCGTTAGGGGGGGCAAGCAGGGCAATTGCTCAGGGCCCCCATCCCCCAGGGGCCCCCTACCGCAGTTATAGTAGCAGTGGAGAGCACAGACAGGGTCCTGCAGCGTCTGGGAATGATCCCTGACTACAGCTAATGGCTGCTGCTATCAGGGGTCACACAGAGGCTCCAGGACGCTTGGCTCCGTGTCTGCTCCCCTTCTCCCCCTCCCCCTCCCTCCAGCTCCTCTTACAGCACGTGACTTCCTCCTCTGGTGTGGAGCTGTCGGGACGATGGAGGAGAGGGCTGCAGGGTGAGGATGACAGCCTGCTGCTAAGGAACATGAGGGGGATGCACCACTACACCCAGCATGCTAGAGGGAGTAAGTATACTGTACATGTAGTGTGTGTATGAATGTAAATATATGATGGATGAATGTAGTGTGTGTTACATGTCATGTGTCATGTATATATATGTATATAATGGTGTGTGTGTGTATAAGCACTGCTAACTCCAAGTGTTGAGGTGGATAGACTGTACACAGGAGCTGCATCCATAATTGCTGCAGGTGATCGGTGATTGGCTGCAGCTCCTATGTACAGTGTATGATGATGTCACTAAGGTAATACGGTGTATTTTATTGAGAAAAAAATAAGTTGGTATTCAATCCTTAGGTGGTGGTCACTGTATGGCGGTAATATTGGTCTGTATATAGTGTCATTATGCAGTGGTCACTCTTTGGCATTAATATTGGTCTGTATATAGTGTATATATAGTCATTACTGCCATAGATTGACTACCACATAATGACACTATATACAGACCAATATTACCGCCATACAGTGACCACTACATAATGACTCTATATAAACTATATACAGACCAATAGTACAGCCATAGAGTGATTGCCACATAATATTGGTCTGTATACAGTGTATATAGAGTCATTTATTATACAGTGGTCACTCTATGGCGGTAATATTGGTCTGTATACAGTGTATATAGAGTCATTATACAGTGGTCAGTCTATAGCGGTAATATTGGTCTGTATATAGTGTGTATATAGAGTTATTATGTGGTGGTCAGTCTATGGCGGTAATATTGGTCTGTATATAGCGTATATATAGAGTCATTACTGCCATAGATTGACTGCCACATAATGACTCTATATATACACTATATACAGACCAATAGTACAGCCATAGAGTGACAGCCACATAATATTGGTCTGTATACAGTGTATATAGAGTCATTCATTATACAGTGGTCAGTCTATAGCGGTAATATTGGTCTGTATATAGTGTATATAGAGTCATTATACAGTTGTCAGTCTATAGCGGTAATATTGGTCTGTATATAGTGTATATAGAGTCATTATACAGTTGTCAGTCTATAGCGGTAATATTGGTCTGTATATAGTGTATATAGAGTCATTATGTGGTGGTCACTCTATGGCGGTAATATTGGTCTGTATATATAGAGTCATTATGGGGCGGTCACTTTATGGTGGTAATATTGGCCGATATATAGTGTGTTTTCTTCAATAACGGTATGGAGGTAATATTTGGTCCTGATTATAGTGATTTTTTTTAATTTTTTTTAAGCAATTCATATAAATAGTTCTTGTGTTTACACCACTAGCGGTGTCCTGACATGTAGGGGCAGTCCCGACATGTAGCGGCGGTCCTGACATGTAGCGCCAGTCCCGACATGTAGTGGCGGTCCTGGCATGTAGCAGCAGTCCCAGAATGTAGCGGCAGTCCCGGCATGTAGCGGCAGTCCCAGAATGTAGTGGCAGTCCTGGCATGTAGCGGCAGTCCCGGCATGTAACCTTCTGAACTGAGTAAGGGCCCTAATACATGGACCGAAAATTGTCCGAATCAGGACGATATCGCTCTGTGAGGGAACATGATCAGGTAGTATATATCACAGACAAGGCCTGAGGACACCGGGGAACGTGATCAGGTAGTATATATCACAGACAAGGCCTGAGGACACCGGGGAACATGATCAGGTAGTATATATCATAGACAAGGCCTGAGGACACCGGGGAACGTGATCAGGTAGTATATATCACAGACAAGGCCTGAGGACACCGGGGAACGTGATCAGGTAGTATATATCACAGACAAGGCCTGAGGACACCGGGGAACGTGATCAGGTAGTATATATCACAGACAAGGCCTGAGGGCACCGGGGAATGTGATCAGGCAGTATATATCACAGACAAGGCCTGAGGGCACCGGGGAACGGGATCAGGTAGTATATATCTTTATTGTTTACTATATACAGCAAGGATTACACACACATCACTAATGATATACTTTGTATATATACACATAGGGGGAGATTTATCACACATGGTGTAAAGTAAAACTGGCTCAGTTGCCCCCGGCAACCAATCAGATTCCACCTTTCATTACTCAGATTCTAAGTAGGTGGAATCTGATTGGTTGCTAGGGGCAACTGAGCCAATTCTTCTTTACACCAGTTTGATAAATCTCCTCCATAGCTTTTGCTGCATCATAAAAGAGCCATGTAGTAGGCTCTCTAAGCGAGCTCCATTCTACCAGATTGGCGCTCACTTCTCCGGAATATCAGGCCGTGTAATACGGCCTTAAAAGTGGCCACACACCTTCAATAACTGCTTGATGAATAATCCTTCAGCTGACAATTATCTCTCTCATCCGGTCACGTCCTTCCCATACACAGAAATTTGGCACATCTGAGTTTTGCCGTGTTCTCTATGAGAGGGGAAAGCCATAGCCATACAGATCTGATGGCGGCTTATCTCTCTGAGAACAAAGAGGTTGGGCATTGATTTTCCATCAAGCTCGACCCCCTATGTCCACTGATATAATCTGTCAGAGGACTGTCCAGAGAGCCCCATACACCTTCCACTGATGGCCGAACCCAACAGGAGCAACAGGTACCACCAACAAAAGAGTAACATGTATGGGGACCTTAAATTGTTGCTAAAATATTTCAGCATTTGGGGCCCCACCTTCAACTTTTCCCAGGGCCACATCTAGTCTAAAACCAGCCCTGTGTACACTAGTAACCCGACCCCCACCCTACCCCCAAATAATAAAATTACATTTTATTCCCTATACAAAGTGAACTGAACAAAACAAAAAACAAAACAAAAAGAGGATGGCTTCAATAGTATCCCTATGTCATGCTTCAAGCAAAGTACCAGTTGCTAAAACAAAAGACCTTACCTGGACTAAGGGCCCTATTCCACCGGACGATTATCGTTAGCATAATCGTTAACGATTAACGATCTCAAACGACCGCTATTGCGAAAGACCTGAAAACGTTCACTCATTTCCATGGAACGATAATCGTTACTTATGATCGTAATTGCGATCGTTTCTTCTTCCGTATTTCTTCGCTATTGCGTTCGTATCTATTGCGAACGACCGAACGATGTCTTATTCAATGCGAACGATTTGCAAACGTTTTGCGAACGAGCAACGATAAAAATAGGTCCAGGTCTTATAAAGCGATCAACCATTTCTCGTTCGGTCGTTAATCGTTACTGCATTTCAACCGAACGATTATCGTTTAGATTCGAACGATTTAACGATAATCTGAACGATAATCGTCCGGTGGAATAGGGCCCTTAGTCCTGTTATAACCCTTACGGCAGGCTACCTCAGCATTTAAATACCCTACATGTTTCAATGGTAGCAAAAAGGTTCATTGGGTTTAATAATTGCAAATCATACTTAAAAAAAGAAAAGAAACTAGCGACATAGTTACCTTCTTCCACCAACAGAGCAAATCTTGTGCGACGGCAGCAGATTGTTGCTATCTTAGTCATTTGTCTTTTAACATGTTGAAAGACAATGGCAGACAACGATTAGCCAACATCGCTTATGTCAGCTGACCGTTGCCTTATATTACACAGAGCGATTATCAGCCATAATGTCCTAAAATCGCCTAAATACGGACGATAATCGTTTCGTGTAATAGGACCTTTACTCTGCCTCTGTGAGGCTGTGAGCCTCCGTGCATGACCGTGCAAGCTGCTTTTGAGATCTCAACTTATTTTACTGCAGAGGAAGATCAGAATGTGAACTTTAGGATGTGTTACTCCCACAGATTAAGTTACCGATAGCTGACAGATTATTGAAGCCAAAGCCGGGAACAGACTATAAACACAGAACAGGTCATAAAGGAAAGACTAAAATTTTTCCTCTTTTCAAATGCATTCCTGGCTTTGGCTTCAATAAGCAGTCAGACATCTTTCAGATAAATCTGTCTGTGTAAACACACCATTACATGCTGGCAGCCTGGACCAGAAAGATAGGAGTTAATTGACCCCTTCATTGCTGTGATCTCTGCATCTAAAGCTCACAATCTGATCTATATTCTTCTATGTTTCTATCCCCCAGGCTGGGACTCCTATTTACTCTGCATCTGTCATATTCCACTGCAGAGGAAAGAGGTTGTTCTATCACGGAGATGAGAATGGGAGTTTTAGATGCAGATGGCCCAGCAATGAAGGAGTCAATGATATCCTTGCTTGCTGGGCCAGGCTGCTGGCATGTAAAGTTCACATTCTGATCTCCCTGCTAGCTAGCTAGATAGATAGATAGATAGATAGATAGATAGATAGATAGATAGATAGATAGATAGATAGATGTAACTGGGTCAGGTATCTACAATTGTAGCAAGACTACCACGCTCATTATGCTCTGGAAGTGAAAGCATGATGAGCGTGGTAGTCTTGCTACAGCTGCAAATAACTTGGTTGTACGAGTAAATACAGAACCCTTGAAGAGAAACTATCAGCAGGTTAGACAAATCTTATCTGTTGATAGCTTCCTATTGTGCATGGGACACTGAGGATGAAGGTAAGTTTCTTATCTTCATCCTCTGCGCCATTTCTGTGCAGTTTGTAGTTTTAAGGGGATATCCAGTGCTAAAAAAACATGGCCACTTTCTTTCGGAGACAACACAACTCCTGTCTCCAGTCCAGGTGCAGTTTGCAAGTAAGCTCCATTTACTTCAATAGAACTGAGCAGCAAAGCCCCGCCCAAGCTGGAGACAAGAGTGGGGCTGTCTCTGGAAGAAAGTGGCCATGTTTTTGTAGATCTGGATAACCCCTTTAATCCTTAGGCTAATAAGGTGGTTTGGTTCACTGAAGTGGTACTACCTCCCCCTGTTTACCGATCTGCCCCTGGCCAGATCGATGCACTTGGACACTGAGGCTGAAGGGTGGTAGTCCCCCTCAGTGCACCAAAAAGCCTTCCTAGCCTAAGGATTAAACTTCAAACTGCAAAGAAATGGCGCAGAGGATGAAGGTAGGAGACATACCTTCATCCTCAGTGCCCCTTTCAAATAGGGAATAATCATGAGGTTGGATTCATCTAACCTGCTGATAGTTTCCCTTTAACATTCATGTCCGTCCTATGAAATTATGTGTCTGGAGCACACGTACTAGACCCTTTGCTCAACATCCTTACTTGAAATATACAATGGGATTGACTCCATGCAATCTACTAAGTGTCTGTTTATTATTCACAGTTAAACTGTGATACCAAGCTAAGATATGAGAAACTGTATAACCTAGTGAAGCTTTTCTTAGTTACAGTTTATTACAGTATAGTGTTTTGTAGCTAATCTCTAATATTTCAGTAACTTTTTTGAAACTTTTGAGAACATTTTTGATAACTACAAACTGATATTATATAATATGAGAGAAAAAACATTGTTTGTATCAATTCATTATTTTATTCCTAAAATAGAATGGGGTATTTTACATTCATGGTTTCTGCTCATGTCAGTGATTTCCAGGAAGGAAGGCTGCCGGTTTAACTTCTTTGTTTACAATGTGAAGACTTAGGAAATTGCAAAATAATCACTAAACTCTAAACACCAGAAGATACGAAATTCTCTTGTTGGATGTATGCTAGTTATCTAGTAGTGATCAGTGGGGGCATGCACCACCTTTTTGACCTCTTATGTGTAAATGTTTGGCGCATGGCAGATACATGCCATTTACTATTAAGGTACACTGGGTTACAATTTTTGAAACTTGTGGGGGACTTACACCCGATTTAAACTTTAAATGTTCAATCAGGGCTGGCGTTAGGGCTAGCATTGTCGATAGCCCTTTAACTGTACCTGTTGGTAACAAACTCTTACAATTAAAAGCGGCTCTATAATTCATGGGGCACCATAACAAAAACTGTATGGGGCCCCATGAATCTGGTGAGGTCCCTCCTTCCGTCGGGGGAGGGGGGCTGTCAGTGTCACAACATCGTCGAACCCCATGCTCACTTGGCCCGATACAGCATTCCATTCCTCTGACAGGTCCCCAGAACACAAGCTGTGCTACGACGCTGTCTCTAATCTTTTTTTATGGGGGGAGGGGGGCACTAAGACACACTGTCGCTGGATCGGGGGAGCAGGTGTCTGTGAAAAGAAACTTCAGCAGCAGGACAGACTTCCAATCTATGTCTTTATTTTGTAGTAAAAAAGCATATCACATAGTCCCAGGCCACCTACATGTTTCAGGCTATCAGCCCTTAATGGTAGGGTGTCTATGGTGCTGGAGGCAGAGGTTTGTTGCCTTGCTGACACACACTGCCTCACTAAGACAAATTGCCAGCTGCAGCTCCACTAAGACACTGTGGGGAGATGTGCAGGCAGATATGTTACACGATCGTGGCAGCTGCTGATGCCTTTTTCAGTGTCTGGGGGGAGTCGGTTAGCTGTCAAGCCAGTGCTAGGCCGTTTGATGATCATGGCCGCAGTGGCCACCACGTCTGTCAGTGTTTGGTGGGAGTGGGGTGCTGGTGAGCTGTTAGGTCAGTGCCAATGCCAGAGAGGCTGCCCGTTAGTACCATGGAAGCAAGCCAAGCTCTGCTGAGCCCTCTTTGCCCCACGGGCCCCATAGCAGTTGCATAGTCTGCCTCCATGATAGCTACGCCAGTGACCATTGGCTCCTCCCCCTGCCAATCACTCCGGTGGTTAAAGCATTGTTATGCATGTGGTCAGAAGAAGCTGCTGTCTTGAGAATGGGTTTAGCACTCAAATAACGTCACAGAGCAAGGGGGAAGAGGAGACATTTGCGGACTGTGTTGGAACTGGAGGGGGTAATGCCTACATGTGGGTAACTTACTACTAAGGGATTACCTGCAGTGCGTTACCTACAGGTAGATTGCCTACAAAACATGTATTTATTTGTTGGTAAAGATAGAAAATCTGTTAGCGGGATTATGTAAGTATTTGAGAATAAGTTTGAGAGTTTGAGATAAAGGGGTACTCCTGAGGAAAAAAAAGATTGGCGTTGGAAAGTCATACAGATTTGTAATTTACTTCTAAATCCCAAGCCTTCCAGTACTTACCAGCTGCTGTATGTCCTGCAGAAAATGATGTATTCGTTCCAGTTTGAAACAATTCTCTCTGCTGCCACCTTTGTCCATGATAGAAACTGTCCAGAGCAGTAACAAATCCCCATAGAAAACTTCTCCTCCTTTGGACAATTCCCGTCATGGACAGAGATGGCAGCAGAGAGCACTGTGTCAGACTGGAAAGAATACATCACTTCCTGCAGGTCATACAGCAGCTGATAAGTACTGGAAGACTTGAGATTTTGTAATAGAAGTAATTTACATATCTGTATAACTTTCTGACACTAGTTTATTTGAACACAATTTTCTCCTCCAGCGTACCCCCTTAACCATCTCCTTACAATGCAGGAGTCCCACCCATCCTCTAGGACCCGAGCAGCTGGCTGAAATTACTATGAGGGAAATCTAGGATATTCCATAGTGGAAAGTGTTTAGAGTATTTAAAGGTGTAATCCAGCGCTACAAAGACACGGCCACTTTTCCCCCTCTCTTGTCTCCAGATTGGGTGGGGTTTAAAACTCAGTTCCATTAAAGTAAATGGAGCTTAATTGCAAACCGCACCTGCACTGGAGACAAGAGGGGGGGGGAGTGGCCATGTTTTTGTAGCGCTGGATAACCCCTTTAAAGGATAGATTATATTACTACCTAACATGTGTGTGTGGTTTTGAGACATGACCCTTTTGAACATTGTCATTTCTAGGTTTGTTTACTGCATGGAGTATGTCTTACAATACTTAGCTGTGGAGTAGTATGTACCCCTGACACTGGCACCCATTGTTGTGGTGGCAGATTGTTGCATTTTATCACAGGGCCCAAGCTGAACTTTTGCCGCATGACCCAGGGGGCCTTTAGCAATGCCTCTAAAACAGTACTTCTTAATTCCAGTCCTCAGGCCTCAACAACAGATCATGTTTTAAAGTGACTGTACCACCAGGCCCAGGCTGAAGCACTGGAGGCGGGCCGACCCACCCTTAGTGGGAGGAAACCCCAGCCCCTCTAAGATAGGGTTCCATTGATTCTAATGGAGTCACGTCATGGAGGGGCTGGAGTTTCTTTCCACTATGGATGGGTCAACGCACCTCCAGTGCCTGGGCCTGGTGGTACAGTCACTTTAAGGATTTCTCATACAAAGCAGCTGTGATAATACTTGATGCACTGAGTGTAATTATATCACCTGTGAAATACCAAGGAATTCCTCAAAACATGATCTGTTGGTGAGGCCTGAAGACTGGAATTGAAAAGCACTGATCTATAGGAAGGTTCCTGTACAATGAGCTTTTTGAAGAGTAAAGTCATGAATAAATGATGCAGACAGTATATTTCAAAACTTTGTTTATTTTAGAAAAACATTAAACCAGAATGCCTTATCTACTTTTTAAAGTCCAAAAAAATAAAAATAGCAACAAATAAAAAGTAAAAGAATTGGAATGAATCTTTTTTTTTTTTAATTATTTTAGTATAAAATGTATTTGAAAAACAGTGTATGGTGTATACTATTTACATATTGTATAGACATTATATTACATTTACACACATATATTTACATACAAGATTTTAAATAAACTATGCCAGTACTAGAATAAAAAAAAATTTCTTTCCAAATGGTGTAAACAAAATACAAAATATTTGAAATAATAGTTAAGAATGACGATGAAGAATATACACGGGGTGAATGTCCAGATCTATTGGTGGCGGACGACTTCAATATGCTGTAGTTGTCTAGAGAAATGAATAAGTGGGTTAGAATATTTAGATAGATAGATAGATAGATAGATAGATAGATAGATAGATAGATAGATAGATAGAGGCTAGTGAGTTGGTGCTAGCGGATCAGACCAAGGCTAGTGAGTTGGTGCTAGCAGATCAGACCAAGGGCTGATATATATTCCAAGATAGTCCGCAGCACTCCAAAGGAAATTGTGTAAAAAAATGGGATTTATTCCATTATGCAAAACATTCCAAACGCATTAAAGTGAAGCAGTATGTGCAAACATGACGTTTCGATGGCCTCCCGCTATTGTATTCAAGCATAACATTTATGACATCACATCACATTTTTCTACACTATTACTTTGGAGTGCTGTGGACTATCTTGGAATAGATAGGTAGATAGATAGATAATAGATACATATTACATGGACAAATACTATAGATAGATATATGATGTGTAATGTTACTTATAGAAAGATCAATACTGAGTACGCATTAAACTACAGACTCCTGGTATGCAGATAAAGCTTTTTGTTCTATTACAAAACAACACATTTTTTAGAGCAGTAACACCTACCGATTTTTTCCCCCCAAAAGAGCCCTCACTTCTTTTAGGTCAGGACTGACACATATTCCACGACTCCGATTTTTTACAGTTAAACTGTCAAAAGAAAGACATAAAAAAACATTGTTAATACTCAGTCCCAAATAGATGTTTAATGAACTTCTATTTTTTATTGCATTAGGTAAAGAAATCCATGAAGGTATGAAAAAAAAATTACTTTTTTTTACGGTGTGCTTGCTTTTTGAAAATGTCTTCACCTATTAAATATGGCCCCCCATTCTATGGGTATTATATGCTGTCTACTTACACATATTCTACATTTTCACAGCTAGAACTCCTGGGGTAAATCTCCAACTTTTCCACTGCCTTTATGTTGAAAATTTTTGAAAGTGTTGTGCACATACAGCGATTCCCTCGAGGTATAGCAGCTCCTAAAGAAATGATAGTTGTAAGTTATTATCTGGCAATACTATGCAATAATAAAAAAGAAAAAGCTAAATAATCATATAGCTTACTATAACTGTACCTTGTATTAGAGAAGCAGACAGCAGCACAGCACAGATGATGGCAGCAATCTTGCAGTCCATAATGACTGGATTAGGTGTCTTGTGAGCTGTAGCAAGGAATAAGAGCCGACTGTATATATAGATCTGGGATGGATTGTGTCATCACAAGTGGGAAATCCTAACAGCCTCAATTTACTTTTCATAATAATAATTTAGGAGAAGAGAAAGTAACATTCAGGGTTACACTTCCTCCTGAGTGTAAAGAAAATACCAGCTTATTATAATACTCAATGGTTATAGTAAAACCTGCAAGATTTTGACCTGCAAGAGATTATTGAAAATAAAAATACATAAAAAAAAAAAATTAACATAGCAGCTTTTTTCATATTTTAATTTTACATTACAATGTAGTATGAATGGTGTATTACTTATAGCAGCTGTGTAAGGCCTTGTTTTTGTCAGCTGTAGTTTTGCGGGTACAACTCTGGGATACATATTTTTATTCGTTATTTGGTTCACAATTACAATTCTTTATTTATTTTATGTGCACGGTGGTCACTGTACAAATTGTATGATAACTTTATTCTTTTTGTCAGTGTGATTACTAATGTACAAATAATAAGTAATAATTAGAGATGAGCCAACCTCGGGCATGCTTGAGTCCATCCGAACCTGAGCGTTCGGCATTTGATTAGCGGTGGCTGTTGAAGTTGGATAAAGCCCTAAGGCTATATGGAAAACATGGATATAGTCATTAGCTGTATCCATGCTCTAAAGACAACCTTACAGCTTTATCCAACTTCAGCAGCCCCCACTAATCAAATGCCGAACGATCGGGTTCGGATGGACTCCAGCATGCTCGAGGTTCGCTCATCTCTAGCAATAATGATAAATAATGAATACATAGAAAAATAAGGTGATAACTAACTATGGTTGTTTTAAACTGGGATTTTATCCCAGGGGTTATCCAGTGCTACAAAAACATGGCCACTTTTGCATCATGCTTGTCTCCAGATTGGGTGGAGTTTGAAACTCAGTTCCATTGAAGTAAATGGAGGTTAATTGCAAACCACAACTGAACTGGAGACAAGAGAGGGGGAAAAGTGGCCATGTTTCTGTAGCACTGGATAACGCTTGGAATTTGACTCCCAGCAGCTGGGGAAGTTGGATGCAGCCTTAGGGCTGACGGGAAACATGGATACAGCCATAGACTTTTCAAGGACTCCCTAGGGCTGCAGCCAACTTTTCCAGCGGCTGGTTGTCAAATGCAGAGCGTTCCTGTTTGCTCATCATGGGGCTTCTCTTACTAGCTCTAGCTGTCTGACCTTAAAGAAAAAGGACATTCAGGACAAAAGCCCCATCATATTGCCAAAATGCACAATAATCATAGAAAACAATATTATTAGCATATTAGCAAACAATAAAGGCACAGTAAAACATTCTGCAGCTTTCCCTTCAAACAATGAACAGAAACATGGCATAAAGCACACTTGTCAGAAGTCAGCGATTCTGATTTAGATACGAACCTCCTGAATGTATGCGGTGTATATGAACTGTCTGATAAAGCACAGTATGAAAGACTACATTGCTGAAGTAGATACACAACTGTCTGGTTCTATGACCTATACCCCCATTGCTGAGAGACCCGTCACCCGAACTAGCTTGACACATTGCCGTGATTGATACCATTGTTCTTTATACAATTACATGCCTGGATGGTATCTCACTGATACTGGAATAAATATCACTTGTGTGATCGACGTTTTGAGTGCCGTGATTTTTAAATCTTGACTATAGACATTTCCTTCTTTTTTGCTCTGTAGTATCCACTATGTGATCATACATGAACCTGAACTGTAATATTGTAGATTTCCTAGTCACAGCCTATGTCTCTGCACAACGCAATAATTTTATCAATGGTAAACTGCGTGGTTTGTTGAATATTTATTTACAGTTTATAACATTATAATGTTCGGCAGCCCATCGACTAATCGAATAATGCAGTACCTAATAGTTATCTCAGGATGTAGGATAATAACAATCTCATAGTTTGCTTTGTAAGACAGACCATTTATTGGTCAGGTTCAGTTTCAGTTTTCATTCCTAAAAAAGAAAAGGGAATGTTATCATGGTTTATGCTCATTGTACATGATTTCCAGGAAGAAGGCTTACTTCATTTTATGCAATGTGAAGATTTAGTAGGTTGCACAATAACATTGCATCACTGGAATTTGAAAACTGAAAGACTATAATTTCTGTTTAACTCTTTGCTCTTCATATAGCGATCTTTCTGTACCTGTTTAAATGAAATCTTGCATGCTTAAAGGGGTAGTGCGGCGCTAAAAAATACAACTTAAAGTTAAAAAATATAACTTAAATTATACAACTTTGTAATGTATGTTATGTCTGTGAATCGCCCCCTTCCCCGTGTCCCACCACCCCCGCCCATGTACCCGGAAGTGTGTGGTGCATTATACATTACCTGATCCGTGTCGAGCCCGTCATAACTGTGCTCAGCCGCGATTGGCACGGAACAGGTAATGTATAATGCACCACACTTCCGGGTACACGGGTGGGGGTGGTGGGACACGGGGAAGGGGGCGATTCACAGACATAACATACATTACAAAGTTGTATAACTTTGTAATGTGTGTTATTCTGTGAATAATTTTTTAGCGACGCACTACCCCTTTAATCATGGACACCTTGGTATGAGGCTCCATGTATATTGCAGAAAGAGAGAAAACCACTCAAGTTTCTGACATGTGCCCCCACTGCCATAAAATCAGGAAATTAGTTTCGTGTACAGAAAATTTTAAGTATTAGGCTAGGTTCACACTGCGTTTTTGCATCCGTTTTGATCCGTTTTTCCATTGACTTCCATTATAAAAAAAACGGTTTTGTGTCCGTCAAAAAAAAACGGATCAGTTTTTTTACAATGGAAGTGAATCGAAAAAGGGATCAAAACGGATGCACACAAAGGCATCAGGTTTTTTCCTCCGTTGTTTTGCAAAAAAGTGCCCGTAATTCTGGCGCTCCCATAGACTTCGATAGGGGCGTTCGTAACGGAATTCTGGACAAAAATAGGACATGTTCTAAAAAATCCGGATCTATTTTCCGGAATAGACACCCTTCAGGAAAAATCCGGAAGGGTGTCCGTGACTAATGCAAGTCTATGGGTCCGAAAATCGGTCCGGATTTCCTGATAGGAAATCCGGATGGTTTTTCCGGACGTGTGAAGGGGGCCTTAATGAGTAGTATAGGTATATGAGGTCCCAGTCCAATAGGAAAAAGAGCTAGCACTCACCATCTGCTAAAAACATAGTCCATTTTATTCAGGGTTCACTTCAGCATGTGTACGGGGGAGGGAGGTATATGAGGTAGAGAGAGAGAGAAATCTATCTATCTATCTATCTATCTATCTATCTATCTATCTATCTATCTATCTATCTAACTAACACACACTCACTCAGATTTTAAACAGTGACATTGTGGATTGAGGCTATGGCTAAACAGCTGCAATAAACCCCACCCCAATGTTTAACCAAAGGTGTCAGGGGACCCAGAGTGTGCCCAGAAAACATTTCCTGTACCATTATACCACCTGCACAAGCCTTCAATTTCCATAGTTCCAAATTGCTCAGATCATTCATTGTCAGTGTTATAGAAAACTTGTGTGTATTTATATGTAACGTATCTATTGCAGAGTTGATTCTGCAGATTTGATGCTATGTTTAGCTATTTATGATTTGATGCTATGTGTATTATATTTTGCTACATAACATCAACACAGCTGCAGATACATTACATGACTCTGTTTTATGCTGCACTTTCAAGTGAAGTGCCTAATTTTCATGAGGTTCCTTTCATGAAAGGGCGTTTATATATGACAATATAAAATTCAGTGTATACTACAATATAAAATTATATTTTATGGAAATAAAGACTTTCAGGAACATTTGTGGTCAATAGACGTCTTTTGGTGCTAAAATGATGGCTGCCCAGAAAGACAGTCTTCATTTTCCCTTTGTGGGAACATAGCCTAATTGTAATTTTTTTCCAATATAATGAATGTATCTGTGAGTGAAAATACTCATAAAGCTACAGACCTGTATATAACCTGTCCTGCTGTCAGTTGAGAAGTGGACTGAACGATAGGCAAAATTATGTTAGCAATCATATAATAATTTTATATACTATATAAGACTGTGTTTATATGCTAAAAAGCGGTCCGTGGAGCCTCAGCTGCGAGTCTCAAACCACAGGAATAGCCAGATATCCCTCCAGGGAAGGAAACCTGTTGCCAAGGGGTGCCTCCCAGTGGGAAGATCACCAAACCACCCTGATATGTAGTCCCTTAAGTCTTACTCGGTTGTGAGTATTGAAACATAAATAGGGAAATACCAGGGTGGACCCTTTTTGTGTCAAAGTCTAAGTCTGTTGCAAGTATTACGGCATGACAAGGGTTTACCAAAGCCAGGCATCCGTCCACAGACAGCTGTTTCAGGGTATTTAGCAATCTGAGGCTCCACGGACCCCTTCTTTGCTTATTTAAATTTATAGGGGCCAATGTATCAATGGAGACTCTTGAGTGAGTACTTCATTGGATTTTTTTTCACTAATCTCCCTGAGCTCAGTGATTGCTGTGTTTTGTTGGTCTACTTTTCATTGCTCCCATTAGCTAGAATCCTGCTCCACACTGACGAGGGGCAAATACTCCCGAAACAGCTGTCTGTGGATGGATGCCTGGCTTTGGTAAACCCTTGTCATGTCCCAATACTCGCAACAGAATCAGACTTTGATGCAAAAGGGGCCACCCTGTGTTTCCCTATTTATGTTCCAATACTCACATTTGAGTGGGACTTAAAGGAGAAGTCCGGCAAAAATGTTGTATTGTCTTCCAAAAGTTATATAATTTAGGGTAGCTTCACACGTACCATATCGCTGCGTTTTTATTGCTGCGTTTTTATCGCTGCGTTTTTTACATGCGCATTTCGATTTTCACATGAAAATCATGTGAAAATCAAAAAACGCAGCAAAAACGCAGCGATAAAAACACAGAGTTAAAAACGCAGCGATACGGTACGTGTGAAGCTACCCTTATACAGGAAATGCTTATAAAGTGCTTTTTTTTCCCTGCACTTACTACTGCATCAAGGCTTCACTTCCTGGATAACATGGTGATGTCACTTCCTGGATGACATGGTGATGTCACTTCCTGGATAACATGGTGATGTTACTTCCTGGATAACATGGTGATGTCACGACCCGACTCCCAGAGCTGTGCGGGCTGTGGCTGCTGGAGAAGATGATGCTGAGCTCAGTGATTGCTGTGTTTTGTAAGGCTATGTTTACACATCATATTTTGGCCAGTGTTTCTGTCAGTATTTGTAGCCAAAATCAGGAGTGGGACAGACAGAGAACAACTATACTGGAAAGATGTGCACAGTTTGTGTGTTTTCAACCCACTCCTGGTTTTGGTTGAAAAAATACTGACCAAAAGAGTGAAATACCTAAACCTGGAGTCCAGGCTGTTAAGATCAAACAGTTTTGCTTAAACTAGATACAACTGTATCCACTTCTCAGCTGAGAACAGGACTAGGTATCATTTTGTTGCCTCCAGCTCTATAAAATTATATAACAAATAACTATATATAACATTGTGTTTTGTCCAATTTCCGTAAAAAAAAAAAAAGACTGAACAAAAAAAAGGAAAATAGAAATCAAAGCAGAATGGGAAAATTCCCACTGACCTGATTACAAACTGCTGTGGCTGACAAAATGATATTGTACTTTCCCTGAGAGAAAAAAATTTCTGAGTACTAAAAAAGGATATGGGAATGTCAAATGCTTGGTTTCTGCTCATGAATATGATTTCCAGGAAGCACGTCTTTCAGTTTCACTCCTCGGCTTGGTTCACTCTATGTTTTGCACCTGTTCCTATGTAACTGTTTTAGAATGTTTAATTTTAATGTTCAGAAAAACAGGGCCAACCACATTTTTGTGTATGCTAAAAAATGGCAGTGTTTTGATCTGTGTTTTTTTTCATTCCTTTTTTTTTTTATAATGGAAGTCAATGCAAAAACTGATCAAAGCGGATGCACACAAATGCATCTGTTTTTTCATCCTTTTTTTGCATAGAACTCAGGGCTGTGCGCGGGCGGTGGGGATGTCCTGTGTGCAGACACTGCAGCCTGGATCCACTACTGCTGCTGCTACTACTCCCACTACTGATACTACTGCTACTACTACTCCTACTAAGGATACTTCCCTTATCTACTGCTACACCCCTCATCCTGTGCACAGACATTGCAGCCTGGATCCAGCAGGGGGCACTCTGATCTGCAGGGGGAGCTATTTCTACTCCCACTAAAACCACTACTCCTACTACAACTACTATTCCCAACTACTGCTATCACTACTGCCACTACAATCACTACTTCCAACAACTACAACTACTACTCCCACTACTGCTGCTATTACTAGTCCCACTACTGCAGCTACTAGAACTCCACCTACTACTGCTACTGTGGCGGTTTCTCGACCGGTCACCTGTTGAGTTGTTCCCGGTGACGCCACTTCTATGGTGGTTGGTCGGTGAAATATAGCTCAGCCAAGTGGTAGATGCTGGTGCAATAATCACTGAGTTCCAATAAATAAATAGACTCTTTCTTTACTGATAAATCTTCCTTGATACAAGTGAATCCTATAGTAGAGACTTGACTTCACTAGATCTGTACTGAGAGCTGTTGGAGGTAGAGAGAAGAGTAGCAGTGCTAACTGTAGAAAGAGTTCAGAAGAGTGGAGAGAAGTAGGGTGTAAGAGTCCCAACCCAATGTAGTACTGTGCTCTGCTGGACCTTTAGAAGAAGAATACTTGAAAGAAGAATACTTGTGCCTGAGTTTTGACCTTGGTCGCTATACCACCTTTTGCCCTGCAGTGTCGGGGTACCCATCCTAACAGGGTGACACAAGCCCCAATCCTAGTTTCCTGAGTTGAGCAAAGTGTCCAAGCGTTTCCCGATGTCATCTGCGTTGCGAGATAGAGTACATAGGCCCTTAGCTGCTTTGTTATATCTGGATCAGTTCCTCTGCTTAGGATACTGTCCTGAACTGTGTTAAGATGTTCACGGTGTGGGTTGGGGTGATCCCTGACTTGTCCCTTCTTTAGGTGTTTAGCACCGCATCTTGAGGATGTGTTGCTTTAAAGAAAGTCTCTGTGTTCTCCATAGGGGACTGTTTACTACCACACTCCAGACTAGACTACTTGGACTGAAGTGAACCCTAGGGATTGTGTTGAATAAGTACAGAGTGCACAGAAGAGAGAAGAGTAGAGATAGGTAGGGAAAGAGCAGCATCTCTCATAGACTGGTACAGATCAGGTGGTACATAAACAGTAATTCTTACATGACTACAGCTGTGCAACATAGAGCAATACATAAAATAAAATATTGGCACCAAGTGGTGGGAATAGAGAATGCAGCCTCATTACCACTGAAGGGATAACTTTGCGACTAGTGGCTAAAGCACTTAACTTTGGGACACCACACTACTACTCCCGCTACAACTACTACACCTGCTAATGCTGCTTACACTACAATTACTACTATTACCACTACTGCTGCTGCTACTACTCCCACTACTAATACTACTACTCCCACTAAGGATACTCCCCTTATCTACTACTATACCCCTCATACACTATACCTCTATTACTACACCCATCATCCTGTGAATTCTGCATCTCCGTACCTCCCATAAGCCTCAAAGGGTCTCTTTAAGGCAGGGGTGGGGAACCTCCGGCCCGCGGGCCGCATCCGGCCCCTGACACCTCCGGATGTGGCCCGCGGCTCCCCTGTGACATGCGCAGCTCTGGAGTCTGTGTCTGTGACAGCTGCCAGGAGGATGCTGTGAGTGCCGGCTCCTTCCCCTCAGAGCGGTGCACATCTTCTGACTCCTGCCCTCCTGTGACGTGCGCCGCGCTGGTGAGGCAGGAGCTGGCACAGACACAGGAAGATGTGTTGTATGCCGGCTCCTGCCTCACCAGTGCGGCGCCGAGCGGCGCGCGATGACGTCATTTCATCGAGCGCCGCCTGCAGGAGAAGACCGGCACAGAAGAGAGGAGGGAGAAGAGGACCTGGACAGCGTGGGAGCGGAGGAAAGGTGAGTGGGATGTTTATTTTTTTCATTTGCGGCAGATACTGGGGGTTAACTAGGCCACCAGGGACATGACTGGGGGGGGGTAACTAGGCTACCAGGGACAAGACTGGGGGGTTAACTAGGCCACAAGGGACATGACTGGGGGGTTAACTAGGCCACCAGGGACATGACTGGGGGGTTAACTAGGCTACCAGGGACATGACTGGGGGGTTAACTAGGCTACCAGGGACATGACTGGGGGGGTTAACTAGGCCACCAGGGACATGACTGAGGAGTTAACTAGGCTACCAGGTACATGACTGAGGGGTTAACTAGGCCACCAGGGACATGACTGAGGAGTTAACTAGGCTACCAGGGACATGACTGAGGAGTTAACTAGGCCACCAGGGACATGACTGAGGAGTTAACTAGGCCACCAGGGACATGACTGAGGAGTTAACTAGGCTACCAGGGACATGACTGAGGAGTTAACTAGGCCACCAGGGACATGACTGGGGGGTTAACTAGGCCACCAGGGACATGACTGGGGGGTTAACTAGGCTACCAGGGACATGACTGGGGGGTTAACTAGGCCACAAGGGACATGACTGGGGGGTTAACTAGGCCACCAGGGACATGACTGGGGGGTTAACTAGGCTACCAGGGACATGACTGGGGGGTTAACTAGGCTACCAGGGACATGACTGGGGGGGTTAACTAGGCCACCAGGGACATGACTGAGGAGTTAACTAGGCTACCAGGGACATGACTGAGGGGTTAACTAGGCCACCAGGGACATGACTGAGGAGTTAACTAGGCTACCAGGGACATGACTGAGGAGTTAACTAGGCCACCAGGGACATGACTGAGGAGTTAACTAGGCCACCAGGGACATGACTGAGGAGTTAACTAGGCTACCAGGGACATGACTGGGGGGGTTAACTAGGCCACGAGGGACATGACTGAGGAGTTAACTAGGCTACCAGGGACATGACTGAGGGGTTAACTAGGCCACCAGGGACATGACTGAGGAGTTAACTAGGCTACCAGGGACATGACTGAGGAGTTAACTAGGCTACCAGGGACATGACTGGGGGGGTTAACTAGGCCACCTGTCACAGCCGCGGCGGCGTCCCGCGTTCCGGGCCGCCGCCGCGACCGCTTCCTGCCCCATGCAGCAGCCGGTGTCCATAGTCGGGGACCCGGCGCTGCTATCACCTCGGCCCCGGGGGGCGCCTCACCTCTCCACGCTCCTGTCTCCCGCTGTGCCGGCCGGCGCGCGCGTCCCCGCCTCCTAGGGCGCGCGCGCGCCGGCTGTCTCAGATTTAAAGGGGCAGTGCGCTCTTAATTGGTAGTTGCACCTAATCACTCCCCTATAAATCCCAGCATGCCCTGTCCCCTGTGTTGGAGCCTCTACATGCTTCCCATAGCGTTTGGCCCAGCTCCCTGTTGTTCCTGTGTCCTGTCCGTTACCTGGTCCCAAGTCCCTGTTCCTGAGTCCTGTCCGTTACCTGGTCCCTAGTCCCTGTTCCTGGTTCCTGTTCCCCTGTCACTCCACCTGTTCCCGTGTCCAGCCTGTCACGTGCTCTCTCATCTGCAGACTATTGCCTGTGCCATCTCCTGCCACGCCTCGCCTGCCGACACCAGCAACCAAGCCAGGGGTAGCGACCTGGGGGTCGCCTGCCGCAGCAAGTCCATCCCGCCTTGCGGCGGGCTCTGGTGAAAACCAGCGGCCCCTTAGACTCCGCTCCCTGGTGAGGTTTGTGCCATCGCTGGTGCCGGTCCAGTGGATCCACTACTCCGGGCGTTACACCCCTCTTCCAATGCACATGGAAAAAAAAAAAAAAAACCCCATCAGACAGCAGATCCAAGGATACAAGGGCAGGCCAGACAGGTGGAAGAGAGTCATTGCTGATTCATCGAAGAAAAAGGAAGAGGTATTTTGAAGTGGGGTCATTCCTCGTTGGAGGCCGGGCACCCTGGAGTCCGTAAGACCGGCCAACGGATCTCTCGCCACTACTGGTGGTCCAGTTTGTTTCAAGATGTCAAAGACTTTGTGGCTTCCTGTGCCATCTGCAGGCAAGAAAGAGGGGGAGGCCAAAGGGGGGGGGTACTGTCACAGCCGCGGCGGCGGCCCGCGTTCCGGGCCGCCGCCGCGACCGCTTCCTGCCCCATGCAGCAGCCGGTGTCCATAGTCGGGGACCCGGCGCTGCTATCACCTCGGCCCCGGGGGGCGCCTCACCTCTCCACGCTCCTGTCTCCCGCTGTGCCGGCCGGCGCGCGCGTCCCCGCCTCCTAGGGCGCGCCCGCGCCGGCTGTCTCAGATTTAAAGGGGCAGTGCGCTCTTAATTGGTAGTTGCACCTAATCACTCCCCTATAAATCCCAGCATGCCCTGTCCCCTGTGTTGGAGCCTCTACATGCTTCCCATAGCGTTTGGCCCAGCTCCCTGTTGTTCCTGATACCTGTCCGCTACCTGGTCCCTAGTCCTTGTTCCTGTTTCCTGCCCGCTACCCAGTCCCTACTCCTAGTCCCTGGTTCCTGCTTCCCGTCTCACTGCCTACACGCCACTGTCAGTACCTACTCCTGCCACGCCTCGCCTGCCGTCACCAGCAACCAAGCCAGGGGTAGCGACCTGGGGGTCGTCTGCCGCAGCAAGTCCATCCCGCTTTGCGGCGGGCTCTGGTGAAAACCAGCGGCCCCTTAGACTCCGCTCCCTGGTGAGGTCTGTGCCACCGCTGGTGCCGGTCCAGTGGATCCACTACTCCAGGCGTTACACCACCATGGACATGGCTGGGGGGTTAACTAGGCTACCATCGGCATCACTAAGGATTCAAATCAGGTACAAGGGGCATCACAGAGGGTTAACTACAATAGCAGGGGCATTAGGGGAACAATACTTTGCCTTGTTCCGGTGCTGCAAACCCCCGCTACTAACTGCCGCGCACGGTATAACATTGAGTGCGGCCCTCGAATGATTTTATTAAGGCCCGACCCGCCCTCGACATGGAAAAGGTTCCCCACCCCTGCTTTAAGGGTTTGTTCACACATCTCTAATGCATTGCAGAATTAATGTTGCTGATTTAATCAAAGGAGCTGTGTCACAGAGGGGCGGGGGTTTCCTCCCACTGAGGGAGGGCCAGCCCACCTCCAGTGTTTCAGCCTTGGCTGGTGCTCGGTAACAGATCGTCGCCATGCACGGAAACTAGAACGCGGTTAAAAAAAGGACTGCAGCACTGACTTCCCCACAGATGGGGGGAGTGGCTGCCTCTACTTGGTCGTGCACTCTACTCAATTACTTTTGCCGGTATAAGATGGATCTTGCATACGATATGGAGAGAGAGGAGCGACCGCATGTCCCATCTATGGCTGATACTAATGCCACTAGGCTATTTTTAAAAACCAACGCCAGGATGTTGGTATATAATTTGATCAAACCATATTGCCCCGTGTACCACGTGCAGGTCCCCTGGTTCACACGGGTCCCTACGCTAACTCCACACTGTGTCGGTCGGGGACCGCCAACCCCGCAAAGCATACACATGCAGGGAAGGGAGGCCATGGAATGGCCCTGCAACCCCAATGCCACAAGACCAAACCCAAAATGCCCCACCAAAACCCAGCCGGCACCACCAGCGGGGAAGGCTGCCCCCAAACAACACAAGTATGAATATGGTATTACACTCACCACTGCTGCTGCAGACAGAATAGGAAAGACATAAGGTACTGACATGTGAGCACAGGTATATCCTGTGAATTTGGGTCATGTGGGTCTTATGAAGGGGAGTGCCAGCTGCTAAGAAAAAAAGATAGATCTTGCATGCCCAGAGCATAGGCTTATTATATGTCATGGAGAGGCCATAGTACAGTGTAGGGTCTGCCCCGATATGAGGCCACCTTATCGTGGTGGGGTGGTTTACACTGTTTGCAAATGGTAACCCAAAGCCTCATTATTTTTGTAGGAATTTTTTTTTAGCATTTGGAGGGGCTGCTTTTAACTATTTTCATGTCTGTAGTGGGTCTGTATCTTGCGGTGAGCTGTTGCATTTTTCTGTGTTTTTGTGTGTTTGCAATTTCAGCCATAGCAACATGCTCCTGCCTGGTGTGAATAGTGTTCTAGGAGAGGTGATCAAATTTGTCTTTTTTTTTTCTTTTGTGTTCCATAACCTCTCACCACAGACTAGTCGCCTCACCCCCTTTCACCTAAGACACCTTCCCCCTCACCACAAACTGGTCACCCTGTCACTTCCCTCACCCCAGACTGGTCAGCCGTCATCCTTATTCATATTGTCTGGTCCTTTGGCTTTGGTTCTTGTTTTGTATAAGTTTCAGATTCCTAAAAATGGAAGGAGAATGTTATATGTTTAGTTTATCTTGCATAGGATTTCCAGGAAGCAAGTCTTTCATTTTTGCTTCCTTTTAAACAATATTACTCATCTTGTGGTTTTTTTTCTAAACGTAGTGTCAGGACTGTGCGCTGGAGCTCCTCGGTTCGGGCTGTGTGGCCGAGAAGACGCTGAGTTGGTGTCTCTGTTCATTTCTAGAACCCTGTTAGAATACAAGTCTATTTTAGGTTTATTCAGCCCCACCTGTCTTGCTTGTCATGCCTTGGCAGCTTAAGGGTTAAACTGCAGGTGCAGGGGAGCTGTGTGTGGTCCAATCAGCTGCTGGACTGAGTCCCTGATCCTCCATAAATAGTGTGTAAGCTGAGCAGACAGACACTGGCTATTAGTGTTCCTGCTTGGCTAAGTGTGTTCTTACTGTTTTTTGTAGTTCTCCTCATCCTTTCTGCTTGACTTGACCTTTCCTTTGCCTGACCATTTTAAACCTTTGCTGCCCGCCATTGCGGACCAGGACTGTTGACCCTGAATTATTGTGTTACGGTGCAGGGATTGTCTTCATGGTTGTCCACAGCCACCTAGAGCTGTTTGTGGCAAGTAGGCAGGGACAGTGGGTGGGAACAGCTAGGGCTCACTGTCTGTGTGTATCTGTCTTACTGCCCTTGCCACCGTCCAGCGCTAACACGCAGTGTTAGTCACTTCTTATATTTTCCACTTTATTTTACTATGTGAACTGTAGCTAGAAAAAAACTGGGCACACAAAATATTAGAACAATTAAGAAAATTAGAAATAAAAAGGTTATTGTGTTTATCAGTAAGGGTCCATTCACATGTACAGGATTTGCAGCAGATTTGATGCTGTGTTCTATGATTTGATATCTGCAGTTTCAAGTAAATCTGCATCAAATCCTGCACGTGTGAATAGACCCCAAAACATAACTTTTATTTGCTTATTTTTGACTGTGTTGTCCTATTCTTTAAAGTGTCACTGTCGTTTCAAAAAAACTTTTGCCATTTATGATGCTATAAAGAACAAGCTACACAAGTGAATTTTAAGAGATTTTAGCAATTAGAAAAGGATTAAAGTGTCCCTGTCTTTCCAAAAAACTTTTGACCCTGACCAATCATGACAACCATCTTGGAGAAGACAGCACTCATCATGGTCCGCTCCCTGCTCTGTGTCAGTGAAAAGAGTCGGGCTCATAGACATTCATTATGAGCCGGATTATGTAACACAGAGCCAGGAGGGAACTGCGCTGAGCTTGGTCTTCTCGACTTGTTCTCCAGTTGATCAGGGTGTAAACACTCAAACCTGGACCGATCAAAACTTTTGACATGGATCTATGACCTGTCAAAAGTTTTTCATAACGGCAATCACACTCTAATCATTTCCTAATTATTTAAAGGAGACCTGTCACCCCCCGTGCCGGGGTGACAGGCTCCCGACCCCCCGTTACAGAGCCCTATACTCACCTGATCCCGCCGGGTCCGCTTCCTGATCCGGTCGAGTCACGGAGATATAAGCGCCCGAAGCCCGGAGCGCGCTCACAGGAGAGTCCAATGCCCATAGAGAATGACGGAGCATCGGACTCCCCATTCATTCTCTATGAGCGTCGGACTCTCCTGTGAGCGCGCGGGCCGGGCTTCGGGCACTCATATCTCCGTGACCCAACCAGATCAGGAAGCGGGACCCGGCGGGATCAGGTGAGTATAGGGGGCTGTAACGGGGGGTCGGGAGCCTTTCACCCCCGCACGGGGGGTGACAGGTCCTCTTTAAAGCGAATATACCATCAGATACATTCCCTTTAAGTGTAACATATCAATAGAACGGTGCCGGCGTGGGGATGCCAATGCCATGGTCCTTTTTTTGAACCATGGCCCAGTGCACATTCTATTACTGGCCACAGGCCCGGCCTGAAGCACTGGAGGTGGGCCGGCCCGCCCCTGGTGGGAGAAACCCCCGCCCCTCTGTGATGCAGCTGTATTGATTCTAGTGGAGCCGCATCATAGAGGGGCGAGGATTTCCACCCACTTGGGGCGAGCCTGCCATCTCTAGTGCTTCACCCCCTGGCCGGTGCCTGGTAATATACCAGTTTAAAAAAGGATTGTGGCACCGGCATCCCTGCGCTGGTGCCGTAGTATTGGTATGATACACTTAAAGTGAATTTACCTGACGGTACATTCGCTTTAAAATCGCTTCTCTAAAATTCACTTGTGTAGCTTGTTCTCTCTTGAATCATAAATTACTTTATCCTCAAGAAACATAGAAACCCCTCACTCACATGTCCACAAGTGGTTTAATGTCTATTCTATGAGGTAACATGTTTTATGTTAAACTGTTATATGTGTTTCTCTGTACCAGTGTTACTGGACGGCAGAGAATGGGTTACATGCTTTACACTGCACACCACACAAAACAGTGACACCTACTGTCTTTAGGGGGAACTGCTCTAGCTAGTGTAGTAAGCCCTATAACTTGCTAGAAAGTGGGAGCAGCAGGCTCCTCACAAAACCTAGCTGTGACAGGAAGTAGTGTTCAGTCAGAGTTCAGTCAGTGTTGAGCTGAGTGCTCAGTGTGTACAGCCACTGTGTAGTGCAGCAGGTGGCTGTTCTGTATGTAGGCCAGACAAGCCTGTCAAGGACGAAAAACTAACAAAAGGACAGTGTGTGAGAGAGAGTTTTTCAGGAGTATTTACAGAGACACAAGGTACTTCTCTACTGTTAGTGGGAATCCTAAGGAGAGGACCCCTAAGCAAAAGGACTGGAGCATACTGGGTAGCAGAGATAGCTGAGGCCTCTGTACCCATCTTTCTGAATTCAGGGGTTAAGATTTATTAGGACCCCTGTATACCTCTAGGATACCTCTAAGGCCCGGCCTAGTAACTAAAAGTAGAAAGTTCCCTAGCTGACAGGGAGGGGAAACAGACTCAAGCACCATTGGGGGAGAGGTTCACAGGATCACAGTGCTCACCAGCGTCCCACACGTACCGACAGACCAGGATCTGAGGCAGATCATCTCTCCACACACGACCAGACTCTCTACAGGCACAGTAACCCATTCCAGTCTGTCAGTGCTAACAGCTATATGCCACAGGACTGTAAAACACCTGCAAGTTCTTCAGTAAAGGAGTTATTGTTATACTGCCTCCCTCCTTGTCCCCCTGTTGTCCTGGTTTACCTGCACCACACCACCATCAAGGGTCATACTACCAGACAGCAGTATTTGGGTTTGGACCCGGGGGAACTACAGGTACACGCCACCGACCACCTTACACACAGGTGCAGCCCCCCTACAAAAACCTCTGCAGTAGCCCACAGAAAGGAGGGAGAATACAGGGAAGCGCCAGAGAGTAACCTGTACCTGTGAAAGCCCTAGTGCCCACCTGAGACCGTGACAAGTCAGTGCCTAAGGCTGCGGTGCACCACAAGACCCAGCCATCCTGCAGGTACAGCTTCCTCTCACTCTGCAGCCCTCAGTGCATCCCCTCACTCAGGAGCTCAGCGCAGCACTCAGGAGAGGCATAGCCACCCACAAGCCAAAAACTACTACCACTATCATCCTCTCCTCGTCCCCCTCACTCTCTTCTACACACCTCGGCATGCTGCAATAATGCCACTCACAGTGAGATCTAGGTAGGGAGAAATGTCATGAAGTGACTTGTTTCAGCAGTGTCTCCAGTAACAGCACCAGTAGCTTCTACAGTACCACACTGGAATTTAGTGAGCTCTTTACAATGACTCATGAAAAGGCACTCCCCTTCATAAGACCCACATGACGCAAATTGGCAGGATATACCTGTGCTCACATGTCAGTACCTTATGTCTTTCCCATTATGTCTGCAGCAGCAGTGGTGAGTGCAATACCATATTCATACTTGTGTTGTTTGGGGGCCGCCTTCCCCGCTGGTGGTGCCGGCTGGGTTTTGGTGGGGCATTATGGGTTTGGTCCTGTGACATTGGGGTTGCAGGGCCATTCCATGGCTTCCCTTCCTTGCATGCGCACGCTTTGCGGGGTTGGCGGTCACTGACCGACACAGTGTGGAGTTAGCGTAGGGATACGTGTGAACCAGGGGACCTGCACGTGGTACATGGGGCAATATGGTTTGATCAAATTATATACCAACATCCTGGCGTTGGTTTTTAAAATAGGTCTAGCGGCATTAGTATCAGCCATAGGTGGGATGTGCAGCCACTCCTTTCTCTCCATGTCGGAGTCCAAATAACGTCCGTTATTTTAAATTAACAACAGTTATTTCAATATAACAGATGTTATTCAGCCTCAAAATGACAGCTGTCCAAAAAAAAAAAAAAGCCATCAAACGGGCAAAAATAGACGGTGTTTGGTGGCAGCCTATCTGAGTGTATTAGGATTGTATGTGAAAGTAGATTCATTAACATTTCCTTGCACATGTGATTTACTGTTACATTCACACACACACACACACACACACACACACACACACACACACACACACTACAATAACTTCATTTGTTGATATAGTCTATGTTCACAAAGGGGGACATTTATGAAAGTTAAGGCAGGGCCTTATGCCAGGGAGAAGGCTCAGATCCACCCCTTCTCCCTGGTGTACGCCTGCCGGACCCCCCGCTTGCCCTATGGGGCGGGAAGCAGGTATAGATTTGGTACGCTCGGGTCGGGCTCCCGGATGGATTCACTAAGAGGCTGGTGGAAAAGGGGCGGGCCTAATTTAAGACTGGCATACAAGTACTGTACACTGGTCTTGATAAATCGCCCCCCATAATGTCAAAACGAGGGCTGTTTTTCTTTCATAACAACATCCAGAATTATACACATAATGGCGGGTGTTATAAAATACCGACCATCATTTTGATGGTGATGGAACATAGCCTCATGCAGAGTCATTCACATATTAGCACCAGTTCAAACTGAACATCAGGAAAACATACTACTGAAACAATATAAAATAAATATATCAATCTTTAATGATTGTATTTGTGTTACATAGTATCTAAAACAGGGAAAATACAAAAAAAAAATATTTTTTACTACAAATAAAAACTAATAATTTAAATTTTTCTTTAAAGTTAAGGCTATGCACTATTTTTAAATACTAAATATATTTACATTCAATACATACACATTTAATTTAAAAAATTGAGAAAGATTTATGAAAATCTAAAGTCAAAAGGAAAAACTATTTATGTAGCTTACAACAACCAATCACAGTGCAGCTTTTATTTCTTATAAAGCTGCTCTGTGATTAGCTGCTGTGGTCAACCAATCCAGTTTTTCTTTTAGCCAGTTTCCATAAAAGTACATAATGTAACCAACTCTATAATTATTGTTTTTTTTTTCCAGAAAAAAATAAGGAAATATGAAGAGAAAAACAAAAGAAAGAATATCAAATTATTCACAGCAATGAAGACACTGGTGACTATTCAACTTGTTTGCTTCGGCTTTGTGTCTTTTATGCATGTTCACAGTTATTGGTGGCGGATCACTTTGATGTGACTGAGTTGCCTAAAAAAAAAAATAGAGAGATTTTAGGTGACAGGTAAAAACAAAAAGACCTTACATGTGTTTTAACGGCCAATAACACTGTGTATCAGACGCAAGCGCAACCAGGCTAGGTTCACACTATGTAAAAGTGATGTCCGTCTTTCATAATACCATCATTTTTACATGGTGTGAACCTAGCCCTATAGTGTAATGGGTATCAGGCTCAGGCAAATAAATGGCAAAATATGTCTAAAGCTATGTTCCCATTTGGGGAACATATCGGGCAAAAGCCACAGTTTTGCTAAATTCACGGTTGCTAATTATGATCATTATTAGCAGCTGTCTATATTATGAGACAGTCCTCTTCCCAGATGTGTTCCCGCAGTGGGAATAGAGCCTAAGTATATAGAAAAGCACACCTACATTAAACATTAAAGTATATAACTAGTGCACATGGGTTGCTATGTAAAAATAAAGTTTTGATTTTCGTTGATAATTGCGCTTTTTGTCTTAGGTATTAGTTTTAGCCTTCGTTTGCTCTTACTATGGGGATTTCTCAGTAGACGCTATACTTTGTTATGCCTTGTATTGCAGCTCAATGTTATTGTTCTTTAGATCAATTGGAATCCTGGGGGTTCTTGTGATTAATGGGGATCCTGGCAGTGGCAGCACATCTCTCTATGTAGCTGGAACATGTGCTGCCAACAATCATTAAGACACCCTCCGAACCATCCAATATTTCCCGGTCGATTATTAGCCAATCTATGGAGCTTTTTGAACTATGGAAATTGTTAATTTGCACTCATATTGGGCAGCTATCTGACCATGTTATGCAGCTCTTAAATTAAAGCATATTCTACACAGCACAAATGTGTTACAAAAACATTCACAATAGCTACAAACACAGTTAGGGTCTTCAGGAACTACTGTACATAGGAAATATGAAATATACATGAATAATACCTACCTATTTTTTCCACTCAGGAGAACTTTTAGTACTAAAAGATCAGGACTGACACACTTTGGAACAGGATCATTTTTAAAAATTGCACTGTGGAAACAAAGTCATCAATAATTATTTACAATGTTTCAGTACACAAATGTCATGCTCCTTTATTGTTACAGTATTTAGGCGGCATTTTTATAGCGTAAATTAAGAATAAAATTAACAATTTTAATGAAAAAAAAAAAGACAACTGAAGTATTTCTATTAATAATAATAATAATAATAATAATTGTAATAATAATAACAATAAATTCATAATGCTTTTTAAAGGTGTCCACTTTAACTTTAACTTGCAAGAGATTTTTCAAATCATATTTCTTTTACCCAACTATTTCTGTGCCCATAATTCTGTGTTTTTTTTTTACATGGGGTTTACTTACATGTATTCAATTTTGTCACATGTAGAGCTTCTGGGATGCACCTCTAGCTTTTCCATTGCCAGCACATTGAACTTCTGGGCAAATCTTTTGCACAAACATCGATTCCCACGAAGTAAAGCAAATCCTGGTAAAAAAAAAAAAAAAAAAAAAAAGAAGATGCAGAATTTTAATGAATTATACTATAGATATAAAAAAATAAAACTGTATGATCTATTTCCATTGTTACTCTACCTTCTATAAGATGAGCCGACAGAACAGCACAGATGACGACAACGGTCTTACAGTTCATGATAGCAGATGGATTGAAACTTTTCCACGATATGAGGCTTTGTTGACACTTGCTTGGAGTATCAGTATTTATACACATACCATTGGTTTACATCATCGTGACAAGTCAAGAGCGGGGAATTCTCATGGCCACAGTTTCCCTCATATTATTTTTACACAGAAAAGAACAGGAGAAGTGAAAGTTATTTTATTTCCATAATAGTGTTTCAATAAAATGTTGACTGATTCATATAAGACAGTGATGTAACAGTCAAAATAACATTGTGTCACATATAAATATTAAAGAAAAAATGTCTGATTATGAACTTAGTGTTTAAAAATATTCATATCTTTGACATGAAAAAGTGATTTTTTTAAAAATATATTTTTATAGTTGCCTTGAGTTAAAGTACTTGCATTAGGCTTTAGGCTATATTTTTATTCATTTACTTATTCATTTTTAGACCCCCTGATATGCAGTTTATAGCCTGCTTCTAGTTTCATACTGTACTCATGTATGTCCAGAATGCTGAAACCTTTAACAGTTCTCATCAGGGTCATATTTACAGCTCACGCTGCCATAGACACTGGTCCTGCATATGTATTAAAGGCACATCTACACTCACCATTTATCATCCTGATTCTCTTTTATCTCTGCAATATTAATTGGACAATGTTAACAAAGGAGTAGAGCAACAAAACTATCATTTGTCATCATACACAATATCTTAAAAACAATTGTTTGCAATGGTATGATTGATAAATGTGAATTCTGCACAATAACATTGTAACAATGGGTGTTGTGGATCGGCTGTGCCACCACGGCCATGGCTGTGACAAACATTAATACTTAGACTATACACCTAGCGCACATTCTGGTGTTCAGTGGTGTGGACAAGGTCGAATTTACCACTAGGGACCCATGGTCCAATGCCTAGGGCAGCACCTTGCAGGAGGGCAGCACCAGGGAGCAGGGGGTAGGAAAAACTTTTTTTTATTATTTTTAGTCTCCCACCTTGCCAGTAAATCTAGTGTTTTTCTGGCGGGGGTGTAAGGTGGTATTTGTCAGGTCTGGTATAGTGGTGTTATCAAGTCACAGTATGGCGGTATTGTTCAGGTCTGTGTGGCGGTTTCATCCAGTCACAGTATGGAGGTATTGGTCAGGTCTGGTGTGGCGGTGTTATCCAGTCACAGTATGGTGGTATTGGTCAGGTCTAGTATGGCAGTGTTATCCAGTCACAGTATGGCGGTATTGTTCAGGTCTGTGTGGCGGTGTTATCCAGTCACAGTATGGAGGTATTGGTCAGGTCTGTTGTGGTGGTGTTATCTAGTCACAGTATGGAGGTATTGGTCAGGTCTGGTATGGCGATGTTATTTAGTCACACTATGGCGGTATTGGTCAGGTCTGGTATGGCGGTGTTATCTAGTCACAGTATGGAGGTATTGGTCTGGTATGGCGGTGCTATTCAGTCACAGAATAGTGGTATTGGTCACGTCTGTTATGTCCAGTCACAGTGTGGTGGTGTTGTTCAGGTCAGGTATGGCGGTGTTATCCAGTCACAGTATGGTGGTATTGGTCAGGTCTTGTATGGCGGTGTTAAATGTGACGCCTGGAGCTATAAGCTACCAATCTACCAAACCTGTAATGAGAATTCCCTCAGACAATATGCAGACTGCTCTAATGATTGATTTAATGTGGAAATTTGTTTATGTTTCAAGCCGTTAAAAAACATGAAAAACGCAATTCAGACAATGTTTCTTCATGCAGAGCAGTGCTTCCCAACCATTTCCACCTTGGGGCACCCCTTGGCAAAAAAAAAAATTACCTTGGGGTACCCCTACTAAATATTGTTCTACAAAATACGAAAAACGTCGTTCAGAGACTCACAGGTGACGTCTTCTTCGATCTGAGGCGTCAATTTTTCTCTCTATCCGGCCCAGACCTCCATGATGATTTCTTCCAGCTACGTTTCATCTCTTCAGAACCTGCGAGACAAATATCTTAGGCTCCGCACATTTCTAGTAACTTCCTTCCCTTTCTCCCTCCTATAGGGATGTAGAGAAATGCACGTGGCCGAAACTACGCTCCCATTACTTCCTCAATAGTCATGTACTGTTACCAGGATTATTGGCCATATGCCTATTGGTTACCACATAAGGGTCTGATTTTGGCTGCCCTGGGTGTGGACTGCGCTTTAAAAGAGACTTAAATCCAGTGGTAAGATGAAATCATGTGTTTGCAGTTTACGGATGTGTTTATCAGATGCATTATACACCCTTATTCATGGCCAATACATAGTTCTTCAAGGCAATGGTTACTGTACTTAGATTACTTGCCATGCTTCATCTGTGCTTGTACATAGAGATGATCAAACAGGGCAGAAGTTCAAGTTCGTACGAACCCGAACTATGTTGAAACAATGTTTTTTTAAAAAGACGTCCATTATTTCCGCAATATGATTGACTACAAAGCAATGCAATAAATTCAATGCAATAACGGATGTCCAATGCACACAGTGTATAAAATGACAGATGTTGTCTGCATGGACGTCGAAATAATGATCAAGACAATTGTTTTTGGACGTCTTTTGCAAATAGCAGACATTATTTTTTAGTTGTTCACACACAGTTTTTCTTTTTCCTCTGTCCTTTCACCGTTTTTACTATTAAATTCAATGGACTTTTCAATGAAAGAAACACCCAAAGGCCAATTAGTCCACCTAAAGTAGAATAAAGTACCAACAGCCGTCATTGCAACAATGGATGGCTAAACAGCGAAATGATGGATGTAATTTTAAACCCAAAATGACAGACGTAATTTTTTCCTTTCAAAAATGGAGAGGAAAAAATGTTTTGTAAACATAGCCTTTGACTGTAAGCAAGAGTTTTTGCTTTCAATGACAACAAACACATGCTGTATCTTGAAATTGTGAGCACACAGTATATTAAAAAAGGTTTAGAACTTTTGCATACAAGAAAATTGTAAATTAAAACGGCAAAAATCAGTAAAATCTGCCTATTAAAATGTGTGAAACTAATTATGAATAAAATACTTGTGCAGCTGTTTCTTTGGCTTGCTTACAAAATATGTCTTGGCTGACAAAATTATATTGTACTTTCCATGAGAGAACAATGGGCCCTTGTTTAGTTTGGTTTCATATTCATAAAAAATGGGGATGTTAAAGGCTTGGCTTATACTCCTATATATGACTTCCAGGAAGCCAGTCTTTCAGTTTCACTCTTTATTATAACATCGTATTTTTTGTTATCTTCTGCATAAGTCTTCATTAAAAATGTTGCTTACTTTCCTCTAAAGCCTTCTACACTGTCCTGTATCAGTGATGTCCATAAAGGAGCCTTTCTTTTATAGGTCTGTTATCTGCTGCCCTTCTTTCCTCTCCTGAAGTTACTTCTATACTACATATTCACGCACCGTCAAACGTTATAAAAAGAGATGAGGGAACATGCTCCGATCTTGCTACTCGTTCGAGTATTAGGGTACTTAATGGTGCTTGTTACTCGGATGAGCATCTCGCGATACTCGAGACAATGGCATCTTCCTCTTCCTGCATGTTTGGCGGCTATTTTTCAGCCAATCATCATGCAGGAGAGTCTTTGGGAGCTCGTAGTATCATGTGGGAACCTTAAATGTCGATAGCAGCGATTGGCTTGCCGGATCAGATGACCTGGGTATATAAGAATCAGGTCCCGCGATGCTCGCTTCAGACGCAGGCTGGATGAGCATAGGGAGAGAGCTGCTGTCTGTCAGGGAGAGTAACAGGCAGGGAATTAGACTGCAGTTAGACAGGAATCCGACACGAAGAACCCAACAGTCCTTCTAAGGGCTTAAAATTTTCAAAACATATATATACAGTATATATTTTTTTGCTACTCTTGGCTGCTGGCTTGGACTTGTAGTGCAGCTGTCAGTAGTTCTATTTGTCCTGTTGCTGACATTACCTTGGCTGGCTGGGATCTGTAGTTCAGCTATACCTATCCTCACTGTGCTATGTCCTATGCAACGGGTGCCTTAAAAAAAAGAACCAGCACCAGTTACACATATACTCTATACGTCTACCCCCAAAACTGCTGTCAGTAATCAATTTGTCCTGTTGCTGGCATTCTCTTGGCTGTCTGGGATCTGTAGTTCAGCTATACTTATCCTCACTGTGCTGTGTCCTGTGCACGTGGTGAGAGAGACAGGGATCAGCGAAGTACAGATAGTGCATCAGTGTGTCCAAGGCTGTACTTTGACCCCTGATAGACATCAATCAACTCAGGAGATTACTGGCCCAACAGTGAACAGAAGTTGGAGCGAGGGAGGAGGTACAGGAACATGGGGGAGAAATCCGGGAGCCCATAATTTGGCATAATGTTGCGATTAGCCAGCCCCAGAGGTGTCCATGCATGCTGCCTCTGATGTTTCCTGTCCATTTACGTGTGGTTTCCATAATTTTCTGAGGTTTCCAGGTTTTCACGCAACCTTCCCTGTGCAGAGCTTTGGTCCCCTGCAAAAATGCTTGATTTTCCCGTTGACTTCAATGGGGTTTGTTACTCGAAACAAGCACCCTAGCATCAGGTAATATTCTTCTCGAGTATCGAGCACCCAAGCATTTTAGTACTCGCTTATCTCTAGTTATAAAAAAAATGTCTATTTGCCTTTAAATGCCGCCCGTCCAATAAAAACATGTGTGTGTGAATATAACCCTAAGTTAATATATGGCCATGTTAACTGACCTTCAAGAGGGGTGAGACAGGAACTGTCTGAGTTAGTACAAGTGTTTTTAGTTTTTTTTGTTTCTTCGTTTTAATAATTTTTAGGCTATTTTCACACACTGTTTTTTTTAAAAGGCCATTTCATAAGGACAGCGTTAAATAACCATCATAATAATTTTTTATGGCCATTATTATAAAAAGTTTTTTTTCTCTTTATAAAATGGTGTGTGAACATAATCATAACATAGTCATTTTCTTTTCCATTTTTCACCTACCTGTTAAATCTACCTGTTAAAACAAAAAAACATATCAAATGGTATCAAAAAGTGTCAGAGATCTGTAATTTACTTCTATTAAAAATCTCCACTCTTCCACTACTTATAAGCTGCTGTATGTCCTGCAGGGCCGTCTTATCCATTGGGCAGGGTAGGCGGCTGCCCGGGGGCCCTTGCGTCCTAGGGGGCCCCTGCCCTCTGTGACCTGTATTTTTAGCTTTATAAGACGCACTTATAAAACTAAGTGCGTCCTATAAAGCAAAGACGGCTCCCAAGCAGTGCTGAGCACCGCAAGGAAGCCGTCCCGCCTGCCCCCTCTATTGCCGCTCACTATGCATATGCATAGTGAGCGGCCCTGAGCGACCCCCTCCGCCCGCCCCTTCTATCGCTTCTCAGCTGACAGCTGATCAGAAGCCCAGGAAAGTGCAATGAGCAGCACTTTCATGGGCTTCTGATAGGCTCAGCTAAGCGGCGATAGAAGGGGCGGGCGGTCCCGGAACTCACCCGTCCGCCGGCCCCAGCAGCTCCTCTCCCGGCAGCGCACACTCCCGACATCCTCCGGCACAGGCAGCGGGGTACAGAAACGCTGCCTGTGTCCTGGATGTGTCATGCAGCAGGTCACTTCCAGCACAGGCAGTCTCTCTGTACCCTACTGCCTGTGCCCGGAGCATGTCGGGACTGCACGCTGACGGGAGACATCAGCTGCTGGGGCCGCCGGACGGGTGAGTAACTGGTTTGTTGTTTTGGGGGGCACTGGCTACTATGGGAGCACTGGCTACTATGGGGGGGCACTGGCTACTATGGGGGGGCACTGGCTACTATGGGGGGGGGCACTGGCTACTATGGGGGGGCACTGGCTACTGTGGGGGGCACTGGCTACTATGGGGGGCACTGGCTACTATGGGGGCACTGGCTACTATGGGGGACACTGGCTACTATGGGGGCACTGGCTACTGTGGGGGGCACTGGCAACTATGGGGGCACTGGCTACTATGGGGGCACTGGCTACTATGGGGGGCACTGGTTACTGTGGGGGGCACTGGCTACTATGGGGGGCACTGGCTACTATGGGGGCACTGGCTACTGTGGGGGGCACTGGCTATTGTGGGGGCACTGGCTACTATGGGGGCACTGGCTACTATGGGGGGCACTGGCTACTATGGGGGGCACTGGCTACTATGGGGGGCACTGGCTACTATGGGGGGCACTATATGGGGGGATTGGCTACTACAGGGGGCACTATATGGGGGGATTGGCTACTATGGGGGGATTGGCTACTATGGGGGGCACTATATGCAAAGATGTGGGGGATTTGATGGTGGCGGTTGGGGGGGGCAATTCGCACCTCTGCCCAGGGGCCCATAATACTGTTAAGACGGCCCTGATGTCCTGCAGGAAGTGGTGCATTCTTTCCAGTCTGACATAATGCTCTCTGTTGTCACCTGTGTCTGTGGCAGGAACTGTTGAGAGCAGTAGCAAATCCCCATATATAACCTCTCCTGTTTTCCAGACTGGAAAGAATACACCACTTCCTACAGAATATACATACATGAGGACGGGAAGACTGGACATTTTTAATAGAAGTAAATTACAAATCTCTGGCACTTTCTAACAAAAAATAAATGCAATCTCCTGGGTAATTTTTTTTTTAGTTTAGTTTAAAATGGAATAAATGGAAAATATAATAAAGAGATGACTGACACCCAAATGATGGTGTATAGAGTTCAGTACGGAGTGAAACTGAAAGACTTGCTTCCTGGAATTCAGATATATGAGCATAAACCAAGCATTTAGCGTTCTTCCTTTTTAGAAACGTGAAACTTAAACTAAACGGGAACCCTTTGTTCTCTCATGGAAAGTACAACATTATTTTGTGAGGCACTGCATTTTTTGGAGCAATCAAAAATAGCAGGTTCACTACATTTTTTTTTTTTTTTTTTAAAGGAGTCCTTAGCCTTATGTAACTCGCTATAATATACTAGTGTTTACATATTATACTCTATATAGTAATCGATAAAACAGAAACAATAACAGTATTGTGTGTATTAGGCTATGTTCACACTACGTTTAACAGCTGAACTGCCGTCCGCTGAGCTGCATTTAGGACGTTCCTGCAGCCAATACCTCTGTACTTTTTTACTTTTGATTTGCGGGCACCCTTGGATGTGCCCACAAATCAATTAGCCATTCAATTCAATGTAATGTGCGTCCCCGATCCGATTTTACATTGTATGATCTGACAGATCGGCGCTAACTTCCTTCTTTCTCCTCAATATCAGGTCGTATAATAGGGCCCTTACTTACTATCTCCCTCCCTTTTCCCCTTTTCCCCACACTCCTCTTACTTTCTCAACTTTTCCAAACCTCTTTTTGAATATCTCTTCTCAAACTCCTCTTACTATTTCCCACCTTTTACCCAAATCCTCCTTACTGACTTACTCCCTCTCTCCAACTCCCACACTTCCCTCTTTACTCCACACTCCAGGAGTCTTGCTCATTATACACTCCTCTTACTGACTGTCTATTCTTCTCTGACTTTCTCTATCTCTTCCCCAATCCACTACTGTAAGGGGAACGTAAATGCCACACTGGCTCTAGCACTTCTGCTGACCGTTTTGGCAGAGAGGTGAGTACACCCATTACATGTTGTACTGTACTTAATATTCCAGACGCCATTTCCTCTGCCAAGTATGGAAGGCCTCCCCCAATAAGAAGCACTAAGAGATTAGCGCTCTTTGCTCTAGGGGTCTATGGGGATTTATTAGGCAGTCCTATAGTACCAATGTCCCTTGTTGACCAAAGCAACCAATCCCAGCTCAGCTATCAAATACTCATGAACTCTGGTAAAAATGGTAAGACCTTTTGGGCATATCACAATTTTCTACCATTATTGTCTTTATTACAAATAAAAAAAAATTGAATGTCTCTAGTAAGACCTAAATCCCATGCGGTGCTATTTATTTCATCCAGTAAACTCCTATTTAATTTTCACAATTTTTATTTTTAAAACAAGTTTTCATAATTATTTCAGTATAATTGCAGTATAAAGCTTTGTCACTGGGTAGTGGTAAAGATCTTTGCTAGATTTAGAAAATGCTAATAAGCTATCAGCATCATGTTATAGAGCAGAAGGAGCTGAGGAGATTGGTATATATCTTTATGGGAAAAGATTCAGTATAACTTATAATTTATTGATCGAAATATCTTATATTTCCATGATAAAGAGTCCAGTTTATTGAGTGACACCGCCCACTGGACTCCTTATATCAGAATGATCTGGGTTTTTAATCATAAAGTTACAAGCTACACTCAATCCTTTCCCAGAAAGATATATATCAATCTGCTCTATAACATAATTATGATAGATTAGATAGCATTTTCTTGATGGCAAGTTAAGGACCAGACCCATATTTTTTTTAAATCTGACCTCATCTGTCTCATTTTAAGTGGTTATAGCTCTGGGATGCTATAACTTATCCACACAATTCTGGGTTGGTTTTTTCCATCATATATTGTACTTTAGGTTAGTGGTAAATTTTAGCCGATATCCACACAATTTTCATGAAAAAAAAAATTTACAAAATTAGGATTTTTCAAACTTTGAATTTTCTGCGGTCACCGTGCAGGTTTAATCATGTGATAATTTTATTGCCAGTGTCGTTACGCGGCAATACTAAATATGTGTGCTTTTTTAAAATTTTCTACATTTATTATTTGAATTATTTGGGTATGTGTGTATTGTACTTTATTTATTTATATTTTTGTTTGAGTGTGTTTTTACATTTTTACTTTATTTTACTGTCCCACCATTTTATTATGTGATTAAACTGATTAAACTTTATCTCTAAAGGCATTTACGGAGGAGTATAGTGAACATTTTAACCTCACTAATGTTTTGCAGACTTAAATGGACAGTAGATGATGTGAAGTGGAAATTGCTATTTTCTGCAGATTTGCTATATTAGTGGCCAATATGTTGTGCCCAGCTTGTACCACCAGGGACACTTCAGGAATTAAGTGGGTTCTGCCGGGTACAGCATTGCCCTACACAAGGATGTAAACTTCTATTAGGTCACACTGCAGGACTCAGCAGCTTTTGGAGCACATTTTGCTGGAATGTTTTCTTTGAACCATGCCCCCCTTTGCAGACCTCCGAGGTACAGGTGGACACACTTTCCAAAATTTGTGACCAGGTAGATAGGGATGCACGCAGGAGGTCCACAATCCCTATATAGTGGGCCACAGTAACAGGTTTCAAAAGAGACCAACAGCAAGGTAGTAAATCTACAAAACTTTATTGAGATGCCAGGTCCAACATACAACGTTTCGACTCGCTTGAGGTCTTTGCCACAAAAGACCCCAAGCGGGTTGCAGCAATGTATTGTATGTTGTGCCTGGTGCCACAATGAAGTTTGGAATATTTACTATCTTAGGCTACGTTCACACTACGTAAGTTTCCGGCCGTAGCGCGCTCCGTGAATAAGCGGCCGGAGATTTACGTAGTTTGCGTACAATGGAAAGTATACGATCTACGGCCGCACAGTTCACACTACGTACGAACTTACGCCCGGATCGTATGCGGCGCCGTAAAAAATGAACCAGACCATTGTTTCGGGACGGAAATGCTGTAACTTACGCCCGTAGCGTAACATGCGGTCCCATACCTAGTGGCGATTTCTTCATTTTTACACCTTTTTGTGTCGATCCAAAAGGTTCTGTGGGGTGTCCGGGGCTAGGCGAAGATATCCAAGTAAAAGACCGCTGTCAGATCGCTACATACGCCGCTCGGGATGCGTACGTAGCTTACGGGCGTAAGTTTGCGGACCGTACGTAGCCGGCCGCAACTTGCGTAAATCCCGGCCGGAGTTTTACACGTATATGCGGCCGGACATATACGTAGTGTGAACATAGCCTTAGGGTACAAACACACACACCGTATACGCAGCGTATTTACTGCTGCGATACGCAGCAAATACGCAGCAGATACGCAGCAGATTAGATCTAAATAACTGAACACAGCATCAAGTCTTCACCATCAAATCTGCTGCAGATCTGCTGCGTATCTGCTGCATATACGGTGTGTGTGTTTGTACCCTAAGGGTGCGTTCACACCTACCGCATCCGCAGCTTATTTTTCCGCGGAAATCCGCAGGTCTGGTAGTGCAGATTTCAACCTGCGAGAAATCCGCGTATGTGTGCGTTTTGCGGTTTTTCCGCAGCAAGTTTATCGCAACTGAAATGTCCGTTTAAAATGTCTCTCATTCTAAATGGACATTTCAGTTGCGATAAACTTGCTGCGGAAAAACCGCAAAACGCACACATACGCGGATGCTGCGGATGCGGTAGGTGTGAACGCACCCTTAGGGTACAAACACACACACCGTATACGCAGCAGATACGCAGCAAATACGCAGCAGATTTGAAGCAGATTTGGGGGTGCAGATTTGATGCTGTGTTCAGTTATTTAGATCTAATCTGCTGCGTATCTGCTGCGTATTTGCTGCGTATCGCAGCAGTAAATAAGCTGCTTATACGATGTGTGGGTTTATACCCTAAATGCTGTTGGACTTTTTGGAACCTGTTACTGAGGTCCATTAATATTAGGATTGTGGACCTCCTGCATGCATCTCCATCTACCTGCATTTGATCAATTGGTGCTGTTAAACCTTGCTGACGTTTGGGTTTTGCCATAGTGACATTTAAAAAAGTTTTTATTAGTGGGGTCTGTGGATACTGTGTTCATTTGTTTCTGCCTAGCAAGTAGCAATGTGGGTGGTGTACGAATTTATAAGGAGTCTATGAGACATCGATATACCACATGTACTACTCAGCTAACAGTGCCAAATTTAAATTTATGGGCACAGCAGCACATTCATTTATTTTAGTAATTGTCATGGGTCTTATCACCAAGACCCCATTGATCAGACCTATGTCTGATTCCTATGTCATTATGACATGTCAAAAGTGACAGCTACCTTTTTTAAAAAATATTTTTTTCGTGAGTCAATGTTTTCATTGGGGATCTTTTTGATAATTTCTTCTGTAAAACTATTATACTATCATCAATCAGTTTTTGATCCACAACATGGGCAAAAAATACATAAAATACATAAAAATTAGACTTCACTAGTATTAAGAAATCAGTGTCACAGGGTCCTTCTATTCTTCAAAAAATAGGGCAATCACCCAGCTATATTTGGGATGGTATATTAAAGCGACTCTGTACCCACAATCTGCCCCCACCTCCCAAACTGATAGATGCTTTTAATCCAAAATCTGTCCTGGCGTCCGTTCGGCAGGTGATACAGTTATTGTACTAAAAAGCATCTTTTAAACTTGCAGCCCTGGTGCCCCCTCGACTGTCTGTGCCCTTGAACTGTGACGCCTTTCCGTCCCTCCTCCCCGCCCTCTTCATCATTCTGGGTAGGATTCCTCCTAATCATCACTTGTCTAAACACTGCACATGTGCTGGATTGTTGTTTAGACAAGTAATGAAGAGGAGAAATCCTTCTAGGGGCATTCCTAATGATAAGGAGGGTGGGGAGGAAGGACAGAGAGGCATTGCAGGCCTAGGGCACAGACACTCTAGGCCATGCCAATTCAACATAGGACTGCAAGTTTAAAAGTTGTTTTTTAGGACAATAACTTCCTCACCTGCCGAACGGACCCCAGGACAGATCTTGGATTAAAAGCAGCTATCCGACAGTGCAAGCAGTTTGGGGGAGGGGGGCAGTTCATTCAGTTGTAGCCTCAACACAATTAGAGGAGGCATATTTAAATTTAATTCAAGTTTCTTTTTGTTTTAGTCATTATATAATTAATAGCAAAACTTCCACTTTGCATCATCCTTCAGCTGTGTGACGGTTGTCTGATCAAAATAAATAGAGGAACAGTTCCATGTCTAGTTTTTTTCTCCCCTTTACATTTTGCTTTTTGCAGATGTCTAAAGTCCTTTTTTTTAAAAGAAGTTTTATGGAAATGTTTGCAGTTTGAAAAAAGATTACATGTCATAATGTCAGCGATACTGTGGTTCTAGATATTGACAGTTCATGACATAATCCGTTATGTCAAGGTAATCATTTGGAGTTTGTTTGTATATGGTCTGTGCAGATGGCAGTGCCAAGTACACAGTTACAACAAATAAGTGGAAAACTTCAAACATAGGAATATAAGGTGAATTATCAGAAAGATCATACTTATAAATAAAATCTGATTGTTTGCATGTGATTAGAAATTAGCAAAGTTTTCAAAAGTTCAGTTTGGTGCTTTAGCAAACCGAACAAACATCAATACTTACCAATCTGCGCTCCCCTTGTGCCCTCAGTCTTGGGTCTCCGGTGTCCCCTGCAGCCAAAATCCCGCTTCGCCAATCACTTAGGAACAGTGCTGCGGACAGTGATTGGCTGAGCGGGCTGTCACTCTCCAGACACAAGAGTGACAGCCAATCAGTGACTGACAGAGATGGTTCAGTAATTGGCTGAGCAGGCTGGAGCGATGTCCCGTCTAAGTTAATAATTGGCTGAGCAGGCTGGAGACACCAGAGACCAGAGGAGGACACCGTGGGGAGCGAGAACAGGTGAAAATACAATTTTTTAGTTTTTTGAACGGATTTAAAAACAAGCTTCGCTGGATTCGCTTCACTGATTACCACACATGATACTATTTGTTAGAGTTATAATCAAAAAGATTGTAGCCTATTAAAATGATATATAATGCAATCCTTACCCTATTACCCAAGCCAGTTTTAGCACTGTTTACTAACGTATGTATACATAAGCCATTATTCACCAGGACAAAATCATACCCACCCGTATAAACCTTTAGAATCAAAATTTATTTTAATTGTCTTGCATTCCTGCCAGGGTCTAAATTATAGATATTTCTAAAAAAAACAACCTAAGGGCATTTTATGAAGACAGAGAAATGGTAAATGTAAAAAAATAAACACTTCTGACTGCCTTGATCTATGTTTGAATTGCTTCTATCTCTAAATTGAGCAATAACACGTATGCACTGAATGTAACAGGAAAACCCACAATATAAGGAAAATCACAATTGTGTTTGTTTAGATATACAGTGGTTTGTATTATTTACTGCAATAAATGTAGCATCACTGTAACAGAAAAGAGCATACATTTATTGAAGCTTAATGGCTCAAAATGTGACAGAAAACCTACAACCTACAAGAAACAAAAATGTTTCAAAGCTTTTTACTAACTTTATGCAACTTGCAATTCAAAACTTGGCAAACAGCACTACTGAAAAGGAAATGAAACCTGATATTGTGGATATCAGAATGAACATCTGCAGATTTATTGCTGTTTACTATGAAGTTCAGGGAGAATTAATGCTTGACTCTTCTTTCTCAACCCTACACAGTCTTGGGTCTGCCTACATATTGTGCAATGTTCATAGGCAATAATAGCAGGTAATCCTGCTATTCCCTAGATAGAATAAGGACTCTCTTTTGAAAGAATAATGTTGATGATAATGCAATGCAGTCTTGGTCATCATCCACCTATACCACAATTCTACAATGGTAACTCAAAGACATGGAGGCAGTCCCTCAACCAGTGGGCTTTAGAACAACCTGTTTGGGTCTCTTCTGCAGCCTTTTCCATACTTTCTAATGCGCTATTCAAAACTACACCTTGCAAAAAAATTGTTAAATCATTCGAATGTAGGCAATAATCTACTAGTGTAAACGTGGCAATGAACAAATGATGAACAAAAATGTGGTCGTATGTTTTTGATAGCATCTTTTGAGCTGACCTCAAAATCATTGTAATCGTTCCCCAAGTCTTTTAGTGTAAACACTCCATACTCGCTACCATATATAATGTGTTTATTTATTTATTTTTACCTGTTTTTTTTTTTAAATGGGAAAGGGGAGTGATTTAAACGTTGGGAAGGTGCTATGTCATATTTTTAAAACCTTTTAAAAAATATATATATATATTTTTAAAACCTTTTTAAGTTCCCCCCAGGGGACTATTACAAGCAATCATTAAATTGTATAAAATTGATCAAGGTTATCGGTGAGCTTCCCATAGAGTCTGCCTGAAGCAGACACTATTAGAAGAATGCTGATTGGACCACTTGGAGGTAAGTATTTTACCTCCAGCAGTCAGGGAAATTGGACAGTGACAGGACCACAGCTTTTAAGGGGTAAAAGAGTATTTGTCACTGTATGATGCACTCTGGGATAAGAAGAGAAATGTTTGATGCACTATATATCTAATAGTAAACTAAGGGTCTTTTTACATCATGCCAATCACACCAGTTAATACATACCATTAGCACTGCTGTGTGATCCGGCATATTCACCTTCTTTTTCCTGGGTTGAAGGTGTCACAGGCGCGGGTTTGTGACACTGTCATCTACCATCTAAGTGTCTGGTGGACGCAGGTGGCAGCCTTGAGAGTGGCGTCCAGCAGTGTTGATATTATGTATGCAGTGCTTGTATGCTAGGTATCTGGACAGTGGCAGCACTGATATATGTATATCTGTGCTGTGAGTTTCTCTTAGATATTGCCCAAACATCTGCTGTTTACATAGAAAGAAGTCTGGATGATAGCGAAACATTTTTTAGCCAGCTCAAAAGATGCGATCAACCAAGGATCCATGGCTGACTGCTGTCACTTTTAGGCCAGCTTCACACATCGTATGACACTGGGTGTTTGGTGACCGGGCCGAGTCACAGAACGGCCGCTGTCAGTGAAGATCATCCCGGACGCACAAAACTGACATATGAGTTTTCCATGCAGCCAGGTAGAAACTCGGCCGGAGCATATACTATGTGTATATGCTCCGGTCGTGATTTCATTAATTCAACCACAACATATTTTTTCCATAAATCACGGTAGTTGTTGCAAATTGCAGCAACGGCCGTGATTTATGCAAAGGATACGTTGTGTGAACATAGCCTTACATTGTCACTAGTACACCACTCGGCTCTTTTCGGCAGCTCCTTAGAGAATGAATAGAGTGGCAGGTTACGTGCCATACCAACGGCTCTATTCAAAACATAGTAGACAGGGGTCGATAAAGAGATTGCCGTGGGGGTATAGAGGGCAGACCCCAGCAATCTCTTACCTGTCCCCTATTTTGTGGGACAAGAAAAGTTGGAATACCCCTTTAATAACATAATCAGGGAAATAATTGAAAAGTCTTGTAACGTCTACTTGTGTTTTCAGCTGTTCCCATTTATTATAGAATAAATCTTGTTTAGTTGAAAAGCGTCAACACCCCTTGCACCATAAACCCTGTGCCTCAATTTCTAAATATCATTTATAATAACATATTTAGGGCTCGATAATTACAGTCTATACTTGTGATGAGATTATATTTCATAACCATCTCTGAGACTGGGGCTAAATAGCAGCTTTGGTTACATGACACAAAGATCGCACAGTGTTGCACCTGTTAGTGAATAGTGACGAATTCCGACTGTGACATAGCAAGGTTGCAACTTGCATGTGACTTTGGTTAAATAGATCTCAGTGCTATGTGCGACTGTGACTTGCTTGCAACTTTTCTGCTACTTGGCTATTTTGTTATAACTTGTGCGACAGAAAATTGCAGAAAAGTAGCCCAAAATATCTTGGTTACGAAACTTGCATAAGACTTGCTGTCACACCAAAGTTGCCGTCTAACTCAGGCTTATATTGATATCTCAGAATAGCTTTGCAATATGTGTAAAAGAAGTAAAGATTTTTTGGAAAAGTCAATTGCTTCCATCTTGTGGCTATGTGTGGTAGTTGCAATTAAATCAACTTAGACTATGTTCCAACAATGTATTAAAGATGGCAAAGAACGGCTGTTGTTAAAAAACGGCTGGAAATACTGTTCATGAACATTTTTTAAAAGTCAGATATATTTTCCCAGATGTAATATATGTAATAAATAGGAAGTATAGATAATTTGGTATTTTAAACTTGCCACATAATTCATCTATGATGGCAGATGATAACTAAGAAATCAGAAAGCTAAAATGAAATCATGTGCAACAATACCAGAATGACAGAACTAAACTTATATTTGGGAAATCTTTACCAAGGAGACCTACATTTTAAATACGCCCCTTAAGAACGGCCGGTTTTTTACACTGTGTGAACATGGCCTCAAGGTGGTTCGATATCACTTTTTTTTTTTTTTAACTACAAACTGGTGACAATTGATGCCACAAAAATGCATCAGTTGTCCTTAGACGTCCTATCTTTTTTTATTTCATTAACATGCTGCATGATAGATTCCTCTTTAGGGCTTGTCCAATGGCACAACTAAATTGCTGCATGATTTAAAACAGTCCCATTTAAATGACTGGGATCGGTTTAAAGATCCAATTCCTTCCGGTGAGTAGCAGAGCACCAGAAGGATAAATCCAGCTAAATTCAAACTGCATAATAGGAAGTTCTAAAACCAGTAACAAGTCTAAACATGTCATAGCATTTAAATATACTGAGGTGTAATAGTGATTTTACTCCTAATTATTTTGTTCAGGTTTTTCCTTCTGCCCGTGGTTGCCTTTAAGTTTTTTGGCTGTCACCCTCACACTTTGAGGATGTCTCTGAGTGTGCAACCTATCATATGGTGTCCAAATATATTTGGAAAATGTCTTCATAGTCTTCTTTAGTAACGTTAAAGAGGTTGTCTGGCAATAGCAAACTTTTGCTATATGTCTGCGGTCATATATAAAGCAATAAAGATCATATACTTACCTCTCTGTGCTCCCCCGGTGTCCTGATGCGGCATCTCCCTTTTTTGCTGACTGCAGCCCTGCCACTTATGAAACTGACTCATATTAGAAGTGACAGTCCACTCATCCACTCCCTTGCTGCCATAGCTAAGCAGGCTGTCACTCCCGGGGAACAACAGAGATGTTGCATCAGGACACCAGGGCAGACGTAGAGGTAAGCATAGGTTCTTCATTATTTTCTATATGTCCACAGCCATATTGCAAAAGTGCTAATGCCGGACAATCCCTTTAATAATTCTCTAAAATATATATATATTGAAAAAAAAAATCAGGATTTGCTTATAGATATGCATAGCTAATATATAGATTTATTGCATATTTGTAACATGTGTTCGGCAAGGCTAAAAGGGTACAATGCTCTGAAACATCATAGAGAAAAAGGAAGAATACTAACACTAACCCTATCCTATGCTATGAAACATCAGATTAACAGAAACGTTTTTTGAAATGTACACGTTTTCTTTGGCTTCCTGCTTGAGGCCACTAATAGCAGGTTTTCAGATATGTAAATTTTTATTCATAACAGGATTCATGATTCAGGGGTACTTGCTTCATTATTTTCTTTCCATTAACCATGAAGGGAACTTCACTTGTGTAACATTTGTTTCTATCATATGTGTAGCAAGAATCCTCCTCATCAGGTTTACTGCAGCTTCCTTGGGAAACAAGAAATGGTACACCACCAACTTCAGTTTCCACAGGATCACATTTTTGGCAGCTGGAAAAAAAAAATCTTAATTATTCTGAAGCACTTTAACATTCAAGACCTAATCACTAAAGTTTTAGAATTTAACCCCTTCAGGACTAAGGACGTAAGTGTACATCATTTTTTGCGGTGAGTTACTGCTGCACCCATGCCATCCCGTGACGGGTCCTAACTGTCAGTGACAGCCAAGCACCCGCCGCATCTGCTGCGATCTGTGCCAGTTGCGGATCACGGCAGTTAACCCTATAGGTGCTGCAATCATGCTGATCGCAGCACCTATAGTGTAGAATAGAGAGAATCTTCCCTCTTTTCCTATCGGGGCTGTGCAGAAGTGATCGCACGGCCCTGATGGTTGCTATGACACCAGGAGGCTTCCCTGAAGCCTCCTATGTCATAACTACGGTGGCTGATCAGGCTCAGCCCTAAGGCTGAGCTGGTTCAGCTTTGCCTATTAGGGTGGGTTCACACTATGGAATCCGCGCGGAAAAGTTCCGGCAGATTCCCCTTCGTGGCGCCACGCCTTTCCGCTGGCTCCATAGACGTTGGTACTAGCGACAGAATCTATCGGAACTTATCATTCCATAGTGTGAACCCACCCTTACAGGCACATTAGAATGCAATGCAGATCTGCATTGCAATGTCATATGCCTGTAATCAAGCAATCAAATAGTAATGTCCAAATAATGGGACAGTAAAAAAAAAAAAAAGTAAAACAGTATACAAAACACACACACACACACACACACACACACACACACACACACACACACACACAGACAAATAAAAAAAAAGATAAATAAAGTCCAAAACACAGGAAATCCCCATAGCCCCCATGCACTATTAACCCCTTAATGGCCTTAAGGACAGAGACAAATTTTATGAATATGACCAGTGTCACTTTATTCATTAATATCTTCGGGATGCTTTTACCTATCCGGCTGATTCTGAGACTGTTTTCTCGTGACATATTGTACTTTACATTTCTGGTAAAATGGAGTCAATACTCATAACGAATCTTTATGAAAAACACCAAAATAACGTGAAAAATTGTGAAAAAATGCGTTTTTCAAACTTTGAAACCTTTCTGCTTATACAGAAAACGGTTATGCCACATAAATCATATATTAAATAGCATTAGCAACATGTCTACTTTATGTTGGCGGCATTTATTAAACTATATTTCATTTTTTTTAGACAATAGGAAGCTTAAAACATTAGCAGCAATTTTCCAAATTTTCTGTAAAATTTCAAAATCAGATATTTTTAGGGACCTGTTCAGGTTCAAAGTGTATTTGAGGGGCCTGTATGTTAGAAAGCCCCACAAAGCACCCCATTTCAGAAACTGTACCCCCCAAACTCTGCAAGAGCACATCCAGAAAGTTTTTTAACCCTTTAGGGGAGTCACAGAAATAAAAGCGAAGTGTGTAAGAAATTTGAAAATTTTTATTTTCTGTGCAGAGATTTTATTGTAATCCAATATCTTTCATAATGATAAACCTATTAGCAGAGAAATGCACCCCAATATTGATTGCCCCGTTTCTGCAGTCTATAGAAATACCCCATATGTGGCCCTATTGCGCTATTTGACGCAACCACAAGCCTCAGATATAAGGGAGAGCCTAGTGAATTTCAACGCCTCCGTTATATTTGGTCATTTTTGACCGTACCACTTCAGGTTGGCAGAGGCTCTGGGGTGCCAAAACCTAAAAAACACCCCTAAAGGGACACCATTTAGAAAACTACACCCCTCAAGGAATGTAACAAGGGGTGCGGTGAGCATTTGGACCCCACAGGTGCTTCGCAGATTTTCAGAACAATGTGGTGTAAAAAAGGAAAAATTCTATTTTTTACACTAAAATGTTGTTCTAGCATTCATTTTTCATTTTTACAAGGGGATAAAAGAAAAAAAAAACACCAAACATGTAGCGCAGTTTCTCCCGAGTACGGAAATACCCCACATGTGGACATAAAGTGCCAAGCGGGCGCAGGACGAGCCTCCAAAGGGAAGGAGCGCCAATTGGCCTTTGCAAGCTGGATTTTACTGGAATGGATTTCAAGGGCCACGTCGCATTCACAGAGCCCTCGTGCTGCCAAAACACTGGAAACCCCCCACAAGTGACCCTATTCTGGAAACTAAACCCCTCAAGGAATCTAACAAGGGGTTCAGTGAGCATATGGACCCCACTGGTGACGGGCACAAATGTGAAAAAAATGTGACGTGAAAGGGAAAAATTTCATTTTTTCACTTTCACGGCACAAATGTGGCCGTCATCAAGGGGTCCATATCCTCACTGTACCCCTTGTTAGATTCCTTGAGGGGTGCAGTTTCCAGAATAGGGTCACTTTAGGGGGGTTTCCAGTGTTTTGGCAGCACGAGGGCTCTGTAAATGTGACATGGCGTTCATCATCCATTCTAGCCAAATCCAGCCTTCAAAATCCAAATGGCGCTCCTTCCCTTCGGAGGCTTGCCCTGCGCCCACATGGCGCTTTATGTCCACATGTGGGGTATTTACGGACTCAGGGGGAATTGCTCTACACATTTTGTGTGTTTTTTTCTCTTTTAACCCCTCGTGAAAATGAAAAATTTAAGGCTAAACCAACATTATAGTGTAAAAAATGTAATATTTCATTTTCACGCCATATTGTTCCACATTTGTGCCCGTCACCAGTGGGGTCCATATGCTCACTACACCCCTTGTTACATTCCCTAAGGGGTGTAGTTTCCATAATGGGGTCACTTGTGGGGGGGTTCAACTGTCTTGGCAACACAGGGGCCTTTTAAATGCAACATGGCCCCTTGAAATCCATTCCAGCCAATTCCAGCCTCAAAAAGCCAAATGGCGCTTCTTCCCTTTGGAGGCTTACCCTGCACCCGCATGGCGCTTTATGTCCACATGTTGGGTATTTCTGTACTCAGGGGAAATTGCTCTACACATTTAGTGTTTTTTTTATCTTTTAACCCCTTGTAAAAATGAAAAAAATCAAGACAAGATCAATGATTTAGTGTAAAAATTAAACATTTTTTACACTAAATGTTGGTCTAGCCTTGATTTTTTCCTTTTCCACAAGGGGTTAAAAAAGAAAGTGAACACAAAACGTGTAGGGTAATTTCCCCTGAGTACGAAAATACCCCACATGTGGATATAATGTGCCATATGGGCAGAGGGCAAGCCACCAAAGGGACAGAGCGCCATTTAGAGGCTGGAATGGAGGATGGAGGCCAAGTCGCAATTACAAAGCTCCTGTGCTGCCAGGACAGTAGAAAACCCCCACAAGTGACCCCATTCTGGAAACTACACCCCATAAGGAATCCAACAGTGAGCATATGGACCCCACTGGTGACGGGCACATAAGTGGAACATGTGCCATGAAAATAAAAAATACAATTTTTTCATTTTCACGGCCCAAATGTGGCCGTCACCAGGGGGCCATATCCCGTTAGATTCCTTATGGGGTGTAGTTTCCAGAATGGGGTCACTTGTGGGGTGTTTCTACTGTCCTGGCCGCACAGAGGCTTTGTAATTGCATCATGGCATCCTCTAATGGGAATGGCGGCCATACCTATTTAGCTGGGGAAAAGGGACCATTCTAATTTATTTGGGGGTATTAGGCCAATTATTAGTTTATAAGGTTGAAAATGACAGGTGTCCATCAAATTCAACCTGTGTTGATCCAGAGGAAGGCAAAACCCCCTCGTGAGGCAGACGACAGTAGCCTCATCACAGGGGAAAAATTCCTTCCCGACTCCATAATGGCAATCAGAATAATCCCTGGATCAACGTGACCCCTGAAATAGGAATAAGGGACAGAATTTAGATAATGTAGAACTCCAATGACGTGTGGTGCGCCTTGAAGCGATCCAGTATGCAGAGGCCGGGGGGATTAGGACAGGTGTCACACTGGAAAATGGTGTCCTTCCTGATCCCCCTGTTACGCCACAGTCTGCACTTCTTCTGGGGTCTCCTGTTTTCCAGTGTGGGGGACGTCACCTGTAAAATGTTGCCCTGGTGCGATACAGGGTCCTTCATATCCAGAAGCGCTGGGTCTGCTCCATGGCTGCTAAATATTAGGGCTTTATTACAGCTTCTGATATTTACGGATCGTGTCGCAAGCTACAGTAGCTTGGGCAGCGAGGGACCAGAAGAGGGGGTGCTGGTATAAAAGTTATCCCAGTACAGGTGGTAACCTTTATCCAGCAGCGGGAAGATCAGTTCCCGAACGATCTTCCCACTAACTCCGAGGATGGGGGGTGGGGGTGGCATCTGGGGGCTGGATTTGGGTGTCCCTTCCTTCATACACTCTAAGGGTACGTACACACTGCGGAATGGCGAAGGATAACCCTTTGTGCATTCCGCAGCTGGCACCCGCCGGCGGACTGATGGAGGCGCGCGTCTCCGCTCGTGTCACACTCCATTATATGCACGGGCGGATTCTGCCCTCTGTCCAATGTGTTCATTCTTTTGACGGACGACAGAATCCGCCCGTGCATAGAATGGAGTCTATGACACGGGTGGAGACGCTCGCCTCCATCAGTCAGCCGGCGGGTGCCAGCTGCGGAATGCACAAAGGGTTATCCTTCGCCATTCCGCAGTGTGCACGTACCCTGGATCTGTAAGTGTACCCTGAGGTACTCTCACAGAGTGTGTCGAATTTCACGCCATACCGTCATCTCTTATTGGGACGGTACTGGCGGAAAAGACGTGTCTGGGGGGCAGCGTACGCTACGCTACCCCCAGATACGTCACTGGATGATGAGGATGATGAGGATGAATGGAGGAAAGAAGGATCCCCCCATTCATCCTTACTGGCTGTTTAGGTGTCGGAGGCAATAATAACGTATGCGTCCGACACTGAAAACACCTTGGGGGCCATCTTTATACGGGGATTGTTATATGGGGTATGTAAATGTGTAGTGGTGTAGTGTAAAACTTTATTCCATGAAGTGTGGTGTAGTGTAGTGTTTTTTACATGTTTTTTTGACAGTAAGAAAAAATATCCCTTCGCCAAAGAAAGGAGCTGCTGATAAATGCCGCACTTATGTGCGGCACTTATCAGCAGCCAGTGGCGGTAGGATATAGGGGGGAAAAACGCCCCTACGCCAAAAAGGAGGAGTTGCTGATCAGCGGCGCACTTACGGGCGATGCTGATCAGCACTCAGCGGCGTTAGGGCGCAAAAAAAGAAAAGAAAAAAAATTGGAAAAAAAAAAAAAATCTTTTTAACCCAAAGCATCTGATCAGTGAATGATATTCACTGATCAGCCGCTAGGGGGCGGTAGAGCGATGCTGCCATAGATTACCGAGGCCCGCCGAACATGAGGACCCGAGCGATTATGAAGATTTCCGACGCTGGACGACCGAACCCGGAAGTGACCCGAAGAAGACGCGAGGACGGTGCGGACCGCAGATCGTCGCTACGGACGCCCAGATCAGGTGAGTATGGTACACCTGCACCACACTCACCTGTTCTGCACCCCTCAGCTACCTAGCTGAGGGGTGCAGAACGTGACAAAACTGTTTTTTTACAGTTTGATCGCCATGATGGACCGGCCGGTACTGGCCGGCCTATCACGGCGATCGTGGGGGTGGCATCGGCGCCATCTTTGGTGGGGACACTAATGGCGATTGGTGCTGTCTCGGACAGCACCAATCGCCATTGCTTTCCGGGTCACCGGGTCACGATGACCCGGAAAGCTGTTTTCAGCTGCTATATGCTGATCTGTATAGATCAGCATATAGCAGCGATCGTCGGCATGGGAGGGGTTAATCACCCCCCGTGCCGACGAGCAGAGATGGCCTGCTATACATTATAGCAGGCCATCTTCCCCGACCGCTGTGTGTGAACACACATCGATTGGGGAAACATCGGGCGTAAGTATACGCCCGTTTGCGTTAAAGCCCACCCTGTGGGGGCGTATACTTACCCCCGATGTCGTTAAGGGGTTAAATGTAGAAAAAAATAAATAAAAAAAGTACGCATATTCAGTATTGCAGCGTGCGTAATGACGCTGGCAATAAAATTATCACATAACTAAACACGCACAGTGACATATTTTCATTTTTAACACGAAAATTGTACGGATATTGGCCAAATTTTACCACTAACCTAAAGTACAATATGTTATGAGAAAACAATATCAGAATTGCTAGGATAAGTTATAGCATCACGAAGGTATAACCACAAAAAGTGAGACTGGTCAGATTAAAAAAAATTGGCTCTGGTCCTCAAGGCACTAACTGTAGCGGTCCTGATAGGGTTAAGGACCCATTGCATCATGGTACATCATGGTACATCATGGGAGACTGTCACTTAAGAGCCCATGATGTACTGGTACACCTGAGGCTCTGGGGGCTCCATGAAGCAAGTTTATGCTGGGTTTACACGGAGTGATAATTCGCCCAATCATACGATTAACAATTTCTAAGTAACGATTTTTCTTTTATAACGATCAGCGTTTAGATGGAATGATATATCGTACAGAAAAATTTTTTTTCCAATCGTCTTGCGATCGCTTAAGCCTATCTCGCACATAGGAAAAATCAGTGAACGACTGTTTACACGGAAAGATCGGCGAATTTTTTGCGAACGACGAACAATGATTTAAGAACCTGTTAAAAGATCAAAATGAACGATTCCTCTCTTGACGGTCAACCGTTCGCTGAGTTTACACGTACGATTATGGTTCGAATTCGATCGTTATCGTGCAAATTCGCACGATAATAGTTCTGTGTAAACCCAGCATTAGAAGCTGAGGTTGATTCATAGAGGATGAGGACCAGCTGCTGTTAGGAGCCAGGTCCTCGCCGTTAATGACGGGACACACCTGTCATGAACCCCTTCAACACCGCTGATCATGTTGTTTAACTATCAGTGACAGGAGCAGCCACTGTCACTGAACAATGAGGACCCCCACAGTGTGAAGTTTTTTGCAGTTTGCTCTCTGCTACCAATTCTGTCCATGATAGGGACTGTGCAGAACAGGAACATTTTCCTATAGAGATTTGCTGCTCTGGACAGTTCCTGTCACGGACAGAGGTGGCAGCAGAGAAAAAGTCAGACTGGAAAAAGTACACCACTTCCTGTAGGGTATACAGCCGCTGAAAAGTTCTGAAAGACTGGAGATTTTTTAAATAAACCTAAATTACAAATCATATATCATACAAATTTATACAAATCTTTTTTACACCAGTTGATTTGAAAGAAAAAAAAAATCACTGGGGTACCCCTTTAAGGCCAAATTCCACTTAAATGAGAAGTCGAAGCACAGACTTTATTTCAAAACTGCTGGGGAGGAGGTGGGTGAATAAAACAACATGCATTACGTCGCCAGCGCCAGTGATGGTATCCACTGTCCTCCATTCCAGTTCCCAGTCCCGACTGCTTCCTGATCTTAAGAGGGGACTTGGGATGTGACGTTCCAAGCTCACTCAGCCAGTCAGGTGCTGTAGCGCTGTCCCGCCTCTTCTGCTGATTGGCTTAGCTGGCCTTACATGTCATGTCCCAGGTCCCACTCAGACCTAAAAGCGACCAGAGGCTGTGAACTGGAGCGGATAACAATGGACGCCATCACTGGCAGTGGGGGCGGGGGTGGTGGTGCAGAGGATGAATTGTGCATGTTGTTTTGTTCACCCACCTCCTCCCCTGAAGTTTTGAAAAAAAAAGCTTTGTCTGGACTTCACCTTTAAGGAATTTAAAGGGCTACTCCAGACAAAATTTTTTCTTTCAAATCAACTGGTATCAGAAAGGTATATAGATTTGTAATTTACCCTGCAGAGCATATTAAAACAATTTAGGAAACACTGTACTGCATTCAAAGTCATTATTCCATACAGCTAGTATTAAAAATATTATAGCTTACAGTTTAGACAAATTATAAACAAAATCCCTTCTTATTGGAGATGTTGGATCTGAAATGTTCCTTCTGGCCGACAATGGAATCCTGTGAGCATAGAACAGAAAATGAAATTAGGTTAAAGCTCCATGTAATCATAATAATTATTATGATATTATTGTTTGGTTCTTATTGAGGCATTAAGCTAATGACATTTCAATGTATGGTGCATGTTTAACTGAATACGACACAGTTAAGAAGCTCTTAAAGTGGCACTATCAACAGGTTCTGCCAAAAGAACCTGCTGATATGCACCACAAGCTCTCTTCTCTTCCGCATTCTAGAGATATCCGCTAATTGCCCCTATGCTAATCATGTGCTTAGGAGCATTTGGGAGGTCGCCCGTCGGCCCAGAGCACCAGCTCCCACCCCCACCTGTGCTGTTTACTTAGCATATGTGAATATGCATAGTCAGTGTCGGACTGGGGTACTTGCCCACCAGGGAATTTTATTCTAGGGGCCCACAGATATAACCAGAGCACAACCTTTCACATTACTATGGCAACTTTGCACAGAGCTGTGTATGCGACCAGCGATGCTAGCTCACTGCTTATCACCCCAGTCACTCCCTGCCTTTATATAATAAGATAAAACCCCAGGTCACTATATAGAGGCAGCAAATGACCAGTTGATAGCTGGAGCTGCTAAAAAGGGAGGCCCAACTCCTGCTCAGGGGTCCACCAAGGGGTGGGGCCCACTGGGGGATTCCCCTGCTTCTCTGTGGGCCAGTCTGAACCTGTGCATAGTGCGTGGCACGGGAGGGGGTGTGGTAAGCAACTCCTGTCACTTACTGATCTGACTGCCAGAGGTCTCTTACCTTCCTCCGTACAGTCAAGTCTTCAGTCAGAAGATCGCAGATAACACTGATCCCCGCTATGCCAAGGCATAGCAGTAATCAGTGTAGGCAATCTAATATACTTATGTAATAGTCCCTTAAGGGGACTTAATTAAAAAGTGTAAAAAAAAGGGGGGGGGGTTATAAATATGCCTAAGCTCCTTCCCCAATAAAAGTCTAAATCACCCCCATCCCGTTTTATAAATAAAACACATAAAAATAAACATGTACATGTTTTAATGTGCCTAATTGTGCAATTTATTAAAATAAAACAATATTGTTCCCACACAGTGAACTACTGCATGAACAAAAAGGAGTAAAAAAAAAAACGCCAGGATTGTTGAAAGATCATCCTTAGAGATTATACTAGAGGTCAAGTTAATCATTTAAAAGTTTGCTCAGGGGGGCGGAGCGAGCAGCCGATGGAGAAGGACGCATGGTGAGGAGCTCCTGACCCACGCGGCAACTTTATAAGACCCCAGCAAAGCTAAGGCACCCCGTTCATGGGGAAGACGACCGCGAGACCCTCGCAGACACCCCCCGCACCCCGCAAGTCTGATTTGGGGGCTTCCCCCATTAGGAAGTACCTGGTGCGTCTGGGAGCAGCTGTCCCTCTCTCCTCTGACCTTCCTCCGTCAGTGCCGAGGAGATCGGCTAGGACCCGCACCAGTGCCACCTACCTTCCCCCGGGACGAGTTAAAGCCCCGACCGCGGTGAGGAGCTCCCGCGTCGCCCGGTCAGTCAGTGAGGCCCGCCGCTTCATTCCGGGCCCGGGCGCCGTTGTGGAACGGGCGCCATCTTGGATCCTGCAGCCCAGCGACGCATCGCCTTGCAGCCCTGCACAGCAGCCCGGCCCGTCTGCCTCCTGCACGGTGAGGACCTGTCTCGGAGCGGCGCACTCCTCTCTCCCGGAAGCGGTGCAGGCTCCGGCAGCAGCTGATCGGTCCCCGTCTGGCGCGGCCTTCAGTCCCTCCGTGCTTCTGGGTGCTGACGTCACAGGGCCGGCGCCATCTTCCTGCCACGTGGGACGGACTCTGCAGCCCGACGGCAGCCCACCTAGCTACCCCGCACCGCAGCTGGACATATCAGCATCTGGCCTAGAGGTTAGTGGCTCTTCGCCCTCTGCACCATCAGGGCAGAGCAAGGAGGATAAGGCTCCTGTTGAGGGCTGGCCATCTCGCCTCCTGAGCCCAGCGATATCCAGCCTCCCCCCCTCTGTGACAGTGACTGCACCACCTGAACCTCCCTCATTAACCCAGACCCTCCCTGTTAACTGTCCGCCATTAACCCTCTCTGGCCTCATAAAGGGCACCCCTTCGCGTCTGCAGCATACAGACTTTAGACCAGCCCGCTTCCTAGCTATGGCGTCCCAGCCCAAGCCTCAGCGAGTTGACAAGGTGCGCCAAAATACGCGTGCTTTATCCCATGTGGACGCTGAGATTCACGCTTCCCCTGCTGACCCCCTGTATCCACTGGGTGGGGACAGTCCAAGCTCTGGGGTCTGGCCCACGTCACGGGACTCGGATGGAGATTCTCTTACAGCTAAAGGCGCTTCACTCCAGGAAGTGCGCCTGCTCCTGACTCAACTACCCACCAAAAATGATTTCCACTCACTGATATCAGAGGTTAAAAGGGCTTGCAATGAACTTTCGGAGGTGCGGAAAGATATTCAGCTGATCTCGTCAGGGGTGGAAACCCTGGAAGAGGACCATGACGCCACCAGGGGTTACATTGCTCAACTTCAATCTACGGTCTGCTCCCAAACCTCCGCTATTAGTGACATGCAAAGACAAGTAGAGGACCTGGACAACAGAGGAAGGCGGAATAATATCAGGATCCGGGGCCTTCCTGAAGCCACCCGGGATGAGGACCTCCCAGAGACTCTTGAGGCTATTTTTAACTCCATACTGGGGGAGACGGCCTCCCACAAAGTGAAGCTCGACAGGGCGCATAGGGCCCTTAAACCGCGCTCCTCCTCTGGAACTCCTCGAGACGTCATCTGCTGTGTGCATGACTTCCAACTAAAAGAGCGGATAATGGCTAAGGCTAGATCTATGCGTGATCTGGAATTTGACGGGGCACCTCTTCAGTTGTTTCCGGACCTCTCCTGGATTACGCTGCAGAAACGGCGTCACCTACGCCCTCTCCTGACCCTGCTTCGTGACAAGGATATTAATTATAGATGGAACTTTCCATTCGCTCTCATGGCACGTAAGGATGGACGCTCTGCTGTACTGCGAGACCTGTCGGATCTCACTACTTTCTGTGAGACGCTGAATATCTCTGTCCCCAAGATCACGGAGTGGACACTCTCATCGCCCCCACCCCCACTTCCTCCAGTGTGGCAGCCAGTGGGCCAGAAAAGGCGCAGGCCCAGGTCCGGGAATCTGTCTGCCGGTCACGGGTCCTCCCCGAGGAACCCTCCTTGATCTTGCACTGACTATAGCTTGATGCCTTGCTTCCACGTATATTTGCCTTAGTATTATTACTCTTCCACTATTACTTATGGGGTCTTTCATTTCTCTCCATTTGCTGTTTCTTTACTTTTCTTGCTGCGTGGGTCCGCTCTGTGGACCGATATTAATGACATCTCCTATGGACTGTCTCTTTCTGTCTCTTCTCCTCCTCCCCCCCTGGGGTTTTGACTATCTCTCTGCGTATCCATATTGTTGGATTTTCTCACTACCCATTCCTTACACCTTGAGTAAGGATTCCGTGCCTTGTGCCTTCGTTGTACTGTTAACAACGTTTGTTTTTTTTTCTTTTTCTGTATGTCCGTGGTGTCCGTGTCTCCCCCGACCTCCCCTCCCCCTTTTTTCCACAGTTTGGGTCCTGGTTTTCCATGCTTTGATCTGCGCAGCCTCTGATCCCCTGCTTCACCTACGGGTACCCCTGCAACGGTTAGTCTCCCCCGTCGTGACCTGGGTGAGTCTTCCCACAGGCGGGTGCTCTCGCTCTCTCCCTCCCAATGATTAAGTGTGTGTCTATTAATGTGAAGGGGCTCAATTCAAATGTCAAACGTCGCTTGGCTCTGAAGGAGTTGAGAGATGCTGGGGCGGATGTGGCTTTCCTACAGGAGACCCACTTCGACCACTCGGCTAATTTTAGATTTGCCCGTCATCAATACCCCCAGGTGTACTCGGCCTCAGCGGGCACCAAGCATGCGGGAGTGGCTATCCTAATCTCACGGAACTGTCCAATGCAAGTGTCCTCTACATGCTCAGACCCAGGGGGGAGATATATAATTGTGGAGGGTTCCATCCAGGGGAAGCCCATTCTTCTATGTAATGTGTATGCCCCGAATCGTACTCAAATCCCCTTTATCCGCAGGGTGTTCAAGCGGGTAGCTGCCTACTCCTCCTCGCCGCGAGTGATTGGAGGTGACTTTAATCTTCCGTTCTCTGGAGTGATGGATAGGCATTCGGTGGTGGGCAACCCCCCGACCGCCGGCCAATTAAAACTTTCTAAGGAGTTTAGGAAGCTGATACGCCTCCATAACCTCTATGACTTGTGGCGACTTGACCACCCTGCGGATCGTTCCTATACGTTCTATTCCCATCCCCGTAAAACACATACTAGGATTGATTATTTTTTCGGCAATATACCTACTGTGCGCCTACTGCAGGATGCCTCCATCGGGCCGATATCCTGGTCTGATCATGGCCACGTGGCCATAACCCTGGCCTCCCTTCTCACCCCCGTTCGGCATTGTCATTGGAGATTAAACGAAACACTCTTGAAATCCCAAGTCACTAAGGACTCTATAAAGGACTGTTTAACAAATTACTTTATGGAAAATGAGGGTACAGTTGAGCATCATTCCACCCTGTGGGAGGCCCATAAGGCAGTAGTTCGGGGGCATTGCATTGCACTGGGGTCCAAACTTAAAAAAGATACACAGGCCCAATTACGGATGACTAAGACTGACATAACAACCCTGGAACAGAAACTAGCACGGTGTTCATCTTTGGGGACATTGCGCAGGCTTGTAGCAGCAAGAGCGCGCCTCAAGGATCTGCTTATGCATAAAGTGGAGCGGATGTTGCTCTACTCTAAACAAAGATTTTACGAGAAGGGTAACAAAGCCCATACTCTATTGGCACGGACCCTCTCTGACCGCTCGGCTGCTCAGACTCCGCAGGTCCTAAAGGACCACCTTGGTAACCCTAAATACCACCCCCGTGATATTGCCTCTGTTTTTTCTACCTTTCTCTCCAAACTGTACTCTCTCCCGTCCACTCTACCCTCTGACCCGGAGGCCTGCAAGCAGCGTATACAGGACTTCCTGAGGGATTGTCAGCTTCCAACTGTGTCCTCAGAGGCCCTGGAAGAACTTAATGCCCCGGTCACTGCAGAGGAACTACAGGAAGTACTGAAGTCCCTGCCGTCGGGGAAGGCGCCGGGTCCAGACGGTTTTACGTACCTCTATTACAAGACCTTTTCTGCTACTCTCACTCCCAAGCTGGTTACATTGTTTAACACCTTTCTGAGGGGTGAGCAGGTACCTCCCTCCCTCCTTCACTCCTACATTACCCTTATCCCTAAGCCAGACAAAGACCCCTCAGAATGTTCTAATTATAGGCCCATTGCCCTATTGAATTCCGACCTTAAATTGTATACTAAACTGCTAGCCACACGCTTGGGATACTGGCTTCCTGCCCTAATACATAAGGACCAGGTCGGCTTTGTCCCTGGTCGCCAGGGGGCTGACAACACCCGTAGAGCCATAGACATAATAGATGTGGTAAATAAACAGTCTGGGAGGGCCCTGATGTTAAGCCTAGACGCTGAAAAGGCGTTTGATCGCCTTAGCTGGCCTTTCCTCTTTGAGACTCTACACTCTTATGGCTTCTCGGGCCCCTTCCTGACTGCGATTCGAGGTCTGTACTCCAATCCTACAGCTTCAGTAAAGTTACCTCATCAACTCTCTGCCCCATTTACGATTCGGAATGGCACGCGCCAGGGATGCCCTCTTTCCCCGCTATTGTTTGCGCTATGCATTGAGCCCCTGGCGTGTGCCATCCGGAATAATCCTGACATTCGAGGGGTGGGGGTGGGCGACAGAGACTTTAAAATTATGCTCTTCGCTGATGACATCTTGCTTTCACTGACTGAGCCCCTCACTACCCTGCCTGTCCTGCATGCCCTCCTTTCCTCCTTTGGTCTGTTGTCTGGCTATAAAGTTAACACGACGAAGACTGAGGCCCTTCCCCTTAATCTACCACATTCCCTGGTGTCTCAGCTGCAGGCCACTTTCAAGTACAAATGGTCCGCCTCGTCCCTCAAATACCTGGGCGTCAAACTGACTCCTACCTATTCCACCCTGTACGCTGCAAATTTCCCCTCGTTGTTCCGAGATCTTAGGACCCTCCTTGGGAAATGGACTACACAGCATATCTCCCTCTTGGGCCGTATAGCATCTGTGAAAATGACCATCTTGCCAAAGCTCCTCTATCACTTTGAGACCCTCCCGGTCCGGGTGCCCCTGAGTGAACTGAAGGCCCTGCAGGGGGTGATTTTTAGATTTATTTGGGCACATAAACGGCATAGGATCCCCAAGTCCGTAATGATGTCAGGCAAGTCCCAGGGAGGCCTTGCTACCCCTAATATTCTTCATTACTACTGGGCCACACATCTCCGCCAGATCATGGGCTGGGCCTCTCTCTCCACATATAAAGTCTGGGCAGTGATAGAAAAAATGTGGATGGCCCCCATCCACCCGAACTCCTTCCTGTGGTCCTCCTCCCCTCCCGCCTTTCCTGCCCTACCTATGCTGGGCCCTATCCTCTTCACCAGACATATATGGTCCACCTGTTCAGCTAGGTTTAGTCTATTTAGCCGACACTCCCCTCTCATCTCTTTCTTACTCTCTCCTTCCTTACAGATTGGCATGTCCCCTCTGATGGTAAGGCATTGGCTCAGTAAGAGACTGTTCCAGTTCGCGGATCTGGTTGATCCGCTTACTCGTACTCTTTTACCCTTTGGGAAACTTAGGGAGAAGCATGACTTACCTGGGTCGGAGTATCTTTCCTATCTTGGTGTTAGACACTTTATGCAGACGACCTTTGGGTCCCTTACGGTCTCGAAGCCTACACTGTTTGAACAGCTGATCAGGGCGGGTGGATCAACTAGGGGTCTCATCTCTGCCATCTATCAAATTCTAAACTCGCCTGTGGGAGACTCGTTGACCCGCCATAAGTATATGGACAGATGGGAAACTTTATTAGCCAGGACAATTTCCCCTGAGCTTTGGCAGGTGATATGGAGCAGAGCCGCCTCCTCCTCAATTTGCACGAATTATAAAGAATGCCACTATAAATTCATGATGGGATGGTATCACACCCCTGAATTGCTTCACAAGCTAAACCCTAACATCCCCTCGGTGTGCTGGAGATGTAACGGCTCGGTGGGTTCTCTGCTCCATCTCTTCTGGGAATGTTCTCTGATTAAGGGGTATTGGACTCATGTGGCGGCATTGCTCTCCTCGGTCCTGAGCATCCAACTTAGCTTAGATCCCTTGGTCTTCTTGTTCAATGTTACACCAAAAACTTTGGGCAAGAAATCCACCAAATTAATGCTGCTTTTACTGACAGCCGCTAAGTCGCTTATCCCCCGCAGATGGAAGCAAACTTCCCCCCCGTCCGCTGATGATTTACTAGCTAAAATCAGAGATGTCAGGGGCTTAGAGCGACTGACGGCGTCACTCAATAATCAGATGCCGCTATTTGACTCCGTCTGGGCCCCATGGGAGGCTTATTGCGCTCGCACTGGCCTGACTAACTGATAGGGAGATGCTCCCTCTCTAGCTCGCAGATCATTTCCTAATGTTATTAGTTTTTTCTTCCCCCCCCCCCCCCCCCCCATCTTTCCTTCTTGTTCTTTCCCATTGTGTGTCTTGTCATTTCTCCTGAGTAAGGGCGTCTTGCCTTATTACATTGCCGGCCTCGACTGGTGATTTAAATTGACTTGTTGGTTCCCACGGCTATGTTATCTTACCTTGAAATGTTCTGTTATATGGGGGAAATGTAACTTGTTTTGGGCTGGTGTAGTTTGCTTCACTGTGATGCCACTCTCAGGAACTATTATTTGTATTGTTTCATATACGAAAAATGTTAATAAAAATTACATTTAAAAAAAAAAAAAAAGTTTGCTCAATCTTTTTTACTTACAACCCTGCAATACTAAAGAACTAGATAGATAGACAGACAGACAGACGTCCCTCTATGCACAACTGGTAATCGTTCCTGAAGCCCCCCAAATTTTATTAAAAAAAATATATATGTGTATATTAGCAGATAACTAATATGGATAAAGCAAGGCCTTACATACAACAGTCAGAAAGAACTAGTGGAGACTTTAAAGTGACTGTACCACCAGGCCCAGGCTGAAGCACTGGGGGCAGGCTGACCCACCCTTAGTGGGAAGAAACCCCAGCCCCTCTATGAAGTGACTCCATTATAATCAATGGAACCCTATCATAGAGGGGCTAGGGTTTCCTCCCACTAAGGGTGGGTCGGCCCGCCTCCAGTGCTTCAGCCTGGGCCTGGTGGTACAGTCACTTTAAATTACTTCCTATGTAGAGGACAGGAACATTTTCAGGGTTCTGTACAGATCACACAGGGACCCAGAAAAATAACATGAAACCGCCCTTACCTGGTGCCCAAAGGAGCAGCTTATCCTAGTACAAGTAAAGAGCAGTCCACGACATGTAGTATCACACAATCATTGCATGCACTTCAGTAACTGAATATTTTTTTTCTTTTTTATGAATCATAATTCTTTACACCTACATTATTTGAATATTTCTTTCCAGAATCTCCATGCTTGGGTCTTCTTTTGATAGGACGAATTTAGAGCTTATCTTGACACATTTGCACTTATTGTCCACCAGAACGTGCTCTTGGCTTTCATCATAGTAACCTTAAAATAAATTGCTAATTATTGTTTTTATTTAATTGCTAATTATTTGAAAAAGGGAACAAGCACAACAGTAATCAACTCCAATGACTATTATTATCATCCACATCATGCTGTAACATCCACATTATGCTGTAATATTTAGGCTTTTATTTATTATTTGCCCATATTTTTACTTTATAATCATTTATAGTTACTTTATTATATAACAATACTAAAAAATAATAATAATGCAACCTTGTGACTGGTATTTTAATAAATCTGGGGCATTTCATGTTGACTAAGGGTACTATCCCACCAAATGATAATCGGCTGTATTTGGCCAATAATCGTTAAAGTGACACTGTCACCTCCTTTTTGCATTCTGACATCTCTACACAGGTGTAAAGGGTAAATTTAGCGGTTTTCATACATTTTTTTTAATATCATACTTCATGGTGCTTGTTCAAGTTAAAAGGCATTAGCGCCACTTAGCCCCACCCACAACGACACAGTAGGCCCCGCTCCTCTCTGGCCATTGGAACAGGCTGGCCGAAAGGTCTAGGCCCCACCCCCTTTTTGTCGGCCAACCAATGGGCGGGGCCAATGGTGCCGTTGTGCCGTTGTGGGCGGGGCTAAGTGGACTTAATACAATCTGCAGTTGATAAAAGGACACTTTTTACTTGAACAAACACCATGACGTATGATATGAAATAAGGTATGAAAAAAGCTATATTTACCCTTTACACCTGTGTAGAGATGTCAGAATGCAAAGTGACAGTGTCACTTTAAGTGTAATAGGTCATGCCATAAGGCAATGATCAACAGATATAAATCTTACAACCAAAAAAGATGCTGGACAATATTCTTAAATTATTAAATCAAATCAAAGCTTTATTGTTACATACAAAAAACATGTTTTAAAACCATACTAAAAAAGGGGGAAGCATAAAATGATACCGTACATATATTGGATGGCTTACAGGGCAAAACAATAGATGAATAATGTATGCTCTATATACTAAATTAAGTTGATGGTATATCACTCAGTCCCAGGAGGTATAAAAGTGCACAAATGCAAGTAAACAAGGAACTCCAATGGTGCTTAAATAAGTTAAATGTCTATATATATATATATATATATATATATATATATATATATATATATACTGCAAGTGCAAGTTTAGAACAAAGTAATATAAACAAAGTAAGGTAATGAAAAAATGTGTAAGAAAATATATACAAAGAGGAGTATACTTGAACCTCCGGGTATAAATGTATTCTGCCTGGTAAGACCACCCAGCCAACGCTGCGTTTCGCTATACAAGCTTTGTCAAGGGTAGTGGTAATCAGGTAGCTTGTCTATTTTATGTCTCCATACACCAATCACACACTGTGATTGGTGTATGGAGACATAAAATAGACAAGCTATTCAGTCATCAATAGCTGTGACAGATAGGCATAAGCCTACTAGGGAGAGAAAGCGCTTCCTTTCACAAGAGGCTATACAGGGAGCCATCATTGCGTACTAGTATGAGCTGCTATTGGCTCCTTCCCTTGGACGGTGGACATAGAGAAGGGGGGAATGGAGGCAGTGATACAACATGTAGGAAAAATATACAGTAGCTTGGCTAGCTTAGGGACAGCTGGTCTGATGTCTCCTTCATTAGGGAAGGGTGGTGCACCCTGGGTGACCACAAGACAGACCCTGCTTAGTTGAAATCAGGTTTAGCTATCCTGTTTATTTAAAGACAGCAAAAAAGCATATGCACACAAGAGCTGCAGTCCTCCTCACAAGACCAAGACAGGGTAAAAACACTGACCTCTAAACATAGCATGGATGAAGAGTAATGAAAAATAAGTACAATGGTGGCAAATGATAATAACCCCCCAATAACCCCCCAAAAATGAAAAAAGAAATGCAATGAAATTTTTTTCCCCCAATTGTTGTTTTCAAAAAGCGGCAATTATTTACCATTAAATGGTGACCATCCACTCAATTTCAACAGTGTGTAAACATAGCCTATGGCTATGTTCACACAAAGTTTTTTTAACTCCGTTTAAAATGATGCCCGTTATTTTGAGTCTAAAACAACGGATGTCATTTAGCAGTCTGGCCTCCCCTTAGTGCAATGACTGGTGTTTGCACATTATTTTAGTTGGGGATTACTAATTGGCTTTTGGGTCAAAAAACGGAGAAAAAACTGTGACAAAAGAAAAACTGTGTGTGAACTACAAATAAAAAACATCCGCTGTTCACACACAGTTCTTCTTTTGTAACCGTTCTTTCTCCGTTTTTACTATTAAATTCAATGGACTTTTAAATTAAGACACACCCAAAGGGCAATCAGTAATACCAAACTAAAATAATGTGCAAACATCAGTCATTGCACTAAGGGGAGGCAGGCTGCTAAAACGTCCGTTATTTTAGACTCAAAATAACGGATGTCATTTTAAACGGAGCTGAAAAAAAATGTTGTGTGAACATAGCCTCTCTGTGTTTTCAATCCACTCCTTGATTTGGTTGTAAAATACTGACCAAAATACTGAGCAAAAATACTGTGTGTGAACGTAGCCTAATGAAGGATATGCATCCTGGATCCTCCAGTTGCACCATTCTGTTTAAAATATTTTTTTTTCCATAAAACCTGTAGAATATATATATCTTTTAAAAATCTTTTATTTTCTACTTAAAAAAAAACAAAAAAAAAAAAAACAGACAAGGTTCAAAAACTTTACATTCCATAGCTCCCCAATTACAACAGCAGTATGACTAGACGGTATGTGAACATACTTCACTCTTCCTACAGCACATTACTTTTGTTTCCTCGATGGGACAAAGGGCAAAGTGGGGCAAAGTGAATGGCGTAAAAACAATATGGTACAATAGTCTGTCCGCAATGCAGTGACCCATTCACTAATGATTCCATAACGGCCAGGTGACACATGGGTCGATTTGGCGGAGGTGTGAATGCAGCCATAGGCCTTAGAATGTGAGGAGTTACAAATGTGCCAAAAATCACTGATGGGGAAGGGGTTAACAAAACTAAAGCAAACACTAGATTTTTACAAGATATTATAGCGAATAGATAATAGATACTATGTTCTGTACATACATACATACATACATACATAAAAGTATTACCAGATGTAAGTAATCCATGAAATAAACCAAAAATATTTTATGCTAGGTGTGTTCACATGTGGTAGATTTGTTGCAAATGACCTGCAGGAATCCATACACAGAAATACTTCAGACATTTTTGCAACAAATCTGATGTGTGAACTTTATTGATATGCATTTCTTCATCTATGCTTTAACCATCTATAGATATAGTATACAGATTTATATATATTTTACCTACCTGTTACATATACAGCAAAGAGCAGTAAAACCGCTGCCTGTAAAGCAATGAACTTCTCCATTCTCTCTTTTCTTGTAATGAAAATGTCCAAGAGAGATTGCACTATAGGAATGGGTGAGGGGCACTTTCTGAAACTGTCGAAACTGTCTACTATTTAAATATAACATCTTTGTTTCAGTTGTGAGAACAGATGCTACTTTCATGGACTGTAACAAGTGTTCTGCAGAAATACTATGCTGAGCCAGTTACAGTCTTTCTTTCTTTCTTTCTTTCTTTCACTGATTAAGAATGGTCCGAACCTGCCGAGGTTCTGTTTCATAAGAACCCGAACTCTCGGCATCAGATTCCTGCTGTCTGCCCGCTCCGTGCAGCGGGTGGATACAGCGGGAGGATCGCCTGGAAAACTGGGATACAGCCTATGGCTATGGCTGTATCCCAGTTTCCAGGCATTCCTCCTGCTGTATCCACCCTCTCCACGGAGCGGGCAGACAGCAGGAATCATTGCCGAGAGTTCGGGTTCGTTCGAAACCGAACCTCGGCCGGTTCGGACCATCCCTAGTACTGAGTACAGACCCCCTTTTTAATCCTTTACATGTGGTAGAAGGGGTTAAACCCATAGTCCTACCTCCTCTTTTCAGCAGGCACCATAGGGTTAAGCAAACAAGCTGTGATCCCTTCCTTTTTGTTGCAAGGGGCTACTTCCATATTACTTTCTGGTTCCTCTGTCCGTCCATCTCAAGGCACCTGTAAGCTGGTTCTCCTGCTAACCTTCCATTTCGTCTTTTGATAGCTGCCACTGCACACAATTCAGGCCTACCGAGCAATTTATATAGTTAAAAGCTTGTAATCCCGTGTTGCTTTCTTAGTTTTAGTACAAGTCATTAAAGGGGTACTCCGGGCATATATATATATATATATATATATATATATATATATATATATACTCACCGGCCACTTTATTAGGTACACCTGTCCAACTGCACCTTACCACTTAATTTCTAATCAGCCAATCACATGGCGGCAACTCAGTGCATTTAGGCATGTAGACATGGTCAAGACAATCTCCTGCAGTTCAAACCGAGCATCAGTATGGGGAAGAAAGGTGATTTGAGTGCCTTTGAACGTGGCATGGTTGTTGGTGCCAGAAGGGCTGGTCTGAGTATTTCAGAAACTGCTGATCTACTGGGATTTTCACGCACAACCATCTCTAGGGTTTACAGAGAATGGTCCGAAAAAGGAAAAACATCCAGTGAGCGGCAGTTCTTTGGGCGGAAATGCCTTGTTGATGCCAGAGGTCAGAGGAAAAATGGGCAGACTGGTTCGAGCTGATAGAAAGGCAACAATGACTGAAATAGCCAACCGTTACAACCAAGGTAGGCAGAAGAGCATCTCTGAACGCACAGTACGTCCAACTTTGAGGCAGATGGGCTACAGCAGCAGAAGACCACACCGGGTGCCACTCCTTTTAGCTAAGAACAGGAAACTGAGGCTAAATTTTGCACAAGCTCATCAAAATTGGACAGTAGAAGATTGGAAAAACGTTGCCTGGTCTGATGAGTCTCGATTTCTGCTGCGACATTCCGATGGTAGGGTCAGAATTTGGCGTCAACAACATGAAAGCATGGATCCATCCTGCCTTGAATCAACGGTTCAGGCTGGTGGTGGTGGTGTCATGGTGTGGGGAATATTTTCTTGGCACTCTTTGGGCCCCTTGGTACCAATTGAGCATCGTTGCAATGCCACAGCCTACCTGAGTATTGTTGCTGACCATGTCCATCCCTTTATGACCACAATGTACCCAACATCTGATGGCTACTTTCAGCAGGATAATGCGCCATGTCATAAAGCTAGAATCATCTCAGACTGGTTTCTTGAACATGACAATGAGTTCACTGTACTCAAATGGCCTCCACAGTCACCAGATCTCAATCCAATAGAGCATCTTTGGGATGTGGTGGAACGGGAGATTCGCATCATGGATGTGCAGCTGACAAATCTGCGGCAACTGTGTGATGCCATCATGTCAATATGGACCAAAATCTCTGAGGAATGCTTCCAGCACCTTGTTGAATCTATGCCACGAAGAATTGAGGCAGTTCTGAAGGCAAAAGGGGGTCCAACCCGTTACTAGCATGGTGTACCTAATAAAGTGGCCGGTGAGTGTATATATATATATATATGTGTGTATATGTTGCTAGGGTCATCTTAGGTCGTTGTTTGATATTTTCTCTGTAGCCCCAGCAATATGTATAAATAAAAAAGATGAATGTCAGAAAACCCCTTTAATTCCCAGCTGGTCATCATAATTTTTATTTGAACAGAAGTGCAACTGGTAAGGCAGACTTGCATGCCAAGAGTATGATTTAGATTTTTCAGTATGTAAAATGAATATTTAACAAAGCTGGGGCTTACCAGCATCAATCAAGACAAGGGGGGGCATATATCAAAATGCACCAAAGGCGTACGTCATGAAAAAGAGGCAGATTTGGCCCTTTTCCAATGTGTACGCTACCTGTATGCCTCACTCACCTGATGGGCAGCCAGGGGGTACGGCAAGGTGGGCAGAGGGCATAGCTTCCTCTTGCCCCTGATTTATCATGATTTATACCTGCTCGCAGGCATAAAGCATGGCACAAATCTACACATGCTCCTCAGCAGGATTGGTTATGCTTGGGGGGTGGGGGGCCTGAAATTACTCAATGTTTTTCTAACTATTGCTCATAATTCCCTAGTGTTTGTGTTTCAGCTATCTTTGGGGAAAGATCTTCATACATCATAATATAAGGAATCCAACTGTATCCAGCCTATAGTACATAGGCCATTGTACAGTAGGATATAGTACATAGGCCATAGTACAGTGTAGGGTCTGCCCCGATATGAGGCTACCTTATTGTGGTGGGGTGGTTTACACTGTTTGCAAATGGTAACCAAGAGCCTCATTATTTTTGTTGGAATTTTTTTTTAGCAGTTTGGGGGGCTGCTTTTAACTATTTTCATGTCTGTAGTGGGTCTGTATCTTGTCATTGCGGTGAGCTATTGCATTTTTCTGTGTTTTTGTATCCAGCCTATCTAGTGTAGCCTCCAGTTTTCAGGAGTATCAGTAATTCTGCCACCCTCAAGCATCTGACTTCTAATTGTAGCCATAGGGTGGCAACTGTCAAACCTCAAGCACATGTTCTTGTCTGTATCCTTCCTATGCAACTCTGTGATGAGTACATCAAAGTGAACTTAATACCACCATAAATACCATAAAGGAATTGCTGGAATTCTTGCAACTGAATTGTACTCAGTAACAGTGAGTCATTGTGTGGGGGTAATAGTCAACTATTGTCTTAGTATACAGTGTGCGCCCAAACTGTGTAGATGGTCAATGTGAGAAATCAAGTTGACCTGAAGGTGGCAAGGGAGATTTGTTAGGCCTGGAGCAGGTAGGGTAGGGGGTTTATAGTCACCTTTTGCCCGGTGCCAGTGCAGAGCTGCATCCCGCTTCTGGACCCCAGCCAGCTGTCTTCTGAGCTCCCCTCAGGCTATGTCATGACCCAGATGATGGATGCCCCGCTCAGCTAGTCAATGACTAGGACAGGAAACCACTACAGTCACTGATTGTCTGAGTGGTCTAAATCTCACCTGACTGTGATGTTGAAGCCGAGTCATGGCATACCCGCAACCCGGGAGAAGATGACAGCTGGCAGCCGGAGCTCGGTGATGCGGTGCAACGCGGTACTGGGAGTGATAAGCATGTTGTCTATTTTCTTCCCCCCCTCCTGTAATGATTTTTTTCCCCCACCTGCTGGACTTCTCCTTTAAGTGGAGCATTTATTTTAACTCATACTTCTAGGATATTATTAAAGGCAATCATCAAATTTTATAGTGATTAATGTTATGCCATTGCCAGTTAAATAATTGCTTTGCTTGTATAGCCTGCCTAAGGCAGTCTGTACTAGCAGATTTCCCCATAGCAGGCATGAAGGCCTAGCAAAGACCTCCACCCACCATGGAAATCAATCAGTGCTGTTAAAACAGATGCAGCACCTGCCATTGACTTACTCCACTACAGTGATGTACATGTATGGTATCTGTCCATAAGACCCAGGTGGCCAAGCTGTAAATGTATGCCAAATGTCATTAAAGTATTAAAGGATGTTTTGTAATAAGCCCATGTTCTCATACCATACTAAGAGATCTTCTGCATGAAGTCAATGCTTTGCAAGTTTGTCTGCAAGAAAGATATGAGCTGTGAGTTATATTTCACATTTCCTCTACTCTATATACTATGCAAAGATTTATTTGAAACCAAATGGCCTTCTATGAAATTGTCCTGCTGCCGTTACACTTATGAAGAACTTCATTTGTGTGAATGCCATATGGGTACAGCACAGCAGAATTTCTATTTATTCCTAAAGCACAATATGATTTGGTATTTTTTTTTAAATAAAATAATGTATTTTCTTTCATTTCTTCTCTTGAGTAAATAAGCTGTTCAGTTTATATTACAATAATCATTTTAGAGTGTATAGCCTAGTTGTCCATTTCTAAGAAAAATAGTTTTAGAATTGTGCCTACCTAAATAAGCACACCTTGCTTTGTGAAAACTAGTTTCGGTTAATTTGCATATTAGGTTTCTGTTAGGTTTCACTATGATGGTGCATTTTGAAATTCAGTATGATGGTGCAAAGACCAATAAAGAAGCTATTCTCACCTGTCTACACTCCACTCCCATGGTGCCCTCCTGTGGCATCTCCTGGACATCCCACCCAATCAGCAAGCGCTGTCCCGTCTCAACAAGGGGTATTCCAGCCAAAAGGTATATTGAAGCATTGTATTGCCCCACAAAAGTTATACAAATGATCAATAAACACCAATCACGGGTTTTGCATGTAGAGTGCTTTTTTTCCTACACTAACCAGCACAGGAAGTCTTGTAGTCCTAGCTTTAACTGTGTCATCACGTCACCCTGTGTGTGGGTGCCATCTTGGGGCTGTGACGTAGCCTGTGTGATGTAGGGCCGGGCCTGTGTAAGCAGCTGCCCGCCCACTTTCTCTGTCTCGCATAACAGTGCAGAGGCAGAGGCCGTGATGTCCCGACCCTGCTCTCTAACACTTCCCCCTCCCATAACCTGCCGCTGGCTTTCACCACTTACTGGTCAGCTGGAGCATGGCTGTCCCTGAGGTGCAGTGGCTGCTGTGTTTTGTGCTGTATGATTACAGCTCCAAGGTAAGCAGACAGGGAGGACAAGTTGCCGGGATGATGATTTTTCAGATATCACATCAGATATCCTCATGCAGGAGCTGTAAACATGTGTGCAGTGTCTCAGCCTGCACCTCTGGGATGTACAGCATGGCAGGGACAGGAGTGAGAGCACAGGGTGAGATGACATGTGACTCTTCCTCCCTGTGCCTTATCACACCAGAGCTGTCGCTATTTCTGATGAGCGAGCATGCTCGTCCGAGCTTGGTACTCGTTCGAGCATTAGGGTACTTGATGGTACTCGTTACAGGGACAAACGCTAGAGTGTTGTCAGAGTGGGTCTTCAGTGCAGCTGGTGCCATCATCACTGATAAACGCACCCGCTTGTCAACTGACAGCGCTGACAGGCTGACATTAATAAAAATGAACAAAGCCTTGATTTCACCTGAATTCAACTATCCACGCGGGGAAAACAGCTCAACATGAAGATTCTTGGTATCTCCTCTCCTCCTCCTTCAATTCTCAGCCAACAGCCAAGTCTTCTTCCACCATGCTGTGTCTGGCCCTAATTTTGTGGAGGCTCACTTGCTACCTTACTCACTTTTAATGGTTCTCTGTGTCCTCAATGCCATGCTCTGACGTCGATCGCGTCCCCGCCAACCAACCAGCTGTGTTATCTTTTTTTTCTGTAGCCGCGGCCAGGGCCTCACCACCCCCGGTCGATCATCATCAGGTGTACCCTTGATGGTGACTAACAGCTGACCTAGCCAGTTAGCTGTCAGCACCTAGGTTCGTGTCCACTATATATCCCAGCCCCTGGCCTCACTCCAATTTTTTTGGGAGGCTTGCTTCCTCACTCACTTTTAATGGTTCTCTGTGTGCTCACTGCCATGCTATGTCTGGCCTAATTTTTGGGAGGCTCACTTGCTTCCTCACTCACTTTTAATGGTTCATTGTAACCTCACTGCCATGCTGTGTCTGGCCTAATTTTTGGAAGGCTCCCTTGCTTCCTCACTCACTTTTAATGGTTCTCTGTGTCCTCACTGCCATGCTGTGTCTGGCCTAATTTTTGGGAAGCTCACTTGCTACCGCTACGGCTTCTACCTTGGTAGACTTGGAGACACTCTGTCCTCACAGCCATGCTGTGTCAGGCTAAATTTTGGGGTGGTTCATATGCTACCTGTGTTTGAATGGTTCCCTGTGTTCTCACCGCCATGCTATGTCAGGCTAAATTTTGGGGTGGTTCATATGCTACCTCTGTTTTTAATGGTTCTCTGTGTCCTCACCGCCATGCTGTGTCAGGCAAGGTTTTTGGGTGGTTCATATGCCTACCTCTGTTTTAACCAGGGTGTTGGCCAAAATTTGGCATAATGGTGCGATTAGGCAGCCTCAGAGACATCCATACATGCTGCCTCTGCTGTTTCCTGTCCATTTCCGTGGTGTTTCCATCATTATCTGAGGTTGACAGGTTTTCACACAACCTTCCCTATACCGAACTTGGGTCCCCTGCAAAAAATGCTTGAGTTTCCCATTAACTTCAATGGGGTTCGTCACTCGAAACAAGCATTCGAGCACTCAGGGATATTCGTCTCGAGTAATGAGCACCGGAGCATTTTAGTACTCACTCATCACTAGTCACTATGCTTCACAGCCCACAGCAGCCCGCACCTCCACACTCAGGAGAGAGAGCATGGGGTGAGGTGACATGTGACCCTTCCTCCCCACTGCCTTATCACACTGAAGCTGTCATTATACCGGACAGCCCACAGCAGCCCCGCACTCCCAGAACAGGGGGAAGAGCACTCTGGATCACTGCATGGTCAGGTACACTATACTGGTTTGAGGAGGGACCACGGTTGCCCCAGTAGTGGAGTAGTGGAAATGAGTTTGTCATCCCCTGGATTCATGCATTCAAACTGGATAGCAGTTACAGCTCTGCTGCATCTCTTTCTCTTTCTTTATGTATGTATAGCAGCAAGGGCTTAACAATGGGCAGCTTCCCCAGGGGGAGGATGAGGATGCTGCTATTACTCCACTATAATATGGCAGAATAGATTGCTACATGACCTACAGTGTATACAAGCTTTAGTGTGTGTATGTATGGTCATGTAGCTAGCTATACTACTTTACACTATTTCCATACTACTATAGGTATATATACAAGTATATAGATAGTACACTCTATCTCCTCATCAACTCAAGATATTCACCGCAAGTACTCTAATCCACCCAGCCTCTCTATTCCTCTATCACTACTACTCCCATCATCCGGCACGCTTCACCTCAGCCTATGCAGCACCACCTTTGCTCTGTCTGTTAAAACCTGCTATATACCCGGTTGCATCCGGAAGAGACTGTTGCTACCAGTTACCTCAGTTACAATAAACTTGTAACCACTGCTGTTACTGAACCCTGGCATTGGTGTCCCTTATCTGGTGCCCCGTCTAGGTACAGCGAAGAATCGCATGCTCAGTGTCCCGCATAGTACCGCAGACCGGTCCCCAGCTGTGCCACCCTCGTGCCATTACCGTGACAACTCTATACCCTGCAGCTGCCCCGGTTCCTGCCTGCTAGTAACACCTGCACTGCGGAGTGGCCCCCGCGGGTCAGGGCATCGCATTTTTGGCATCACGAACAGGATACACCACGCGGTGTCTATCATTCTACTGTCTGCAAGCTAGTCGTTCCCCAAAGAGACTTTGCCCGATTATCATGGGTGTAATTGAAGTGCTCTGGGCCTCAGACTGTGCACAAAATGGCCGCTGTCTTCTTCAATTTTTAGCTGCGCTATACCCCGGAGAAGAGAGGGTTAAGAGCCATGCTGCCAAAGTGCGGGAATCGCCCGGCGCCATAGACTTTGCATTGACTGCTCCTGATTGGTTGCCTGTGCCAGATGATGTCATTGTTGCCGGGCAGACTACAGGGCCGGGACTTCAACCCCTGTGCTCCGCCTCCTCTCAGGTCCTCAAGACCACGCCAGTGCGCAACAAGATGGCGTCCTGTGAGGAGGGTAACTCTGCTGTTGCTGTACTTCCTCTACCGGAGCTTCCCGCGGTTCTGCCAGAACCTGATCCAGCCTGCTTGCTAGCCCCGCTGCCCTCGGATAGTGACAGCAGCTGGGGTTCCGTCCGGTCCAGAGACGGGGATCCAAACCAGGCCTCCGCGCCAAGCTCCCCTGACAGAGGTGAGGGGACTTCTTATGGCCTTAGCGGTGCCTCCAGCCCCGAGCATTCCGGCTCCTCACGCTATACCTTTTCTACCGGACCATCGCTTTCCTCCGACGATGACCGGATTGTCGCTTTCCTCCAAAGATGAGCGGATTGTAGACGGGTCCTTGACGGTGCCTCCAGGTCCGGAGCTCGGGAGTAAGACTCTCTCTAAGGGGCCCATCTTCCCGGGCCTGTGGCGACTCCCTGGCCGTGATTCTCCGCCTCTCCCACGATGGGTATTTGGCCGGGAGCCTAGGGTCATGCAGTTGGTGGACGATATACAGCGGGCTCTTGCCCTTCTACCCCTCGCCACTAAAGCTGCGCCCCTATGGCTACCACGGCGGCCGCAGCAGCTACCACCGCCTGACAGGCCACCGCAGCCCCTGCTGCCGGTGATACCTTCCCTACCCGACCTGGCCTAGCACCGGAACCACCTCCATCTGTGCCTTATCCAGATTATGCTCCGCTGTGGGGTCACCCATATACCCCCTATCTGGAATCTAATGCTGCATCTGAGCGGTTGTTCATCCGCAAGCTGGAAAAACCTTGACCCGGTGCTGCCCCCCTAGAAAGGAGGGGAACCGTGACCAAATTTGACAAGCGACCGGGGTACGGCCTGGTCATGGATTCGTACACCGGGTTACTGGTGCTGGTGAACAGACGAGCTGTAATGCGGGACTACCAACCCGCTTATCTCAATAACCTTGTCCCTGGAGAAGTTATTGAGTATACCCTGGTGGAATCCCCAAAGGGTCCATGGGCTGCGGAAGTTACCCGGCCTAAGAACCTGATACAGTGGCCCTTTCTACCAACTCCCTCAGAGAACTGGGATGAAGATTGGCAGGATTTTAGGCCTCTGGGTTCTATCACTGCTGCTTCCAGGGCTCCAGGTTCAGCTACCACCGAAGCCTGCTCTACTGCTCCTGCTGCTGTGGCTAAAGCCGCTTGTTCCACCACTACGGTCACCTATCATGCCAATCATCTCTCCCATCACCACAGTGACCCCTAGCATTGTGGTCACCACCGCGTCTGTGGATGCCTCTGCTCCAGCGTCCCCACGCTTCTATTATCAATGGGAGAAGAAAAAGCAGAAGAAGGAGAAGGGGCCTAATGAGGTTCCTCCTGCCTCTTCACAATAGTCCGCTACAGAGATCAGAGCCCTTAGAGGGTCAAACTGTTTGTTTGTTCCTGATTTGTTTGCTGCACCTATGCAGCACCACCTTTGCTCTGTCTGTTAAAACCTGCTATATACCCGGTTGCATCCAGAAGAGACTGTTGCTACCAGTTACCTCAGTTACAATAAACTTGTAACCACCGCTGTTACTGAACCCTGGCATTGGTGTCCCTTATCTGGTGCCCCGACTAGGTACAGCGAAGAATCGCATGCCCAGTGTCCCGCATAGTACCGCAGACCGGTCCCCAGCTGTGTCACCCTTGTGCCATTACCGTGACAACTCTATACCCTGCAGCTGCCCCGGTTCCTGCCTGCTAGTAACACCTGCACTGCGAAGTGGCCGCCATGGGTCAGGGCATCGCACCTGTTTTTATTTTAATCGGCTGGCTATATCTTGTTCCCCTGTGGACAGTGACCTGCCGGGTTGTTGCAGGGTCCCTTGGGTACTTATCTGGGTGGTCCGGAGTGGAGTAGTGACCCACTCGGACAATTGGTACTGCCACCCACAGAAAGGGCAGATGACCCAAGGAAGGTGTGTGAGCTGTGTTGGTGCTCGGCAAGAAATCACAGAGTCTTTCTAGCACAAATATAATCCTGTTTACTCTGAAGATACTTGAGGTAGGCAGCAGATTATACAACTTTGCCTTGAGACAATACTTTACACTTGATAAGTTACTTAACACTTAATAGTGTTGAGTGAGGTTGCTTGAGAAGAAACTGTGTCTAGCTGCATGTGCTCTGGTCTACATCTAGACTGCACAACTTAGACTAGGGACCTGGCAGGAGCCAGGGCCCAAATGGACAGCTGTGGAGAGCCTTCCAGCTTGCGTCCTTCCTCCACAGAATCCAAAGGCAAAATATCTTACACTTCCTCTACTCATGTGACTTCCTTCCTACAGCGCTAGTAAGGTGTGCTGTGAGTGGGTGAGAAGTGCGTGTGTAAGTAGTATAGAGAGAGATGATAGGTCAGAAGAAGAAAGATCTCTCACTGGTGTGCAGATCCATGTGGTACACAAACAAACAATAACCCTTTGGGTACTACAGCCGTGCAACATCTAGGCAACTTATAGCAACGACATCTTGTGGCAAAACTCTGGTACTACTACATCACCACTTACTCTGAAAAGTACAGGCTTTTACGAAGGGTGTAACCAATAGCAACACCCGTGGTGGGACACCACAATCTCTCCCGCTTGGAAAAAGCCATCCACGGCGTAACACCTTGAGGAAAAGGCTGTACGTTAAGTTAAAGGCACAGCATGGGTTATGAAATGCAAACATATATATATATATTGTGGACATGTCACTGGTAAAGTGCTCGAGGGGATGTACATCTCACCCAGGTTGATACATAGTGTGAGATGGTGAGTCCAGGAGGCATCTGTGCTCAGCAGTGTTATGCTGCTGAGCTATTATTTATTATTGCCGGGCCTGGACTTACATGGAATGGCAGGTAGGTTTTGGTAGTGGGACTTGCCATTCCCTCCCCCTCGATCCAGTGTGGGTTTTGGGATCAGGTGAGCTCTGATCCCAATCAGCCTGAGAAGGCAAAAAGCTCACACAGTGTACAGGTCCTGGCTCTCAGACAGGAGTAAACAGCCTGCGTGGTCTGTTTGGTGAGAGCTGGGAAGACAGCCGCTGCTGGGGCCTGTTCACACCCCGCAATACTGCCGACTGAAGTGTCAGAGAGGTAACCTGCTTTGTTAGTTAGCGCCCAGACGGGCAAGACCTTTTGTTTTGTTCTTAAAGCACAGTGTTGCTATATTTCTGTTATGGACTGTTTATGCTGCAAATAAACGCCAAGCTGTTATTTTACAAGTCCAAGTCTGCTGTGAACTGTGTCCAAACACACCATCCCCCGGGAAGATCCCTACAATTGGTGCTGCGGAGCGGGCAAATCGGTTGCTAGGGGCAACGGTGTGCATCAACTTGGCTACAGCTGCTTATGTCCTGGGTGAAGGCTGCGGCTTCACTCCAAAAACAGACAAGCAACATGGAGGAGATGATGAAGCAGCTAATGCAAGTGAGTTTGCAACAACAACAGGCTCAGGCAGCCGCTAAACAGGATCAGGCGGCCGCTAACCTGCACCATGAACAGGCTCTGACCGCCGCTAACCTACGCCATGAACAGGCGATGGCTCAACAACAGAAACTTATTGAGTACTTGATAGCAAAGCAAGAGGCGTCTGCAGGTGCTAATCCCCAGCTGGTGGCAGCAGCCGCGCCAGAGACTTTGTCTGTGAGAAGAGCTGTGCAGCGTGCGCTGCAAAAGATGACTGCTGATGACGATGTTGAGGCCTACTTAACTGTCTTTGAGCGTGTGGCTGAGCGAGAAAAGCTACCCTCCACTGAGTGGGCAGAAGTGATTGCGCCTTATTTAACAGGCGAACCTCAAAAGGCCTATTATGACCTCAGTGAGCAAGAGGTCAAGGACTATGCTCGGCTAAGAGCAGAGATACTCGCCCGACTAGGAGTTACTGCTGCTGTCCGTGACCGCAGGGTCTGCAACTGGAGCTACAGTCTGGACAAGTCAGCGAGGTCCCAGATGTATGACCTAATTCATCTGGCAAGAAAATGGTTCCTAGAGAGGGTCGTGATGGATCGCTACCTCCGCGCACTTCCTGCTGATCTACAACGCTGGGTAGGACAAGGTGACCCTAAGAGTGCCGACGAACTTGTCAACCTTGTGGAGAGGTTCCAGGCGACCGAGGACTACCTCCGTGATGTTCCTGCAGCACCGTCACCTCCCCGGAGTGCCAGATCTGTGCCAACAGCTGGTAAGAGACTTCCATCTATTGGGGGAGTGTGGAGGGGTGCTGATAGAGGGAAGAGCGTTCAGGAGGTGTGTCAGGGGCAAAAGACTGGTGATGGTCCCCGGTGGCTAAGTGGCCCTAAAAAGGACTCCCTGCCAAGGAGACCAGGCCCTATCCAGTGCTGGAGATGCCATGAGACGGGACATATGTCTGCCCATTGCCCTCTTACCACTGAGCCCATGGAGTGTGACGCTAGCCGGCGTCAGTCGCTATTTGCGGAACCGTCTTTTGTTGCGGTCACTGGACTAGAGACTGAACCGCAAGTCTGCCACATTACTGTCAATGACTTCCCTGTTAAGGCGTTGCTGGACTCAGCAAGCCTTGTCACCCTGGTGCATGCCAGCCTGGTGACTGGGGACTTTGTGCCAGCAAGACATATGAGTGTGGTATGCATACATGGTGATACAAAGGTTTACCCTATAGTACTGGCTAATGTCGGGACTGAACTAGGCACGGTAGAATATGAAGTGGGTGTGGTTAAAAACCTTATGCATAATGTGATATTGGGGCGTGATTTTCCATTGTTCTGGGCTCTATGGGGAAAACAACAATCCCCTGAAAGGAGTGAGGAGACCCCTAAGTCTATTGCATTACCCACGGTAAATGATAAAAATGTACAGGATGAAAATGATGCTTTTCCTTTGCAGGTCCTGGCTGGTGAGGAAGAGGCTCCTCCTACTGAGCAGAATGTTCCAGACTTAGAGGTGTCTAGGGATAATTTTGGTACTGCACAATTACAGGACCCCACTCTCAAAAATGCGAGAGAGCAGGTCACTGTTATGAATGGGGTACCTCAGGAACCAGAAGCTGAGAAAAAGTTTCCACATTTTTCTGTGACTAACGATCTCTACTATAGAGTCACTAAAATTAATGATGAGGTTGTGGAACAGCTTCTGGTGCCTAAGTCGTACCGGCGTCAGGTACTCGACATGGCCCATAATCATGTCCTTGGGGGCCACTTGGGGACAGATAAAACGCAGGAGAGAGTCCTCCAGAGGTTTTATTGGCCTGCGATTTATGCTGACATAAAAAAATACTGTGAGTCGTGCCCCACATGTCAGCTTAGCGCTCCAGTGTCGCATTTTCGCAGTCCTTTGGTACCACTCCCCATCATAGAGGTACCTTTTGACCGGATCGCAATGGACTTGGTGGGTCCCATTGTAAAGTCGGCTAGGGGACACCAGTACATTCTAGTTGTGTTAGACTACGCGACCCGCTATCCTGAGGCTGTACCCCTAAGAAACACTGCCTCTAAAACAATTGCACGGGAATTGTTTTATATGTTTTCCAGGGTGGGGATCCCCAAGGAAATCTTGACTGACCAAGGTACCCCATTTGTGTCAAAGGTGATGAAAGAGCTATGCAAACTGTTTAAAATCTCACACCTACGTACCTCTGTATATCACCCACAGACAGACGGGTTAGTGGAGAGGTTTAATAAAACCCTGAAACATATGTTAAAAAAAGTGGTGGAAAAGGATGGTCGTGATTGGGATCACTTACTACCTTACCTGATGTTTTCTATTAGGGAAGTACCCCAAGCGTCCACAGGGTTCTCTCCCTTCGAATTAGTCTATGGTCGTCACCCTAGGGGTTTGTTGGATATAGCGAAAGAGACATGGGAAAGTGAGTCCACCCCATACAAGAGCGTTATAGAGCATGTAGCACAAATGCAGGACCGTAGAGCCACTGTAATGCCCCTAGTAAGGGAACACCTCCAGAGGGCGCAAGAGGGCCAAAGCAGAATTTACAATCGTTCTGCAAGAATCAGGACATTTAGCCCAGGTGACCGGGTACTCATACTTGTTCCCACGGTAGAAAGCAAATTCTTAGCAAAGTGGCAGGGTCCCTATGAAATTGTAGAGAAGATCAGTGAGGTCAACTACAAGGTACACCAACCAGGTAGAAGGAAGCCTTTCCAAGTTTATCACATAAACTTGATCAAGCCCTGGAAAGACAGGGAATCCTTGGTGGCGACAAAGCCTGTTGGTCATCTGTCACCACCAATCCCTCCGGTCAGGATTGGTGACACCCTATCAGTGTCCCAGAAGCAGGAAGCTAAGGAGTTCCTGCAGAGAAATAAAGACAAGTTTTCTGACCTACCAGGGCGTACGCATCTCATTAGTCATCATATTGAAACTGAGCCTAGAAGCAGAGTAAACCTTAAGCCCTATAGGATACCAGAAGCACGGAGGGAGGCGGTATCATCCGAGGTAAAACGTATGCTTGACCTAGGAGTCATTGAGGTGTCCCAGAGCAAGTGGTCCAGCCCGATTGTGTTAATCCTAAAGCCCAATGGAACTTGGAGGTTCTGTAATGATTTTAGAAAGTTAAATGAGATCTCCAAGTTCGATGCCTACCCCATGCCCAGGGTAGATGAGTTGATAGAAAGGATGGGTAATGCCAGGTACATAACTACCCTCAATCTCACTAAGGGCTACTGGCAGATCCCACTCACTCCTGAGGCTAGAGAGAAGACTGCATTCTCCACCCCTGATGGGCTCTTCCAATACATAGTGATGCCATTCGGGTTACATGGAGCCCCTGCCACTTTTCAGAGGTTGATGGACTTGATTCTGCGACCACATCGTGATTACTCCGCTGCCTACCTCGATGATGTGGTCATTTTTAGCCCTGATTGGGAAAGTCACCTCTGTAAGGTCCAGGCGGTGTTAGATGCCATAAGTGATGCGGGGTTAACCATTAATGCAGAGAAGTGTGCACTAGCCTTAGAGGAGGCCAAATACTTGGGCTACATTATTGGAAGGGGGTTAGTGAAACCACAACTAAATAAAATTGAGGCAATACAGAATTGGCCTCAACCCCTCACAAAGAAACAGGTCAGAGCTTTCCTGGGGATTACGGGCTATTACCGAAGGTTTGTGCCAAATTTTGCTTCAGTTGCAGCCCCACTAACTGACCTGACAAAGGGTGCAAAGTCCGCAATGGTGACATGGACTCCAGAGGCTGAGAAGGCTTTTCAAAGCCTTAAGTCTGCCCTGTGCCAACAACCTGTGCTAGTTACCCCTGACTTTAGGCGAGAGTTTCTAGTACAGACAGACGCCTCTAATACAGGGTTAGGTGCCGTCCTCTCACAGGTCGTGAATGGCGAGGAGCACCCGGTGATGTACTTGAGTAGGAAGCTATCCCCGGCCGAGAAAAACTACGCCATTGTGGAGCGAGAATGTCTGGCAGTGAAGTGGGCCCTAGAATCCCTGAAGTACTACTTACTAGGCAGGAGATTCAAGTTAGTGACAGACCATGCACCCCTAACATGGATGAAATTAAACAAGGAGAAAAATGCGAGGGTGACTAGGTGGTTTCTTTCCCTCCAAAACTTTAATTTCATGGTGGAACACAGGCCAGGGAAATTACAGGCAAATGCTGACGCCCTATCTAGGGTACACTGCCTGTGGGGACAATACGCTCAGCCCTCCGGTCTGAAGAAGAGGGGGGGATATGTGGACATGTCACTGGTAAAGTGCTCGAGGGGATGTACATCTCACCCAGGTTGATACATAGTGTGAGATGGTGAGTCCAGGAGGCATCTGTGCTCAGCAGTGTTATGCTGCTGAGCTATTATTTATTATTGCCGGGCCTGGACTTACATGGAATGGCAGGTAGGTTTTGGTAGTGGGACTTGCCATTCCCTCCCCCTCGATCCAGTGTGGGTTTTGGGATCAGGTGAGCTCTGATCCCAATCAGCCTGAGAAGGCAAAAAGCTCACACAGTGTACAGGTCCTGGCTCTCAGACAGGAGTAAACAGCCTGCGTGGTCTGTTTGGTGAGAGCTGGGAAGACAGCCGCTGCTGGGGCCTGTTCACACCCCGCAATACTGCCGACTGAAGTGTCAGAGAGGTAACCTGCTTTGTTAGTTAGCGCCCAGACGGGCAAGACCTTTTGTTTTGTTCTTAAAGCACAGTGTTGCTATATTTCTGTTATGGACTGTTTATGCTGCAAATAAACGCCAAGCTGTTATTTTACAAGTCCAAGTCTGCTGTGAACTGTGTCCAAACACACCATCCCCCGGGAAGATCCCTACAATATATATTATATATATATATATATATATATAAAACATAAGTACACATAAAACCTTTTGCTTCTTTTTGGGCAATAATACAATCGTCCACAATGAAATCAGGAACACTGGATGCATTTGTTCATATGCACCCTGACTGGTGCTATGATGTGTCATTCTCTGGTAAAACAGTGAGGCTTGGTCCTCTTAAGAAAGGGGGAGTTAGGGAAACGGAATCACAGCTAGGCACAGCAAGGAACTTGAGCAGGGATGTTGCAAACATGGGGGACACACAAAACAATTGGGAACCAACGTGGCTCAACAAACAGCTCAGCTAGCTGCTTCAGGGACAGCATAGCATCCTTTTCAGTGCCCTGGGACACTCTTTAGTGCTTCTGGGAGCGCTGATAGGTGACAGATACTCCTATTTATCTCTTCCTGGGTTGTGCTGGGAGAAGCCTCCAGGGTCCAAGCCTGTTGCAGCAAAGACAGTCCTCTGTCATGGTGGATGCTGTAGCTGTAGTTGTCATTGGCGTTGGGGTTGAGGTCACAGCCATGTTGTAGGTGACCTGAGGCTGTACCTGGGACACGGTGCACACTTCAGATACTGCTGCAGCAGGAGTGGCTGTAGCAGCGGGTCTCTGACAACTTTCTCAGATACCTGTGGAGCTCTGGAAAAAGTTGTAGTAGCCACAACAACTTGCTTCTCAAAAGCTTTCCGCCGATGATAAGCTTCCCAGAAGAAGCTGCTCTCTCCCCCTTGGGACTCCTCCCAGGGGATCAGCTGGGTAGCCAGAGGTCTCAGTGGTAGTGCTTGACCGGTGATGGCAGGGATTGGGGTTGCGGCATGTACCTGCTTGCTTGCAGCGGCTCCCACATTCTCCGAAATTTCATTAGTCGCAGTGTCCATTACTTGTTGCTATCCGCTCGCCATCTTGTCGTAACTGAGGGTGGAGTCATCAATTCTGGTGAAGCGCAGGGGACGTACATGGGCGTTGGCCTTCTCCATCATGGCCGACCGCAAGTACAGACAAGAAGGTGTCTCACCATCAGGGGTCCTCCCAGAAATGACAATGTACCCTTGCGTTCCTCCACGAAGGGGTGTTGAGACTTTGGCACACTTTAACTGGACTCTTCCCACGCTTTGATGCAGTTTTACCACATTCTGGTTAGCAGGCGTTTTAGTATAAAACACAGGCTACAGTCCCGAAATAATAAAATTCCAAACAAAGAACCTCCACCAAACAAATCATACGGCAATGAAGCCACAACACATATAAATGAGTGTACAAAGAACACTGTGTATACTGACAAACACAACCACTAAGCACCAACTCAACCAATAACCATGAGTGCGTAACTTAGTTATAATGTCTATACACAGTATAGCAGAAAAAGGAGCTGTGAGGCAAAATCATATGTACACCACATGAGAGGAGCACCGGACCCTATTCGTCCATAATGGGTGCACCACTCTCTCTTTTCTTGCTCAGGGAGTAGCGGGGTGAGGAAGGACGGCCCCTGCCCCGTTTTACCCCTGCCGTCTTCCCCCTACACTCACCCTGCCTATACTTCCAACACGTGTATTCTGACTCAACGACCTGGCAGTAAGTGTGGGGTATATGAGATAGTCCCTGTATCTGTATTCCGTTTACTTACTTCAGACCATATATTATCAGATAGCTTAACTCCACTGCAGAGGCATTGAAGAAAGATTTCAGGTTTATTCCAGGCAGAAATCTTGAAGAAATGCTGGTTACAATGGTGTGAAAAGAATATAAATGACCAGGGTCAACAGCAGGATACAGTTAACTTGCACAGAACATTTGGCTGAAATGGCTGACAGGATGAGGAAGACAAGAGGGTCAAATTAAAACAGGCAATGCAATATAACATAGACACATGTCAGTGAATGAAACCAAGCCCTGGGACATGACACTCCCCATCTGAAATCTTTAGATTTCACTACATACTATCATAGGAACAATGTTCCATGAAGTTCTGAAGTTGTCCTTTAAACCTGTAAACAAGAAAGAAACAACAATATGCAACAATAAACAACATTCAGTCTAAACCTTGAAGACTAAGACTTGTATCTTAAAAATGGAGAACTTAAATAAACCCATTTTAGGATTGGGGAAGCCGTTATAAACCAACATTTCCACCAACCCACACTGTAATCCACAGGTGAGGTGTCCACTGATGACACAGTCAGTGGCGGAACTACCGCCGTAGCAGCCGCTACGGGGCCCCGCCATATCGGGGGCCCGTGGCGCGGGCCCCCGGAGCTCACATAGCCTGTAGCACCCGGCGGCCGAGCAGGCCTCCCGGGTGCTACAGCTGTTCGGGGTCCAGGCAGTGGCCACGAAGGGGGGCCCGCGGGGCCCTCCCGATCAATTACTCTTGTGACCGCAAGCATTGTTTTGCTTGCGGTCACAAGAGTCCTGCTCCCCCGGCTGCTGCGCGGCTGCCGCATCTTATCCCCGGCAGCGCGCGCATCCCAGAACTCCCTGCACGCCTTGGGCCCTGACTTCCGGTTCCGGCGCGCAGGGAGCTCTGGGTTGCGCGCTGCCGGGGATAAGACGCGACACCCCCGGCAGCCGCGCAGCAGCCGGGGACAGACCAGGAGGAGAATCAACGTGGGAGCGCGTTGTCAGGTGAGTTAAGTTTTTTTTTTTATCAGCCTGCAGGGTGGGGGGAAGGAGGGGGGCATCTATGAGGGTGGGGGGAAAGGGGACCATCTATGAGGGTGGGGGGGAAGAGGGGGCCATCTATAAGGGAGGGTGGGGGCAGAGGGGGCCATCTATAAGGAGGGCAACATGGGGGGAGAGGGGCCATCTATTTGGGGGGGGGCAACATAGGGAGAGAGGGAATACACAGAGGGGGGCATATATTATTAGGGGGTCACATAGAGTCAGGGCTACCCACTAAATGAGGGTGTAAAGGGGACAGTACAGATGTGCAGTGTGTATAGAGATAAGGATGGTGCCAGAGTGAGGAGACTAATATGTCTGTCTGGCAGATTCTGTGGATTCGTGGCTCGGAGAAGTTCTCATAATGGCCCAGGACGGATGGAGAAGATGAAAAGGAAAGAACTCCGATCAGAAAAGACTTCCCCTGTCAGTCACCTGATATAACTGCACTGTAATGTATATGGTGTATAGAACCTGTGTAGAGCTGGGGCCACCTTTATATGACTGGATGAGGTGATTTAGTGTACTGGATTTGGTCAGTAACAATATGGTGGTGATGGTTGTGGTGTGGCAGTAATGTTTCCTTCCTATATACTGGTATTACTGGTAATATTGGTCTCAGTATACAGGATTTGGTCGGTAACAGTATGGCAGTAATATGTACGGTGATAATACTTTCTCTTCCAATATGCTGGTGTTATTGGTAATATCTGTCTTGGTGTATATATAATATTTATACACACACACACCAATAGCATCACTTGGTCGTGAAAGGAGGGGGGGGGGCCCAAGTTGGCCTCTCGCACCAGGGCCCAGGAGACATTAGCTACGCCCCTGGACACAGTCATAGTTCACGGTGGTAAGCTCCCCGCCATGGGCTGAATATAGTATCAGAGTCACTTATGTGATCTTTTCCTTTGGAAGAAGAAGAACTAGCTCGTTGATTGGACGAAAGAAGAGTCTCGCTGAACCCCCTTTAGTCACCTTGACTTCCACTTTACGAGTCTTTCCATCATCGCTAGGAACAACTTTAGTGATGAGACCCATAGGCCATTCATTCCGATGGGCTTCTTTATCTTTTAAAAGAACAAGGTCACCTTCTTGGAGATTAGGTTTTGAAGTCTGCCATTTGTGACGGCTTTGAAGCATGTGGAGATACTCTCCCTTCCAGCGATGCCAAAACATGTTAGACAGATGTTGAAGCTGATTCCAATTACGTCTGTAGATGTCGCTGTGGTCAAAGGTGCCTGGAGGGATGGCAGCAGTTCCAGTATTCTGGGTAAGAAGTGTTGCTGGGGTAAGAATGATTGGAGAATCGGGGTCTGAAGATACTGGTACTAAAGGCCTTCCGTTGATGATAGCAGAAACTTCAGCAGGGAAAGTGACCAATGTCTCATGGGTAAGCTTATAGTCCATTCTGCGTGCAATTCCAATCATGCGTTCCCAGGATCCTCCCATATGGGATGAATGTGGAGGGTTAACCTCTTAAGGACCCATGACGTACCGGCACGTCATGGATCACTGTCACTTAAGGACCCATGACGTACCGGTACGCGGGTCCTTTAAGAGGGCGCCGCGGACCGGCCGCATGCGATCAGGAGAGATGGCCTGCAGAAATACACTGCAGGCCATCTCTCCCTGTCGGCACGGGGGGTTGTTAACCCCCCCCATGCCGACGATCGCCGCTATTGGCTTATCAGTTCAGATCAGCCAATAGCGGCGATCGGAACATTTCCGGGTAACCCGATGACCCGGAAAAAATGGCGGTCGGTGCTGTCCGAGGACGGCACCCACCGCCATTACTGTAAAAAGTAATGGTGGCCAGGTGCCACCGGCCCGATCGCCGTGAACGGCCGGCCACTATCGGCCGGCCGCTCACGGCGATCAAAGTCCCCAAAAGTTATAAATACCTGCTCCGGACCCCTCGGCTAGGTAGCTGAGGGGTCCAGAGCAGGTATTCGTACATTACTCACCTGTCCCGGGCTCCTGATCGGCGTCTTCCGGGTTCGCGGCGTCCTCGTGTTGTCGTTCGGGTCTTCGGCTTCTTCCGTGACGTCACGTTCGGCTATTTTCGGCTCCAGCGTCGGGTTTTCGGGATTTTCCGCTCTGCTGCCCTCTAGCGGCTGATATGTGTAATACACTTATCAGCAGCTACAGGGATGTTCAGTATGTAATAAAAGTTTTTTTTTTTTTTTTTTTTTAATTTTTTTTTTTCTATTTTCCGCACCCTATCGCCGCTGAGTGTTGATCAGCATCGCACGAAAGTGCGCTGCTAATCAGCAACTCCTCCTTTTTGGCGTAGGGTGTTTTTTTTCTATATCCTACTGCCACGGTCTGCTGATAAGTGCCGCACATAAGTGCGGCATTTATCAGCAACACCATTTTTGCCGTAGTTTTTTTTTTTTATACTTACTGTAAAAAAAAACACGTAAAAAACATACATTACACCACACTACATTGAATAAAGTTTGACACTACACCACTACATACCCCATATACCAATCCCTATATAAAAGTGGCCCCCAGGGTGTTTTCGGCGTCAGAGGGATACGTTATTATTGCCTCAGACACCGAAACAGCCAGTGAGGATGAATGGGGGGATCCTTCGTTCCTCCATTCATCCTCATCATCCTCATCCTCCAATGACGTATCTGGGGGTAGCGTAGCGTACGCTGCCCCCCAGACACGTCTTTTCCGCCAGTACCGTCCCAATAAGAGATCACAGTATGGCGTGAAATTCTACAAACTCTGTGAGAGTACCTCAGGGTGCATTTAAAGATAGGGTACGTGCACACTGCGGAATGGCGAAGGATAACCCTTTGTGCTTTCCGCAGCTGGCACCCGCCGGCGGACTGATGCGGGCGCATGTCTCTACCCGTGTCATAGATTCTATGCACGGGCGGATTCAGTCGTCCATCCAAAGAATGAATACGTTGGACAGAGAGCGGAATCCGCCCGTGCATAGAATGGAGTCTATGACACGGACGGAGAGGCGCGCCTGCATCAGTCCGCCGGTGGGTGCCAGCTGTGGAATGCACAAAGGGTTATCCTTCGCCATTCCGCAGTGTGCATGTACCCTTAGAGTGTATGAAGGAAGGGACACCCGAATCCAGCCCCAGATGCCCCCAGATGCCCCCCCCCCCCCCATCCTTGGAGTTAGTGGGGAGATCGTTCGGGAACTGATCTTCCCACTGCTGGATAAAGGTCACCACCCGTACGGGGATAACTTTTATACCAGCACCCCCTCTTCTGGTCCCTCGCTGCCCTGTAGCTTGCGGCACGATCCGAACATATCAGAAGTAGTAATAGCGCCCTAATATTTAGCAGCCATGGAGCGGACCCAGCGCTTCTGGATATGAGGGACCCCGTATCGCACCAGGACAACATTTTCCAGGTGACGTCCCCCACACTGGAGAAAGGGAGACCCCAGAAGAAGTGCAGAGTGTGGCGTAACAGGGGGATCAGGAAGGACAACATTTTCCAGTGTGACACCTGTCCTGATCCCCCCGTCCTCTGCATACTGGATCGCTTCAAGGCGTACCACACGTCATTGGGGTTCTACATTATCTAAATTCTGTCCCTTATTCCTATTTCAGGGGTCACGTTGATCCAGGGATTATTCTGATCGCCAATATGGAGTCGGGAAGGAATTTTTCCCCTGTGATGAGGCTACTGTCATCTGCCTCACGAGGGTTTTTTGCCTTCCTCTGGATCAACACAGGTTGAGTTTGATGGACACCTGTCCTTTCCAACCTTATAAACTAATAATTGGCCTAACACCCCCAAATAAATTAGAATTGTCCCTTTTCCCCAGCTAAGTAGGTATGGCCGCCATTCCCATTAGAGGATGCCATGATGCAATTATAAACCCTCTGTGCTGCCAGGGCAGTAGAAACCCCTTACAAGTGACCCCATTCTGGAAACTACACCCCATAAGGAATCTAACAAGGGGGGCAACAGGAATATGGCCCCCTGGTGACGGCCACATTTGGGACGTGAAAATGAAAAAAATTGTATTTTTTATTTTCACGGCACATGTTCTACACATGTGCCCGTCACCAGTGGGGTCCATATACTCACTGCACCCCTTGTTAGATTCCTTATGGGGTGTAATTTCCAGAATGGGGTCACTTGTCGGGGGTTTCTACTGTCCTGGCAGCACAGGAGCTTTGTAATTGCGACATGGCCTCCATCCTCCATTCCAGCCTCTAAATGGCGCTCTGTCCCTTTGGTGGCTTGCCCTGTGCCCATAAGGCACATTATGTCCACATGTGGGGTATTTTCGTACTCAGGGGAAATTACCCTACACGTTTTGCGTTTATTTTCTTTAACCCCTTGTGGAAATGAAAAAAAAAATCAAGGCTAGACCAACATTTAGTGTAATTTTTTAAAAATTTTTACTCTAAATCATTAATCTTGTCATGATTTTTTCATTTTCACAAGGGGCTAAAAGGTAAAAAAAACACTAAATGTGTAGCGCAATTTCTCCTGAGTACAGAAATACCCCACATGTGGACATAAAGCGCCATGCGGGTGCAGGGTAAGCCTCCAAAGGGAAGGAGCGCCATTTGGTTTTTTGAGGCTGGATTTGGCTGGATTGGATTTCGAGGGGCCATGTTGCATTTAAAAGGCCCCTGTGTTGCCAAGACAGTTGAAACCCCCCACAAGTGACCCCATTATGGAAACTACACCCCTCAAGGAATGTAACAAGGGGTGTAGTGAGCATATGGACCCCACTAGTGACGGGCACAAATCTGGAACAATGTGGCGTGAAAATGAAATATAAAATTTTTTACACTATAATGTTGGTTTAGCCTTGAATTTATCATTTTCACAAGGGGTTAAAAGAGAAAAAAAAAAACACAAAATGTGTAGAGCAATTTCCCCTGAGTCCGTAAATACCCCACATGTGGACATAAAGCGCCATGTGGGTGCAGGGCAAGCCTCCGAATGGAAGGAGCGCCATTTGGATTTTGGAGGTTGGATTTGGCTAGAATGGATTATGAACGCCATGTCGCATTTACAGAGCCCTCGTGCTGCCAAGACAGTGGAAACCCCCCACAAGTGACCCCATTATGGAAACTGCACCCCTCAGGGAATCTAACAAGGGGTGCAGTGAGAATATGGACCCCTTGATGACGGGCACATTTGTGCCGTAAAAGTGAAAAAATGAAATTTTTCATTTTCACGTCACATTGTTCCACATTTGTGCCCGTCACCAGTGGGGTCCATATGCTCACTGCACCCCTTGTTAGATTCCTTGAGGGGTGTAGTTTCCAGAATGGGGTCACTTGTGGGGGGTTTCCAGTGTTTTGGCAGCATGAGGGCTCTGTAAATGCGACGTGGCCCTTGAAATCCATTCCAGTGAAATCCAGCTTCCAAACGCTCCTTCCCTTTGGAGGCTCGTCCTGCGCCCGCTTGGCACTTTATGTCCACATGTGGGGTATTTCCGTACTCGGGAGAAACTGCGCTACACATTTTGTGTCTTTTTTTTCCTTTTATCCCTTTGTGAAAATGAAAAATTGAAGGCTAGAACAACATTTTAGTGTAAAAAATACTTTTGTCTTTTTTCACACCACATTGTTCGGAAAATCTGTGAAGCACCTGTGGGGTCCAGATGCTCACCGCACCCCTTGTTACATTCCTTGAGGGGTGTAGTTTTCTGAATGGTGTCCCTTTAGGGGTGTTTTTTAGGTTTTGGCACCCCAGAGCCTCTGCAAACCTGAAGTGGTACAGTCAGAAATGACCAAATATAACGGAGCCATTGAAATGCACTAGGCGCTCCCTTATATCTGAGGCTTGTGGTTGCGTCAAATAGCGCAATACGGCCACATATGGGGTATTTCTATAAACGGCAGAAACGGGGCAATAATTATTGGGGTGCATTTCTCTGGTAATAGGTTCATAATTATGAAAAATATTGGATTACAATAAAATCTCTGCACAGAAAATTAAAATTTTCAAATTTCTTACACACTTAGCTTTTATTTCTGTGACTCCCCTAAAGGGTTAAAACACTTTCTGGATATGCTTTTGCAGAGTTTGGGGGGTGCAGTTTCTGAAATGGGGTGCTTTGTGGGGCTTTCTAACATACAGGCCCCTCAAATACACTTTAAACCTGAACAGGTCCCTAAAAATATCTGATTTTGAAATTTTACAGAAAATTTGGAAATTTGCTGCTAATGTTTTACGCTTTCTATTGTTTAAAAAAAATGAAAGATAGTTTAATAAATGCTGCCAACATAAAGTAGACATGCTGCTAATGCTATTTAATATATAATTTATGTGGTATAACCACTTTCTGTATACGCAAAAAAGTTTTAAAGTTGGAAAAATGCATTTTTTCACAATTTTTCACGCTATTTTGTTTTTTTTCATTAAGATTTGTTATAAGTATCGACTCCAATTTACTAGAAATGGGAAGTACAATATGTCACGAGAAAACAAACAATCTCAGAATCAGCCGGATAGGTAAAAGCATCCCGAAGTTATTAATAAATAAAGTGACACTGGTCATATTCATAAAATTTACTCCGGTCCTTAAGGCCATTTCAGGCCCGGTCCTTAAGGGGTTAAACACCCACGTACATCCGTTGTTGGACAAGAAGTTGTCTAGCTGTAGTTCTTTGCATGCTCTCGCAAAGTTAGTGCCACAATCGGACCTCAGCTGTTTGACAGGCCCACAAATGGAGAAGAATCTTCAAAGGGCATTGATAAAGCAAGAGGAATCCATTGATTCAATCACTTCAATGTGTACTGCTCGAATGCTGAGGCAGGTAAACAGCACCAGCATTACCAACAGTAATCAGCAGCGTGGCAACATAATATCCGCCTGGTATTATGATAGGATTTTGTTCCTTGTTACACATGTCAGATTTCTCTATCCGACCACCCACTCTCAGTAATTTGTAGTGATCAAACACTGGGTTGAGTTTGTAGAGTGCACTGCTCCTGGACAAACTGATGTTTCTTGAGGTGCTATCTATCTCCTGACGATGATAACTTGTTCAGCATTTTTGAGGTCTGCAACTGTAGGATGCTCCTTACACATATTCCAACCATGACACTGTGCTGTAGTGTCCTTTGCAAAGCTGTGAGAGATGTGAATTAATCTAGCAATAGCTCGCACAATAGATGACCAAGTTGAGAAACGTTCAAAGCGATGTGACTTCAGTTTGACTCTCGAAGTAACAAAAGTGTAGAGCGTTCAGTTAGTGGGCCTGATTTCCTTGTCAGAGTCAGGATTAACTAGTTCAAAGATGTCATTAGTTGGGAGTCAGACCGGGGTCTTCACACAGAAACTTTGGAGGAAGTAATCACATGTGATCTAAAAGGCATGCAATTGATGCAGGTTGTGTTCCTCGATCAGCTGGGTTATGTTCTGTGGAGATATAACACCACTGTTCAGGAGTAGAGAAGTTTCTGATGAGTTCCAATCAGTTGCTGACATACATATAAAATTGTTTTGTCTGGTTATGTATATAACCGAGTACGACTTTGCTATCAGTGTAGAATGTAAATAAATCAATTGTAATGTGCATTTCGTCTCTTACAACTTCAGCTAATTCGACTGCTAGCACAGCTACACAAGTCTTGGTATGGAATGTGCAGGTTTAGGAGTTAGTTTGGCCTTACCTACAGGGCCGGACTGGGACTGAAAAGCAGCCCTGGCAAACACACCCCACCAGCCCACATACAAGTCTCCCTGCACCCATTGCGCCAACTGTGCAACGCAGAAAAAAATTCAGATATGATCAGATACCAGGTGTACGCAATTGCTGAAAAGTATTATCACCCTGCAGACTATATAAGAGTATACAGCTGTGATCAGAAACAAAATACTGAACAATTATAGATTATCTGTTTGCTCTCCTGTCATCTGTCACATGATTCATACTAATAAAGTTAAAAGTATTCTGCCCTGTAAACTATTCTTCAGGAAAAGCAGAGCCCCAGGAGAGCTTCATCTTAAGGCCATGTTCACACAATGTATGTTTAGGATAAATCACAGCCGTGATTTATGCAAAAACATACGTTATATTGGAAATAATGGAATGCCGGCCAGAGCGTATACACACATTGAATAGTGGCCGCACAGACATGTCAGTTCACACATTGGAGCATGTGGCTCTGGCTGCACGCTCCATTGTGTGCAGCAGTGAATTGAGATTCGGGCGCACACGGGTGCCCTGCATCTGAATTCACCAGAAATGAAGATCATCAGTAACACCTGCCATTCTGTGACCCGCCCAGATCACAGAATGGCCGGTGTTATACCATGTGTGAACATGGCCTAAAGTTACACTACTGAAATAATTCAGGGGCATCTTTCCTCCCTACCTTTGTATTGTGCAGGTCCCCTGTTATTCTTCCTGGAAATGGTTCCCCTGGTCCCTAATACACTGACCCATCCAATCATCACTGACCGTATCAGACTGTGGGGACACATTTTATTAAGCAGAGGATGTCAGTCAGGCCTGGGATACATAGAGTGTTCTAGAATGTTATATTCTTGTGTCACTCTCCATGTAGACCCGGCCTGAGAGAACAACACCAAGCTCTAATGTAGGACTCTCCAGAATTGTTACCTCATGGGGGGCACAGATATTCCCTATAACAGAGGTCAGGAGAGCGGAGAGCGGCCGGGGACTCACAGGTGATGTCTTCTCTGATCCCAGTCACTCTCCTATCCCAGATCACTAAGGAATGACCCCAGACCCCTACAAAATTAATACTCATGAAAATTCAGACCCCCGTGTTAACATCCCCCAAACACAATAACTACTCAGCTTAACATCTCTAAACCCTATTATTTATAGTGCACCGACTCCCTACCGGAGGATGTCATGCACTATAAAGGATGGGGGGGAGCAAATAACACTGCCATACCATGACCACATATTACCACCACCTAATGACTAACACCATCATACTGTATACAGTACACTGTATGCAGACCATGTATACCTCCATACAGTCAGCATATTACAGCACAGTTACAGTACACTCAGTGACTCACATGTGAAGTCTTCCCTTATTGGCGTCTTCCTCTTTGGTTGTTTTCCCCACTTGGCCCCGGCTGTCATGATGACGTCTTCTGGTCACCACTCCTCTCCACAGAATCTGTCAGACACACATCTTAGGCTCTGTTCATAACACCACCTGCCCACCTCTATACAAGCTGCCCATCCATAGTGCCCCAAATGGTTATAACGCCCCCTTCTGTTGCCCATGCAGTATTAAATCAACCTTAATTCCAGAGCGCTACTATAATAGTGTCCCAAATAGTATATCCCCCAATAGTGCCCCCTATAGTAGGTTATCCCTCCCATATACTAGTTAAAGCCCCGTACCGCCTCTTCCCAGCGTCGCTCCACTGATGCTTGTACATCACATTGCTAATGTTAGGGGTACTGTGGGCGTTCCTAGGCCCCCACTGCACCATTTTCCCCTGCATGTTGCCTCCTACACTCATGCGCACTTAAGACTAATTTACAGATTTTTTAGGATTAAAGTTAAAAAAACATTGTGATTTACAAGCACCGGAGGAGGGACGCTGGGAGGAGGAGGTAAGGGGCTACCAGGAGCCATCAGCAGCTTCAATTAAAGCAGTTTTCCTTTAATTCCAACTGGGCCTCTTATAATATTTCCATTATACAGGATGCCCGGAAAGCTGAGTGACCCCATTACACAGGATGCCAGGGAAGCTGAGTGACCCCCATTATACAGGATGCCCGGAAAGCTGAGTGACCCCATTACACAGGATGCCAGGGAAGCTGAGTGACCCCCATTATACAGGATGCCCGGAAAGCTGAGTGACCCCATTATACAGAATGCCAGGGAACCTGAGTGACCCCATTATACAGAATGCCAGGGAAGCTGAGTGACCCCATCATACAGGATGCCCGGAAAGCTGAGTGACCCCATTATACAGGATGCCTGGGAAGCTGAGTGACCCCATTATACAGGATGCCAGGGAAGCTGAGTGACCCCATCATACAGGATGCCCGGAAAGCTGAGTGACCCCATTATACAGGATGCCCGGGAAGCTGAGTGACCCCATTATACAGGATGCCCGGAAAGCTGAGTGACCCCATTATACAGGATACAGGGAAGCTGAGTGACCCCATTATACAGGATGCCAGGGAAGCTGGTGACCTCATTATACAGGATGCCAGGGAAGCTGGTGACCCCATTATACAGGATGCCAGGGAGGATGAGTGACCCCATTATACAGGATGCCAGGAAAGCTGTGTGACCCCATTATACAGGATACCAGGGAAGCTGAGTGACCCCATTATACAGGATGCCAGGGAAGCTGGGTGACCCCATTATACAGGATGCCAGGGAAGCTGGGTGACCCCATTATACAGGATACAGGGAAGCTGTGTGACCCCATTATACAGGATGCTGGGAAGCTGTGTGACCCCATTATACAGGATGCTGGGAAGCTGTGTGACCCCATTATACAGGATGCTGGGAAGCTGAGTGACCCCATTATACAGGATGCCTGGGAAGCTGAGTGACCCCCATTATACAGGATACAGGGAGGCTGAGTGACCCCATTATACAGGATGCCCGGAAAGCTGAGTGACCCCCATTATACAGGATACAGGGAGGCTGAGTGACCCCATTATACAGGATGCCAGGAAAGCTGTGTGACCCCCATTATACAGGATACAGGGAGGCTGAGTGACCCCATTATACAGGATGCCTGGGAGGCTGGTGACCCCATTATACAGGATGCCAGGGAAGCTGGTGACCCCCATTATACAGGATGCCAGGGAAGCTGAGTGACCCCCATTATACAGGATGCCTGGGAAGCTGAGTGACCCCATTATACAGGATACCAGGGAAGCTGAGTGACCCCATTATACAGGATGCCGGGAGGCTGAGAGACCCAGTTATACAGGATGCCAGGGAAGCTGGTGACCCCATTATACAGGATGCTGGGAAGCTGGTGACCCCATTATACAGGATGCTGGGAAGCTGGTGACCCCATTATACAGGATGCTGGGAAGCTGGTGACCCCATTATACTTACCATCCTTCCAGTTGTCCATGGCTTCTCTCTCCTCCTCTGGCCCTGTGGGCGCTGGGGGCGGGGCTTACCGCAAAGGGGGCGGGGCTTACCGGGACATACCCGGGACTATTGACAACTATGGAGAGGGGACATGGCTCCCAGGCTGTGGCTCTCCTCCGGCTAAAGGACGCGCCGGTGCATGACGTCACTTGCCTGTGCCTGGAGCTACTTCTCTCTCAGCACAGCTCCCAGGGGGCCCTGTGTGTATTCCCAGAGCGAGGCTGCAGACAGCACCACACGGAGGCCCAGCAGACAGCGCCACCTACTGGACAGTGAGCTTCTCCTCCTCCTGCATTAGCACAGTGTGCAAGAAGTGTGTGACAGTTTAGTGTCCAGCAACGGCCTGAAGCAGCTTATTAAGCAGCAGCATTGCTCCGGGCCGCTGCTGGAGTCAGGGCCGCTGCCGGACACTAAACTGCCACACACTGGTAATAGTGCCAAATTACATTTTCAGCCCAGCGGCCCACGGACTGACAATCAGGGCAGCCCAGCGGGCATTTGCCAGATCTGCCAGATTGTCAGTCCGGGCCTGCTTACCTAGCACAAATCCACAATGTGACTCATTGTTGGCTCCTGTAATCCTGATATAGGCCACTGCAGCTATAGCTTCCACTGATGCATCAGAGAATATATGGACCTCCCTTCTGATGGCAGATGAAAGGGAGCTAGGAGCATAACAACGTGGAACTTGGAGTTGCTCTAGTACTTGCAGAGACCTTTTCCATTTTCCCCACCTTTGTTATTTCTCGATAGGTAGTGGAGTGTCCCAGTCCATATTCTCAGTGGTAAGCTGTCTCAGTAATATCTTGCCTTGTGTGGTGATGGGGGCTATAAACCCAAGAGGATCATAAATACTGTTCACAACAGATAACACTCCTTGTTTGGTGAAAGGTTTGTCACAAGCAGACACTTGGAATGTGAATGCATCTTGTTCAATGTTCCACAACAATCCTAGGCTGCGCACAGGAGGAGCATTAGAGCTTAGATCAAGGTCCTTTAAGTTGATCGCATGATCATCTGAGGGAAAGGATTTCATTACCTCTTGATTATTTGAGATGATCTTGTGAAGTCTGAGATTCGCTACAGACAGCATCTCTTGCGTCCTGGTGAGAAGATCAACTGCCTCTTCACTTGTGGGTAAAGATTTAAGTCCATCATCTACGTAGAAGTTTTTCTCAACAAACAAAAAGCATCAGAACCATACTCCTTCTCACCTTTTTTTGCTATCCCTCTCAGTCCATAAATTACTACAGAAGGAGATGGACTGTTGCCGGAAACATGCACCTTCATCCGATAATCTATGACTTCTTTGTTGACGTCATTGTCTTTGTGCCATAAGAATCTTAGATATTTTCTGTTGTCTTCTCTTACTATGAAGCAATGAAACATCTGCTGGATGTCGGCCATAACTGCAACAGGTTCTTGTCTGAAGCGGATAAGGACAACTAGGAGGCTGTTATTTAGGTTAGGGCCAGTGAGGAGCAGATTGTTGAGAGAGACACCTTCATAATGTGCACTTGAATCGAACACCACTCTGATTTGGTCAGGTTTGCGAGGGTAGTACACAACAAAGGATGGAAGTTACCAACATTCTTCTCCTTCTCCTAGTGGTGGTGCGGGTTCTGAGTGATGTCTGTCAAACACCTTCTGCATAAAGTCTACAAAGTGTTTTTCCATCTCTGTCTGTCTTTCTCTTCAAGGTGTGCTTTAATGAGGAAAATCTTGTAGCTGCTTGCTGCAGATTGTTTGGTAGCTTGGTTCTTGGAGTATGGAAGGATAAAGGTGCTACTCAGCTGTTGGAATCATCTTAAGTGAGTTCCTTACCCTTAACTTTCAGAAATTCTTTATCCTCTCTAATGGGTGCCAACTTGTTGTCCTCACTTGTAGTATTGAACACTGTGGATCCAAGGCTATCATCCCAAGGTAGGCAAATGTTCATGTTATCTTGCTGGTCATGCTGCCCCTTACAGTTACTCAGTTTCTCTTTCACCTGGTAATGATGTGGGCATGGTTGAAAATAAGTGCTGCGACCATTAGGCAAGACATGTGTCAGGAATCGAGCCGCACGCCGAGGCGTGCGGCTCAGCTGGGAAAGGTGCTGATGGCATCCGTGGTTACGGGCAGGGCCGGTTGCTGAGGGCGCGCCAACGGCGTCCTTAGCAGCCACTCTGCTGTTTGTGCGCTGCAGCGCTTTTTACCTTTAGTCCGTTCCTGGTTTTGTTACGTTCTTTGTTTGTCTTCTGTGATCCACTCCATGTTTTTCAGTTCTCCCTGCATTTTTTACTGTGACTCATTCACTGATTGTTTCTGCTGTGACACCTGACACCTAGACAGTTAGCTGTCGGCACATAGCTTCCTGTTCACTATAAATCCCAGCCCCTTCCCTCACTCCAATGCCTGTGATAGCGCATTCTGCCTTGATCTCGCTATTTCCTGACCATATTTGTTTAGTGATTCTGACCTTTGGATTTGTGACCTCGACTTCGCTTTAGGATTACGATTTTGTACCTTCTTCTGCCCGTTTGTTGCTGACTTTGACCATTGACCATTCCATTTTTATGCGAGTCTTGTCTTGTTTCGTGTTTTCACTTGTAACAGCATAGGGAACGCCTCCCAGTTGTCCGCAGCTGTTTAGAGCTGTCGCGGCAAGTAGGTAGGGCCAGCTGGGGCGGGTGCCAGTTGCAGGGCTGCACTCGTCTGTGTCCTCCCAAATCCCTACCTGACAACATGTGTCTTAAATGAGGATATCTTGGTAGCCCTTTTTATCTTGTCTACACAGACATTGCCTATAATAACCCAACCTAAGTCAAGGCGTTGGGCGAACGGTGCATCATGTGGTCCGTTAATTTGCTGACGTATTTTGTGTACTTTGAGAATGTCTCTTCCCAGTACAAGTAGAATCTCTGCATTCTTATCAAGGGCTGGTATTTCATTGGCAATGGCTTTTAGATGAGGGTGATGGAGAGCAGCTTCTGGTGTAGGGATCTCCTCCCTGTTGGATGGTATCTGGTTGCATTCAACAAGTGTGGGCAAAGGTATCTCTAGATTTCCCTTTAGAGAAGCTACTGTAAGACCACTGGCTCTTCTTTCTGAAACTTCTGTAATGCCACTACAAGTACCCAAGGTATATGGGTAAGCATCCCCCTTTAATTTAAACAGATTAAAAAGTTCTGACCTTGCTAGTGAACGGATGCTCTGGTCATCCAAGATGGTGTACACCTTTAAAGTCTTTTCTGGCTGACCCTTGGGGTACACGTTGACTAGGCATATTCTTGCGCAGGACTTTTCACAAAGGTCTTCTCCGCAGACTTCTGTACATGAAGAAGATACTGTGGGAGGATTTGCTACTTGATCTGTGTTCTCCCCGCCATGCTTGGTTGGAGGAAGATTTGTAGGTGGTGTAGGGCTAGGCTGAGATGGATGAAGAAGAGCTTGTACATGGTCCTCACTGTCACATTCTATGCACTTAATAACAGTTTTACAGTCTTTAGCAACATCTTCAGTGGAGGCACAACATCTGAAGCATACTCCAAACTTCTTTAGAAGCTCCTTATGTTCTTGGAGTGGTTTCCTTCTGAAGCCGATACACTTCTTGAGAGGATGTGGCTTCTTATGAATAGGACATAAACGATTAGAATTTTCAACCTTCTCTCCTTGGTTGTTCTTACCACCGGATTCTGCAGAAGCTGATGTGGGTGTAGGAAGAACATCAGTCTTCTTTACTGACACTGGATCTCTGTGTTTTCTGTACTCAGAGCTTGGGCTGTCATATTTAATGGGAGGTGAAGCAGGGCCGCTGGACTCATCATAAGAAAAGCTTGGGTCATTTTTGGATTCTGCAATGTTTCTGATAAACTCACAGAAGAAGTCAAATGAAGGAAATGAGACCTTGTTTTCTCTTTTATATCTTCACCCAACTGTAGTCCATTTTTCTTGAATACTGTTTGGCAGCTTGGAAACTATTGGATTTACCCCACGAGCAGTGCCCAGATAACTTAGGCCAGGTAGGTGAGTGTCTGTCTTGGCCAGTTGGAGCTGTAGGAGTAGGTCACTAAGCTCATGAAATCTTTGGTTATCCTTTCCAGATATTTTTGGAAAACCCTGCAAGCGTTTGAACAGAGCGTTCTCTTTTGCCTCAGGACTTCCATAGGTTCGCTTTATGGTGCGTTTACACAGACAGATTTATCTGACAGATCTTTGAAGCCCAAACCAGGAACAGACTATAAACAGGGAACAGGTCATAAAGGAAAGACTGGGATCTATCCTCTTTTCAAATCCATTCCTGGCTTTGGCTTCCAAAATCTGTCAGATAAATCTGTCTGTGTAAATGCAGCATTAGTCTCTAACAAGCTGCTGTGTGGCATGCAGCTGGATTGTCAATGTGCACAGACCTGAGTCTCTTTATACGTTCTGTGGACTGTGGACCAAGCCACCGGATCAACAGATCCAGCTCTTCTGCATCTGTAATGGCAAATCACTAATTGCGGTTCTGAAGGCACATTTCTGGCCTCTGTAGTTCTCAGGCTGGTCATCAAACCTTGTAAGTCTGGTCTTAGTAAGTAAGTTCATGGTGGACCATGTATCTTGCAAACTCTGACATGTCTATTCTTTCTGAGTTTGGACAAGGGATGGCTAGCTGAGTAGTGCTGATCATGTTGTTTCTAGTGTTTTGGCTAAGAAACACAGGTGTATATGAGGCTGCATAGGCATTTAGCCCAGGAGGTGGCTTGATGTCCATAGGCTTAGATGTGTGTGGGTAGGAAGCTATGCCATTGTCAGGGTTTTGGTAGCTCATTAGCATTTTGGCTTGCATTTGAGTGTTTTGTGTTCAGTTTGCTGAGGTAAAAGGGGTTCACTGTTATGGCTCAGCACATAGTCTCTTGTGCGTTTCAGAGCTTCCTCTACATCCATTTCACTCAAGGTAGCACTGCCTTTTTCACTCCCGCTGGCTGCTCGTTCTAAGACCTTTAACCTTGCCATGGTTGTAGCATGCTCACATTGTTTTTACAGAGCTTCTATATCTGCCCTTCTTTGTGCCACCTTAGCTGCTGCCTCTGCCGCCTTAGCTGCTGCCTCTGCCGCCTTAGCTGCTACATCTGCCTCTTTGGCTGCTACATCTGCCTCCATTTCTGCTTTCTTTTGCGCAAAAGAGTCCTAAATCTTAGTAGCTTCCACTTCTGCACGTGCCTTTCTAAGATGCTCACTAAGCATGGAATATTTTGAGGATCGGGACCTAGACGTGTGTTTTAAACGTCTGGTGGACTCAAAACTATGAGATGTAGTTTCCTGGAGTTGCGCAATTCTTGCCTCTGTTTTAGACTTAATTTCATATACTAAGCCTTCTTGTTCAGAATTAAGATGCTGGAAGCTTTGCAATTCTTCTGAACTGTCCTGTGTATTGATTCTTTCTAGATTGTTCACATATTCTTTGCTTTTCATTTTATAATGTTCATGCATTGTAAAGAGCTTCTCTAGGGCTCCCTCTAGTGGTAACACTTTATATTCAGACAAGGAAATACTGGAGATATCAGTCTGTATATCAGATTCTGGATATCTAATGAAAGTTCATACTGCAGACTTTCAAGATTCTCTCTAACCTTCCAAGTAGGTTTAACAGAGCGTTTTTCCTTGTCAATGGACTGCAGGTAAGGATCCATGCTTTGCTACATTTCACTGTGTCCCTCAGCCATGATGTAGCACACACAGGATGGATCTGAGTTACTCTGAGGAGATATAGCTGGCTGCTTGCAGGTTGTATAATGTGAGACTGGACTGTAGCTCTCACACACACACACACACACACACACACACACACACACACACAGGATCCCTTGTGACACTGCAGGTATGTTGCTATGGCTGACTGTATCTGTGAAGTCGCTGAGTCTGTGAATATAGCTGTGACTGGAAGTCTGTATTCTTTTCACTATTCTGACTCAACGACCTGGCAGTAAGTGTGGGGTATATGAGATAGTCCCTGTATCTGTATTCCGTTTACTTACTTCAGACCATATATTATCAGATTAAGTTAAACTCCACTGCATAGGCATTGTAAAAAGATTTCAGGTTTATTCCAGGCAAAAATCTTGAAGAAATGCTGGTTACAATGGTGTGAAAAGAATATAAATGACCAGGGTCAACAACAGGATACAGTTAACTTGCACAGAACATTTGGCTAAAAGAGCTGACACCACAGCTAGGGTACAGGAAGACAGGAGGGTCAAACTAAAACAGGCAATGCAATATAACATAGACACATGAAACACATGACAGTGAATGAAACCAAGCCCTGGGACATGACAACGTGTTTCGTCAATGCTCATCAGGGGAGCATGCATCAGGCGGATATTCCTGGGGTAAATTAATAGAGATGAGCGAACCAGGTTCGGGTTTGAGTCGATCCGAACCCGAACGTTCGGTATTTGATTAGCTTGGGCTGCTGAACTTGGATAAAGCTCTAAGGTTGTCTGGAAAACATGGATACAGCCAATGACTATATCCATGTTTTCCACATAGCCTTAGGGCTTTATCCAACTTTAGCAGCCACCGCTAATCAAATGCCGAAAGTTCGGGTTCAGATCGACTCGAGCATGCTCCAGGTTCGCTCATCTCTATAAATTAACTATAAAGGCATAAAATGGAAAAGGTCTCAATTGCAGTGTCCTGACAGTGGTCGGAGACGCTAAACTCACGTGGCCAAGTGGCCGAGGTCGCATATGGCAATAGCATATGGCTCCAGCCAAGACATCCTGCGGTGAGGATCTAAATATACCAGGAGCTGCACGCCTGTCTCGCGTCTAACCCAGATTCCCATCAGGTGGAACGCAACTTGTGGTCCACTGACATCAGTTACGGGGGACGTGTGCAGTGTCGGTGCACCTAGGATTTCAGAGCCTGGATAGCTTAGTCGGTAGAGCATCAGACTTTTAATCTGAAGGTCAAGGGTTCAAGTCCCTGTTCGGGAGTGCTTTTCATCCGAAATGTCTTGTTTAGTGGTCAAGGGTTGAAGTTTCTGTTCAGATGTGCTTTTCAGTTTAGTGCATCTGCCTATAAATATTGCCTTCTTTAACCCCTTCCCGCATTTGGAAGTACCGGCACGTCCAAATCTGCATGCCATTCCTGCAGATAGACGTGCCGGTACGTCCTCGGGATGACAGGGGCGCAGGAGCTGCGCTCCTGTCATCTCCGTCGGGGCCCGGCTGTCAGTGATTTAGAGATGAGCGAACTTTTCAAATGTTTGGTCCAACCGGGCTTTCGGATTTCATAGTTTAAACATCTTTATGATACGGGGGTAGTGTATTTGGTTGAATTTAGGGCTCTACATGTCAGTAACATCATTATCTTTTCCATATCTCAAAATATTTTTTTTTTTCTAGACTTCAATATTCACTATTACAGGGTCTATGCAGGAAACACACCATTACAGGGTCTATGCAGGAAAAAGGTCACAAATGCAGTGAAGGAGCAGCAGTAATCATTGGAGGCCAGTGGAGGTCCAGAAATAGTCATTTGAGGCCATTACAGGAGCAGCAGTAGTCAACATGGAGGGCAGGCAGGATCAGCAGTAGCCAACATGGAGGGCAGGCAGGATCAGCAGTAGCCAACATGGAGGCCAGGCAGGAGCAACAGTAATCAACATGCACTTTTTTAAAGATACAATGCTATACACCTGAACCAGGTATTTTAGTCTCTCAGGATAAGAGAGATTTGATATACACACACTTTCAATCAGAAGGGTCCAAGCATAGAAATTGTGTATATATATATATATATATATATATATATATATATAGTGGGAGGATTTGCTCAGTAGAGTGCAGGATTGCAGTGTGAACAGCAGTCAACAGGCTCAAACGAATGAAGTCCAAGTACAGGCTTTGCCTGCGTTTATTATCCAATACAAGAAAACAAATAAACAGGCATAACACAAAATAAACTCTGCTTGTCTAGCACTAACTAAACAGAAGACGGCCCTGTCTATACACTACAACTCACTGCAGTCGCACAAACATAACATATTTTATGCAGTCCAGTATTTACCTTGGTCAGGTATATGGCTTCTCCTGAGGCTGCAGCCTTCCAGCACACTCAGCTGCACCCAGCCTCACTCTGTCCATGGCTTTGCAAAACTTTATGAAGCTGCTGATGATCCAGTCTCAGCACCTGTGGCGTCTGATGCCAAACAATATCTGGAGTGGAGGAAGTGGAATGGACAGCCCCACTACGAAGCCTGTCATCCATTCCTAAAAACCAGGCCCAAACACATTTTATCAATAAATCCCCAGCAACTACCTTTGCTGCAGATTCCATCACATCCCTGGTTTTTCCATGTCTCAGATAGTGAGACATGAACTTCCCTCAGTCCTAGTAGGTGTAATGGTGCGTTTACACAAGCAGATTTATCTGACAGATTTTGGTAGCCAAAGCCAGGAATGGATTCGAAAAGAGAAGAAATCTCAGTCTTTCCTCTATGACCTGTTCCCTGTTTATAGTCTGTTCCTGGCTTTGGCTTAAAAAAATCTGTCAGATAAATCTGCCTGTGTAAACGCACCATATTAGCTGAACCCAAGCGAAATATAGCGACCATCCAGGATTAACCCCTTCAGTGTCTCACTATATATATATATATAGGGGTTGGGATGCCAGATTCCACTATGGGTAAGTGATAGCTGCGCTTTGGTTAGATATTCTCAGGTTATGTTTGTCTGCGCTTTAGCAGCCCTGAGGCCATGTGGATACACTACATGTGCGTATACCTATGATGTAACACGCTTACCCGAATTTGTCTATGTGATTATGTGACTTTTTTATTGTGGTATCTGCCTGCCTTTACTGGATCCTTTTTGCACTTTAATGTTATGAGATTTTTAATCATGGTAATAAAAATTATATTTTAAAAGTTTAGCTTTGTAGTGTTAATTGTTTTGTAGAAAAGCTATCATATGATATATTGGACCAAGTTAATTGTGGTTAATTAATTCTTTTAAGCAGAGACCAGAATAAGTATTTAAGTGTCCATTGGAACTATTGTTTATAAATATATATATATATATATATATATATATATATATATATATATATATATATATTATCACTTTTTTTAAGATACAATGCTATTCTAGTGCTGTCCCCTTTACTCTTAGGCGAGGTTTTAACCGACCCTTTATTAGCCAGCTTGGGAGCCATATTGTATTCAGCGGGTTATGTTATACAATGATATAAGAAAAATGGCTTTAAACTCACTCCCAATATCAGTACCTCCACAGGCCAAACAAATTGTACACACATTAAAATCATAATAATCCTTCAGAATAGGCCATATCTTTCATCAGAGTACCATTTCTCTCCAGTAATCAGGAATGGTAAATAGCCAGAGTCCTCCAATCATCCGACCAACAGTCGGTTCTTGCCCATTTAATGCTTCTATTTACTCCAATGCCTTGGTTATACTGCAATAATGTTCCTCTTGGAAATGCAACCCAAAAGAGCTCAGGCTTATAAGTGGGATACCTGGCACAAAAGAGCGATGTAGAATATTACAATCCGAGAAAATGCAGCTATACATAAAATCAGAGGATGGGTAGGGGGGAGGGGGGGGGGACAAGCCGTTCCTTTTGTCTCGAATAGGGAACCAGAGCACCACAACTTCCAGCAAATATATTCACATTTGCGTACCTTTTCTTTAATCCACTGCATTTGGGTGAAATTTAACCGTTCAGTCTCCCGGGTATCTCACAACACATTGCTGAAGCAGAATGACAACTTAGCAGCTTATTTGGATGGTCATGTAGTATACATCTAAAGAAAAATCATTCACCAGCTTAACAACCTTTACACTCCCCAAGCAGCCAACAGCTTTGCTGGAGTATACACGACTTAGGAGAAAAGGCATTTATATATTTACCAAGTAGACTCTTAGCAAGGGTGCTGTCTGTAAGTTCCTTTGAGCAAGGGTGAGTGCACTCATTAACTTCAGCTGACTCAGCATTTATGCGATCTTAGTCAGGTATCATCAGACCATATTCATCGAGCCCAGAAAAGAGTCTCCCCTCATAACATTATTCCTTGTTACAGTTCATGGGCTCATAAGTTTATTTGGAGTTGCTTTTACTCACATTCCTGTTAGGCTCTGTCCCTCCTACCCCTCCACCTTTTCTGCAATAACCAAGGGCGTACTCCAGCACCTGCTCGGCCCTCCGCTTGCTGTGTCTTGCTTTCCCATCATCCCTGGTATAGCGGCGTCGGGCTCCACACTCCTCCCGGCTCACGTGACTGGCCTCGTCTCCCTGGTGACTGCAGGCTGGCTTTGCCCCGGACTCAGACCTCCACACCATCTCCGCCGGCATCCACACAGATCCACAGCCTCCGCACTCGCAGCAGTCCGATCGCCGCCAAGCCCGCCGCGCCATCTCCCCCACAGATCAGCCCGACAGACCGGGAACCTCAACACCCCAGGGACCACAGACAGCAGGCGGCCAGGTTAGCGGGCCGGCGAGTAAGCCGGCGGACAAACGGACGGGCAGGCAGACGGGCGGGCGGATGGGGGGGCGGGAGATCACATCCGTGTGAGGGATCGCAGCGGCGTTACGTCATGCCACTCATGCCTCCCCACAATGTCTTGTTTAGTGGTGAAGGGTTGAAGTTCCTGTTCAGATGTGCTTTTCAGTTTATGTATAATCTGATTTTATTGACATTCTAGCGCATAACACGAAATGCATCATCAGTAAGGCAATAGTAAATAGCGACCTGCAAGTCGCAAGGCGTCACTTTTTCATATAAAGTATGGAGAACAGAAAACAAAGACAGTGTAATATCAGCAGCTCTAAACATCCACACAACCAACACGGCAGTGTCATACAAGGCAAAACAGAAGGCATAATAAATGTCATGCAGGTTATAAAAGAGAGAAGAGAAAGAGAAGAGAAGGAGAAACCGGAGTAAAGAGCAGGAGAATAAGAGAAGCGCAGAGGAGGCAGGCAGGGGGCAGACCATGAAATCGAACACTGCAGTAGTTACAGTGTCTTAAAAGTATAAGGGTCCCATACCTAACGGAGGAGAGCAGGAAAGGCCTCTGAGTCCATAAACAAACGCCATGGAAACAACACTTTTTCAAATTTACTAGACTGATCATGAGCCTCTGCAACCGGTTCCTCCATTCTACCCAGATCCCAGGCACTACAGGTGTTTTCCAGTGTCAGGGGATAACCATACGTGCCGCAGTCAGAAAATGTCTCAACATCGGACAGCTGTCGGACAGAGCGAGAATTCCAAATCTACCCACCGTTTAGAGCCCCGGCTATGCACCCAATCCAGAACCCCATGCAGGACAGCCACCTCATGATAAAGATGCAAGTCAGGTAAACCCATACCTCCCATAGATTTAAATTGGGTCAGGGTAGAGTACGCAATCCTGGGTTTGCTGTCTCCCCAAATGAATTTTGAGATAGCCCTGCGCAGGGTTCTGAAGAAGGCAACGGGGACTACTATAGGAATAGTTTGAAAAATGTACAATAGCTTAGGGAGGATGTCCATCTTTATAATGGCCATCCTGCCAAACCATGAGGTCGGTTTCAGAAAGTAAGAGGTCATGTCCATTAGGACCCTGTTCAACATAGGGGTATAGTTCAGATCAAAAAGAGAGCTAAGAGCAGGCAGGAGTTTTATTCCCAGGTAGACAATGAAATCTGTGTGCCACTGGAAAGGGAAGGAAGCTCTGACCGCATCAAACACAGCCTGCGGGACTGAGATGTTAAGCCCCTCAGTCTTTGTCAAGTTGACCCTAAAATTACTAAGGTCGCCAAACTGTTGAAACTCCTGCAGAATAGAAGGAAGTGACATGGTGGGGGATGAGAGATAGAGCAGGAGATCATCTGCATATAATGCAAGCTTGTGGTGGTCCCGACCAAGGGCGACCGCCAGGTGTTCCATTGTTAATATGTAGAGCATGGGGGACAAGGGACAACCTTGGCGTGTACCATTGTAAATTTCGAAGGAGCTGGACAGCAGGCCATTAGCTCGTACACGTGCCGAGGGACAAGAATACAATGCCATTATTCTGTCCACTATAAGCGGACCAAGTCCCACTCCTCGCAAGACCAGCCGCAGGAATCCCCAATGCAGTTGATCAAAAGCCTTCTCTGCATCGATGTAAAGCAATCACAAAGGGGATCCCGAACGGCCAGCCCACGAAATCAGTGTGAGAGTCCGCAGCGTGTTGTCCCTTGCCTCCCTGCCAGGAACAAATCCCACCTGGTCGGTATGAATGAGTTGAGAGATATAGCCATTCAAACGAGTGGCCAGCATTTTGGAATAGAGTTTGAGATCACAGTTAATGAGCGAGATGGGACGATAATTCTTGCAGTATTTAGGGTCATGCCCCGGTTTAGGCAGGACCACCACATGTGCTTCCAGCGACTGACAAAGAAAGGGGCACGTCACAGAGATGCTATTAAAGCACTTAGTCTTAACCGGCACCAAGAGGTCCTTGAAAGTTTTGAAAAAGCATGTGGTGAAACCATCCGGCCCCGGGCTTTTCCCCCCCTTAGTATCAGCAATAGCACTCTGGAGTTCATGATCAGTAAAGGGAGACTCCAGATCCTCAACAGAGTCCTTAGGCACCTTAGGTAGTTCTGTTTCTGACAAGTACGCAAATATCCTAGACTCCAAGGCTGACTGTCATGATCGCGCCTGAAAAGGCATCAGTGCCACCCTCTGCTGCGAAGATTAGATCTCTGCGCCAAAGACTGCGATTTTGGCCATAATCTTCCATTTATTCTGTGTTTAGTTTGCCTTGTTTTTGCCCTGTCTGAACTGTGTCTTATTCCTTCTGGTCTGCTAATTTTTTTCCCTGCCACACCCGTGTCTGTTCTGCTAAGTTTCTTCTGGTCTTGTAACAGTTAACCTGCCTTTGCCTCAGTGATTGACAGCTGGTCCCTCCTATCAGTTTCTGGACATGGTTCCTGGTCTCCTATTTAAGATTTCTGTTTCTGCCTATGCCTTGCCGGTTATTGACTTAGTCTCTGCCTGCTTGTGTGTTCTGTTTTCTCCTGATTCCTGCTTTGTATCTCTGACCTCCTTTGCTTGCTGCCTGCCCCCAACCATATTGCCTGTTATTTGACTACTCTTTTGGATCCTGATTTTGTACTTTTGCTGCCAGACTGTTGTGACCCGGATTGCTGACCATTCTTATTGTGTTTGTTCGTTTTGTCTTGTCTATTGTTTCACGTATCCAGGCCAGGGATCGCCACCAAGTTGTCCGCTGCCATTTTAGGGCAGATTGCGGCAATTAGGTAGGGACAGTGGGAGGGGCTGAGCTCAGGGCTCACTGTCTCTTTGTGTTTGGTGTGACTGGTCCTGACATAATAACCGGCCATACAAAATTTTTTACTCCTTACCTGAAGCCAGTATGGATTCAGCACAGGAGTTTTCTGCCCGTTTTGAGGGTCTTGCTACCCTTGTTTTTGAGCTGGCCAAACAAGTCCAGATATTAGCCCAGCAACTACCTGCTACCACGCCTGCCTCCGCAGTGGTCACGCTCAAGGAGCCTGACAAGTGTTCAGGGGACCTGAACACATTTTTGACCTTTAAAGAGGCTTGGCTTAGTCACCCCACCCCTAGCTCCTTTGAACAGGCCATTGCTCTAGCGATTTCTATTGATCGCACGCAGGGGCTGGCTGGCAAATTTTAGCACACAGCACTGGCCCATAAGTAGCAGGCTGGCGGCCCATCCTTTAAGGACCACTCTGGCCCTTACCTATAACATCTTCGTCATTTGTGACCAAATATCCTACTGTGCCCTGTGAAGGGATCAGAAGTCACTTTCCTGTATAAGTCTATGGGGCGGCTCAGCGATGACACGGAACGTACCCATAGACAGATGCAAGGAATGCTGGGTGACCTCTATCGTACTGAGTATATGATGCTGGAAAGCTGGTTGACCTTCATCAAACTGAGTATAAGATGCTGTGAAAGCTGGGTGATCTCCATCATACTGAGTATAAGATGCTGGAAAGCTGGGTGACCTCCATCCTACTGACTATAAGATGCTGGGAAAGCTGGGTGACCTCCATCAAATGCAGTATAAGATGGTGGAAAAGCTGGGTGATCTCCATCATACTGAGTATAAGATGGTGAGAAAGCTGGGTGACCTCCATCCTACTGACTATAAGATGCTGGGAAAGCTGGGTGACCTCCATCATACTGAGTATAAGATGGTGGAAAAGCTGGGTGACCTCCATTATACTGACTACAAATACAAGATGCTGGGAAAGCTGGGGTTTCTGTATTTTTTTTTTTACAATAGTTTATATCACTGCTGTGGTCCTGTGGGTATAGGCATTCCTCTTTTTAGAACACCCCCCTCGTGTGTGCACCCCCCATTAGTAAAAATAATAATAAACAAAACAACAAACACACATACTTATATGTATCCTCTATGTACTCCTGTATATATGTATCCTCTATGTACTGCTGTGTAGGTCTCCTCCTGTGTGTGCGTATATACATATATGTATATATATATATAATATATATATACATATATATTCACGAGGGAATATGCAATGCAGGAAAATTTGGATCAGTGTAACTATATATATATATATATATATATATATATACACACACACACAGGAGGAGACCTACACAGCAGTACATAGAGGATGCATATATACAGGAGTACATAGAGGAGACATATATACAGCAGTACATAGAGGAGACATATATACAGCAGTACAGAGGAGACATATATACAGCAGTACATAGAGGATGCATATATACAGGAGTACATAGAGGATATATGATGTATCCTCTATGTACTCCTGTATATATGTATCATCTATATACTTCTGTATATATGTCTCCTCTATGTACTACTGTATATACTGTATGTATCATCTATATACTTCTGTATATATGTCTTCTCTATGTACTCCTGTATATATGCATACCCCCCAACTTTTGCTGGGGGGAAAGAGGGACATAGCCACGCCCATAACTGCGCTCTATGACCCCATAGCCACATCATCTATTACCATTATATAAGTAACAAATATTATCACCACTCCTTCACCACATAGTTACTTATACCACCATACTACTGGTGCCTCCATCTAGGTAGGGTGTAGTAGTGGAGGTATAGTGAATAAGTGGTGTAGTAGTACAGGTAAAGATGAGGGGTGAGGTAGTATAGGTATAGATATGGGGGGTATTAGTAATACAGATGAGGGGCATTAGTAGTAGTAGTACAGGTAAAGATGAGGGGTATGGTAGTACAGGTTTAAACGAGGGGTGTATTAGTAGTACAGATGAGGGGGATTAGTAGTACAGGTACAGATGTGGGCTGTAGTAGTACAGGTAAAGATGAGGGGTGTAGTAGTAATACGGGTATAGCTGAGGGGTCACTGGGGGAAACTGGGGCAGCTGGGGGTGACTGGGAGAGCTGGGGGTGTATGGGGCAAACTGGGGGAGCTGGGGGTGACTGGGAGAGCTGGGGGTGTACGGGGCAAACTGGGGGAGCTGGGGGTGACTGGGAGAGCTGGGGGTGTATGGGGCAAACTGGGGGAGCTGAGGGTGACTGGGGGTGTATGGGGCAAACTGGGGTTGACTGAAGGGGGACTGGGGACAGTTGGAGTTGACTGAAGGGGGACTGGGGCAGACTGGGGATGACGGAGGGGAAATGGGAAAGACTGGGGGTGACTGAGGGGGACTGGGGCAGACTGGGGGTGATTGAGGGGCACTGAGGCAGACTGGGGGTGACTCTAGGGGGACTAGGGCAGCTGGAGGTGATTGGGGCAGGAGTGCACATAGCCCTCCTCCTCTTCCTCTCACCCTGGCACACAAGTTCCCCTCCCCGCCACACATGCAGGTCCCCAGTCTTTGAAGGAGGCAGCAGGGACTGTAGTGGTGATATCACCACTACAGTCCCTGCGGCCTGCTCCAGAGACCGGGGACCTGCATGTGTGGCCAGGAGGGGAGCAGGACGTGATATGTATAGCTCGGGCAGGTCAGTTGCGGCTCTGTTAGGCGGACTGCCCGACCGCCTTGCACCTCACCTCCAGCCCAACACTCCACGCACCGCCATAAGCCCGCCATGCACCTCACCTCTGCGCCGCCTGCTTGACCTGCACCTCTTGCCCGGCCGCCAACCCGACAATCCATGCTGCTCCGCCTGCAATGATTTTTTGTGAAAATTTAATTTAAGATTTTTACAAAAATCTAATCGATTCTAACCTTCTGGGCGAATTAATTTGTTTACTCACCCAGCCCTAACTCCTCTGTATGTCTCCTCTTGTATATATGTATCCTCCATGTACCCCTGTATATATGTCTCCTCCTGTATATATGTATCCTCTATATACTCCTCTGTATGTATCCTCCTGTATATATGTATCCTCTATATACTCCTCTGTATGTCTCCTCCTGTATATATGTATCCTCTATATACTCCTCTGTATGTCTCCTCCTGTATATATGTATCCTCTATATACTCCTCTGTATGTCTCCTCCTGTATATATGTATCCTCCTGTGTAGGTCTCCTGTATATATGTATCCTCCTGTGTAGGTCTCCTGTGTATATGTATCCTCTATGTCAGGGATAGGGAACCTTGGCTCTTCAGCTGTTGCAAAACTACAACTCCCATCATGCATGGACAGCCTATGGCTGCCCAGGTATGATGGTAGTAGTAGTTCTGCAACAGCTGGAGAGCCTTGGTTCCCTCCCCCTGCCCTATGGCCTGCTGTGTAGATGTCCAGCTGTGTAGGTACCTGGCTTCCTGCAGACACCATCTTCTCTGTCTTCAGGCTCTTCTAGCCCAGACACAGGAGAACCAGGAGGAGAGAGCGGCCTCTGGTGGCCGGAGGAAGATACTGCGTACAGCAGTTTGCTTTTTACCATAAGCCTCATAGGCTTATAGAAAGCATAATGGCCATAAAGGGGGTGGGGCTTGCCGTCATGGGGGCGGGGCTTCAGCGGCCGCTTCCAGCACAGACCGGATCCACAGCACAGCCACAGGTAAATATGACTGAAGAGGGCGGGGGCTGTAAGCAGGGGAGGCACTGAGGACTCCAGCCAGCTGTCAGCAGCCAGGCGGCCCTGACAACTGGGGGAAGAGCGGCCCGGGGGGCATGTGCACCACTGCCCCCCGGCCCAGCCCGCCCCTGATCGCACGCTCAGGGAACATAAAAATAAATCAAACCAAAATTCCCCCTGTGTCATTGATGTGCCTTCCTCTGTCCCCGCTAAACCTTTGCCTTCTATAACTTGTCCTCTGGTCACCCTGGAGGAACCTTCGAAACTGGACAAAGTTAAAAGCTCCCTGGTACACAAAGAACACAGAAGAAGGAATGGACTCTGTTTTTACTGCGGTGACAGTGGACATTTTATCAGCTTTTTACCAAGCGTCCTGCAAGGCCAGATCATCAGCATCCAGATGACTACCAGGAGGGTCATCTGGGCGCGCAGGTGGGTGGAGTTTGTGTGCATTGTCCTGTTGATGATGCCATCTCTATGAATTTGTGTAATGTGGAAGTTGGTTCTGTGCATCCCGCTGAGGTTGCCATATCTTTAAGTTCATGTAATGCGGAACTTGGCTCTGTGACTGGTACTAATTTGAGTAGTGATGAGAGATTTGTCAGGAGACCAGCTATCCGTCACCTGGATTCTGACTCTGATGAGTGGGAGACGGACGATGACATTTCCAGTGACATCGAGACATGCATTGTAAGAGGTCCTTTCCCTCCTAGGTCTGGTGAGGGTCCAGAGGCCCCTCATAAAAGGGGGGGTAATGTCATGATCGCGCCTGAAAAGGCATCAGTGCCACCCTCTGCTGCGAAGATTAGACCTCTGCGCCAAAGACTGCGATTTTGGCCATAATCTTCCATTTATTCTGTGTTTAGTTTGCCTTGTTTTTGCCCTGTCTGAACTGTGTCTTATTCCTTCTGGTCTGCTAATTTTTTTCCCTGCCACACCCGTGTCTGTTCTGCTAAGTTTCTTCTGGTCTTGTAACAGTTAACCTGCCTTTGCCTCAGTGATTGACAGCTGGTCCCTCCTATCACTTTCTGGACATGGTTCCTGGTCTCCTATTTAAGATTTCTGTTTCTGCCTGTGCCTTGCCGGTTATTGACTTAGTCTCTGCCTGCTTGTGTGTTCTGTTTTCTCCTGATTCCTGCTTTGTATCTCTGACCTCCTTTGCTTGCTGCCTGCCCCCAACCATATTGCCTGTTATTTGACTACTCTTTTGGATCCTGATTTTGTACCTTTGCTGCCAGACTGTTGTGACCCGGATTGCTGACCATTCTTATTGTGTTTGTTCGTTTTGTCTTGTCTATTGTTTCACGTATCCAGGCCAGGGATCGCCGCCAAGTTGTCCGCTGCCATTTTAGGGCAGATTGCGGCAATTAGGTAGGGACAGTGGGAGGGGCTGAGCTCAGGGCTCACTGTCTTTGTGTTTGGTGTGACTGGTCGTGACACTGACGCTGGCATCTCTGAATAGCGCCCCTTGATGTTATACAGAGACGAGAAGAAAGATCGAAACATATCAGAGATCTCCTTAGGATTGTGTATAGCATTTCCAGATCGGTCAAGGAGGCTAGGAATGTGCGTAACCCGTGTCCTCTGGTGAATCAGTCTAGCCAACGTTCTGCCACACTTGTTGGCATGCTCGTAAAGATAGCCGTGGTACCGCTCCTGTTGGGAAGATGATGACTTATTAAGGAGATCTTTTAGCTGTTCCCTAGATAGCGTCAATGCGTCCAGAGCTTCGTCAGTGGCATTCTGCTTATGCGCTTTGGAAAGAGTATCAAGTTTACCTGCTAGTTGGACAATTTTGGCACTCCTGTCCTTCTTGATCCTAGCCCCCTGTTGAATCAGGGTCCCCCTAACAACAGACTTCAATTCCTCCCACTGCAAAGGCAGGGCAGTAACATCATTAGAGTGGTCACTGATGAAGTTAGTGATTGTCTGAGCAACAGCCGCCTTGCGTGCTGTGTCTTTAAGGAGCGACTCGTTCAGCTTCCACGTCCATTCCCTGGGCACCACCCCCGGCAAAAGCAATGACAAGAAGACAGGAGAATGATCAGACCACGAAGCATTACCTATTGTGGCCGTGGGAGTAAACGTAAGAGCATACTGCGCAATGAAAAACATGTCCAGCCTGCCATAGGTGAGATGCGCATCTGAGTAGTGGGTAAAGTCCCTGTCCCTGGGATGAAGGATGCGCCAGACATCCACCAGACCATGAAGACCAAGGACTGACCATGCCATAGCATATTCGGAGCGTGGCACAGCGGTTTTGCCAGAGGAGGTATCCAAGGAAGGGTGCATGACCAGATTGAAGTCCCCCCCAGTATCAGAACGCCTTCTATAAACGCAGAGGCCGCTCTGAGTATGGTCCTCAGGGTACTGCCCTGACGGGAATTAGGGAGATAGATGTTGCCAATGGTATAAATCCGGGCCTGAATGTCTATCCTAATGAAGGTGTACCTCCCTTTACGGCAGGTTAGTGTATCAAGCAGTGTGTGTGACAGCGACTTGTGCAGTGGTATGGAGACCCCCTTGGATTTGGCATCAGGGTTAGTGCTATGTGTCCATACATTATAGTAATTAATCCGCATACGAGGGGCATAGGCAGTCTGGAAGTGTGTTTCCTGTAAGAGTAAGATATGCACTCTCTGTCTATGCATGGAGTATAGGATCTGAGACCGTTTTTGTGGGACATTCAGTCCCCTAACATTAACCCCTTAACGACATTGGGCGTAAATTTACGCCCTGATGCCGGTAAGGGACTTCAGAGCGGGGCCGCGCGGCGACCCCGCTCTGAACCGCGGCGGTCCCGTGTGCCACTTGTAGCCCAGGACCGCTAGTATTAGCGGGCACGGTCAGATCGCCGTGCCCGCTAATACAGTAATCAGATGCAGCTGTCAAACATGACAGCTGCATCCAAATTACCGGACGCAGCTTCATCCCTGGTGTCTAGTGGGGAGATCGCTCCTCCGGGATGTTATCCCGGAGGAGCGATCTCCGTAACTGAAGCCGGCCGGGGACCGCTCCAAGATGGCGCCGTCCCCAGCTCGGCACTCGTTTGTTTTCGGCTGCAGCAGCCGAAAGCAAACGAGTGCCGATCTCATGGATCTCTGCAGCATATCTATGCTGCAGAGATCTCTATGAGAGATCAAAGCACTTATACTAGAAGTCCCCCAGGGGGGCTTCTAGTATAAGTGTAAAAGTAAAAAAAAAAGTGTCATTATTAGTAAAAAGCCCCCTCCCCTAATAAAAGTCTGAATCACCCCCCTTTTCCCAGGTTATAAATAAAAGTAAATAAATAAATAAACATGTTTGCTATCGCCGCGTGCGTAATCGCCCAAACTATTAATTAATCACATTCCTGATCTCGCACGGTAAACGGCGTCAGCGCCAAAAAATCCCAAAGTGCAAAATTGCGCATTTTTGGTCGCATCAAATCCAGAAAAATTGTTATAAAAAGCGATCAAAAAGTCGTATATGTGCAATCAAGATACCGATAGAAAGATCACATCATGGCGCAAAAAATGACACCTCACACAGCCCCATAGACCAAAGGATAAAAGCGATATAAGCCTGGGAATGGAGCGGTTTTAAGTGACGTATATTTGTTGACAATGCTTTAAATTTTTTCCAGGCCATCCGATACAATATAAGTTATACATGTTATATATCGTTTTAATCGTAACGACTTGAGGAACATATATAACAAGTCAGTTTTACCCCAGGGCTAATGGCGTAAAAACACATTTCCCCCAAATAAACAAAATGCGTTTTTTTTTTCAATTTCACCACACTTTGAATTTTTTTCTGGTTTTGCAGTGTACTTTATGCAAAAATTCAGCCTGTCATTGCAAAGAACAATTAGTGACGCAAAAAATAAGGGCTCATGTGGGTCTCTAGGTGGAAAAATGCAAGCGCTATGGCCTTTGATGCACAAGGAGGAAAAACCGAAAACGCAAAAATCGAAATTGGCTCTGTCCTTAAGGGGTTAATAGAGGCAAGCTTGACAGCCGCCCCTGACATGTCTCCCCCCTCACCCGCCACGTGGGACAAAGAAAGAAAAGGAGGGTAGGAAAAGAAAGAAAGGGGTAAATAAAGAAAAAGGAAGATAGAAAAGAAGGAGAGAAAAAAAAAGAGGAAAAGAGACTGCAGTCAGAAAAAGAGGATTACCAAGAAAGATAACCCCGTATCCGGGCAGTTATATACTACCAGGAGTAACCCAAATGGGTACAGCAACGCTCTAGGCATTTACAGATGTAGCCACCTTTAACATGATCCCTAACGCGTCAATATTGTGATTTAATGCGTCAGGATGCTTCTAACGAAAGGAGGCTAAGTGCAGTTCCAGACATGGCCAGTAGGCAGTATAATAGTTGAAATGAATTACTGGAAGATTTTGGCCATGACCACACTAAGAAGCTGTGCCACGATCTGCTGGCTCTCCCCTCTCTCCCCTGAAGATGTCAAAAATTCTCCTGAGCTTGTGGCATATTTAAATCCCTTACTGTAATAACAAAACTTGTTATAGAAGCATTATATGGGCTTCTTATTGCAATGACAAAACTGATTGGGTTCTGTCATTACAGTAAATGAAATGAATATGCCCCGAGTTTTTAACATCTGAAGGGTGCCCCCACCTGTGCCACCTGGTTGCTGCCCCTGCTGTTAATGTGACTGGTGGCCAGAGTAGTCTGCTGGCTTCTCCCGCAGTACAGTGTACTGTATGATAGAAACTGTCCTGGAATTAAGATCATTTGGAGCTATATTTAATTTTCTTTCTGGTTGCATTTTTTTGTATATTTCGTTCCATTAGAGGATATTTGAATGACATATACAAACATTAGACCGAAAAAATGCCAGAGCTTTCTGCAAGATACATTACTAATAAAACCGGATTTTAATTGCAGAATCCGCCTGATTAGTAATGTGTTTTGCATTTTTTTCATTCTAATGTTTGTATATTTCTATCAAATATCCCCTAATGGAACGAAATATACAAAAAATTTAATAGTTTTTAATAGACAGCCAGCTCCTCCTCCCGGTGTTAGCAGTCCCCGGCAGTCTCCCTTTAGCCATTGCTGTCTGTATACTGTATACTCCAACTTTGGACACACTGGCTTTAGAACATTCAGAACATCAAACAAGTCTGTGACCTGGGAAGCCAACCAAACCATCAACCCCAAGATCGTACAGCTGCTGGAAGTGAGAGCAACCAAGAAAGTACTGGGCATCAGCAGCCTTTTTAGAACATTGTAAAGATGGGTGCACATCAGCATACAGAACCAATGTATACAATAATAACAAAAGAAGAGCAAATATGCTAAATAAGCAAACTGGCACACCAAAATTATACAATAAAATTCTTATTATATACCTATTAAAGCACCTACAATGACACTACTAGGTAAAAAGTCAATACAGTAAATATGGCAGTTTGCCTCTTTATTATATTTGCATTTCTTTTGTTCTAGATGGAGGTCAGAGGAGGCAGAGGAGGTGGAGGAGGCAAAGGAGGCTGGTCTCTGCATCTTGCTTCATTCCCAGCTCCTTCCCAGCACCTCAGAACCCTCTGCCCCCAGCACCCACTCCCCAGGTGTAGACCTGATCCCCCCCAAATAAAAGTAGAGAACACATAATCCTAACATACTAGAATAAAGCTAATAACGTGTCCATGATCAGCTAGATGTGTGATGTTCGTATAGGCTTTATTGATCAACATGGGGCTGTACTGAAGTAGCTTTAACATTAATGGACAAGCACCTCTGTGAGTGAAAAGGACGGCTGGTACAGAGGTAAGGAGGCTGTCTTTGATGCACAGGTTCATGAGTTTGAAACTCAACTCTGTCAGTTTATTTCTTATCTTCTAATTGTACATTGACTGTCAATCATCATTAATATGTAACAAGATCGTTCTGTAAATGAATTGAAGCTTATTAACTCAATTGGTAATTACAAGAAACATGAATGAACCAATAAAAAGTTGTATGAAACAAACAATTCTGAGATGATTCGATGAGAATGAGCTTATGGGTGGCCCCATCCTATTCACTCACAGAGCTGCTTGTCTACTAATGTTAAAGCTTTTTCAGTACAGCCCAATGTTAATCAATACAGCCTATACTGATATCACACATCTAGCTAATGGGATAAAGAACACATACAGTATGTTATTAGCTTTATTCTAGTATGTTATGATTATGTAGTTTCTACTTTTACTTGGGGGGGGATCATGTCTAGGGGGGAGTTGCTTAAGCTCTAGGGAGGGGTGCGGGTTATGAGGGGGAGTTTTTGAGGTGCTGGGAAGGAGATGGGCAAGGAGCTCCCTGATGCTCCAATGAAGCAAGAAGCCGAGACCAGCCTCCTTTGCCTCCTCTGCCTCCTCTGACCTCCATCTATAACAAAAGAAATGCAAATATACTAAATAGGCAAACTGCCATATTTACTAAATTGACTTTTTACCTAGTAGTGTTATTGTAGGTGCTTTAATAGGTATATAATAAGAACTTTTATTGTATAATTTTGGTGTGCCAGTTTGCTTATTTAGCATATTTGCTCTTTTTTTGTTATTATTGTATACATTGGTTCTGTATGCTGGTAGTGTGCACCCATCTTTACAATGTTCTAAAAAGGCTGCTGATGCCCAGTACTTTCTTGGTTGCTCTCACTTCCAGCAGCTGTACGATCTTGGGGTTGATGGTTTGGTTGGCTTCCCAGCAGGGGGATCAGGACGCTGACTTGTTTTAAATGTTCTAAAGTCAGTGGGGGAGATTTATCAAACTGGTGTAAAGTAGAATTGGCTCAGTTGCCCCTAGCAACCAATCAGATGACACTTTTCTTTCTTCAAAGACTCCCTGGAAAATCAATGGTGGAATCTGATTGGTTGCTAGGGGCAACTGAGCTAAATCTACTTTACACTAGTTTGATAAATCTCCCCCAGTGTGTCCAGGGTTGGAGTACACAGGGAGCAATGGCTGCAGGGAGAATGCCGGGGACCGCTAACACCAGGAGGAGGAGCTGGCTGTCTATTAAAAACTATTACATTTTTTGTATATTTCGTTCCATTAGGGGATATTTGATAGAAATATACAAACATTAGAATGAAAAAAAAAATGCAAAACACATTACTAATCAGGCGGATTCTGCAATTAAAATTCGTTTTTTTTTTTTTTTTAAACAATATTTTATTAGTGGCTTATGTAATATTTGAACATACATCTTGAAAATTCATTACATATTCAAAAAGAAAGTCGCTCACAGGCAACAAAGGATTGTATGTTTACAATATCATACAGATACAATGAGCCTTTGTAATAACCTTAAAAGATATATTATCATATACAATACAACGTAATCTTACCAAAAACACAAGCAGAAAAACAGCAATTTATAATATCACCTTAAAACATGGTATAGATGTCAGATATTTAAATATGCTGCCAATAGAATAGAGAGAATTGTCTTTAACAGAGAAAGGGAAAAGCTTAAGATATTTGGAGTGCTCCCAGAGTTCCCTTTTGGGCGGCCATGCAATACCAATCAGTGTCCTTAAATTGATTAATGACAGAGTCTCTCTCTTCTATAGTAAAATCATGAATTAGAAATTGTGTCCATTTGGACATAAATGTTTTAGTTGATTTTTCTTTGGTGCGCAATACATCCAAAAGTTCCCAATGAAACATCTCCTTCAGAGCAGAGATTACCTCAGAAATGTCTGGTAGAGTATCCAGTATCCAGTGTCTTAATAAACATTTCAGGGAAACTAATAGAGTTAAATGAATTCCTTTAGAAGTAAGTAATTTAGGAGAGGGAGTAGTAGAGTCTATATCAATAAAATGAAAAAGATAACTAAGAGGGAGAAGTGGTATGGCATGGCCCCAAGTGGACAAAAGATAGAGCCGCACAGAGTCCCAAAATTCCTGCACTCGCTTGCAGGCCCAGGCACAGTGAAACAAGTCTGCTTTAGGAAGTGAACATTTCGGGCAACTGTTTATGTGAGCAGTGTGGGAGTTGGAAAAAGGAATATTAAAGGCATATATAGCCTTGTGTATAAAGCGGAAATGTATTTCACGTAGAACCACATTAGGAGTGGCAGAATGCACTAGTTGAGATCCTCTCAATATTTGTTGGGTCAGATCCTCTGAAAAAATTACGGAGGACCATTTTTTGAAAAAAATTTGTCTAGATAAATTCTTTTGAGGGTACAAACACACACAGCGTATACGCAGCAGATACGCAGCAGATTTGATGCTGTGTTCAGTTATTTAGATCTAATCTGCTGCGTATCGCAGCAGTAAATACGCAGCGTATATGCCGTGTGTGTTTGTACCCTGAGAGCGTGATCTAAGTTCTCCATATGAATGTGATAAAGAATTATGAACCGGTGGTGTTGGGAATAGATTATCAAATTCTATATCACTTTCTGCTTCTGCTATGTCCCGTACTCTGGAAGTAAGAAATTCAATTATAGAATCGTATTGAGGTAAATTAAAGGAAGACAATTTAAATCGTGTTCTGACGATATCCCATGATAAGAAAGTGCTGGAATTAGGATCCAGCAGATCCCCAACAGAAGAAACATGTGCACTCTGCCACTCCGAGTAGTCCAATTTGTCTGAGTCAGGTGGGTAAAGTGGTGAATGCCACAGAGGAAATCTTTTCGATAGGCAAAAGGGTAAACCATATAATTTTCGTATCGCCTTCCATGTGGCAATGGTGTCTTTAAAGATAACACTTCTCTTAATTTCTGGGGGTAGTACTGGTAATTTAGCATGTAGCAGGGTGGGTAAAGGCCAAGGTGCTGCTAAAGCTTTCTCAATTAAAATATTGGAGAAATATGACGTGTCCATAATCCAATCTTTAGCATGACGAAAGAGAGCGGCTAAATTATATAATCTAATATCTGGGCATTGAGCGCCACCTTTAGAAGTAGGGAGAGAGTGGAATAGGCAATACGAGGTCTCTTTGATTGCCAAATAAATTTAGTGAAATATGATTGGAGTAGGGAAACGTCAGAATGTTTGAGTAAAAGGGGTATTGTTTGCATTGGATATAACAGTTTTCCAAAACACATCATTTTGATTAAGTGGGTACGGCCTAGGATTGACAATGGTAGAGATTCCCATCTCTGGAGATCTTGTTTTATTCTCTTAATTATAGGGCGATAGTTCAGGGAATATAGTGAGGAGGGAGTTCTGCCAATCTGGATTCCAAGATAAGTAATATAGGATTTAGCGATGGAGACCCCCGCAGGACCCGAAGTAGACCTCTTATGTGGAGTTAGGTAAAGAAGTTGACTTTTTTGTATATTGATTGTATACTCAGAGAAGGAACCAAAACATTTTAAGGCATCTAATACTGCCGGAACATGTAGATCTGGGTTATCTAAATATATTATAGTATCATCAGCAAAGCATGTAACTTTGATGATTTGGGAACCAACCCGTATGCCTGAGAAAAAGTCAGAAGAAATAAGATATCTAGCAAGAGGCTCCATCGCCAAATTGAACAATAGAGGGGATAGGGGGCAACCCTGTCTGGTACCTTTTTGTAAGGGAAAGCTATCTGAAAGGAAACCCGGGGTATGAATTCTAGCTTTCGGAGATGTGTATATGTGGAATATGTGTATATGTGGAAATAAAATCTTTGAATTGACCTGTGATACCAAATTTTGTTAAGGTCATGTCCAGCCACTCCCAGCTGATATTATCAAAAGCCTTTTCAGCGTCAATTGCCAACAGACCTGGAGAGTGGCTGGAACGACCCCCAGATTGGACACCAGACTGGGCCGCTAGTACCGTTCTTATATTAGTGACACCAGAACGTCCTTTTATAAAGCCAACTTGATGGCTGCCTATTAGTGATGGTAGGATGTCTGCCAATCTATTGGTCATAATCTTTGCCAACAATTTTAGGTCTACATTTATTAAAGAGATTGGCCTGTACGAATTAGGAGATGTTGGATCCTTCCCCTGTTTATGTAGTATTTTGATATATGCAGTATCTCCCGAGGGGAGCATGTGATGGTCAGTCAGAATAGTTTGGAAAGTAGAAAGAAGAGTGGGGGAGATGACAGAAGACATAGATTTATAAAATTCCGCACTATAGCCATCAGGGCCTGGAGCTTTGTTATTTTTAAGTGTAGAGATAGTGGCAGTAATGTGACTCCAATGTGACTGGGGCGTTGAGAGAATCAAGAGAAGGTGTATCAAGAGAAGGTAGAGTTAATGACTCTAGAAAGTTCTTACCAGCAGCTAGATCAAGCCTATCTTTGGAGTATAGTGAGCGGTAAAATTGTTGTAAAAGTTGTGATAAGACTTTAGGATCTTTTTGTATATTACCCGCTGTATCTTTGAGAGCAGGGATATGTGTAGTAGGTCTACGTCCTTTAGCAAGGTTAGCTAACATTTTCCCTGATTTATTACCATAGCGGAATAAACGGGATATGTATTGATCTCTATATATAGCATTGAGTTTTTCCTGTGCAATTTCGAAAGCTTGTCTAGCTGCTGTCCATTTAGATTTATTGTCATCTGTAGGGGAAAACAGGAAAAGAGTGTATGTAGAGCGCAGATCTTGGGAAAGTTGAAGATAGTTTTTACGTGCTTCACGTTTCTGGGCAGCCACATAAGAAATTATTTGGCCCCTTAGAACTGCTTTTGCAGTCTCCCAGAAAAGTATTGGGGATTGTGTATGTTCAGCATTGTTAGAATAAAAGTCTGACCACCATTTTTTTAATAGTTTGATAAATGATTCATCATTAGCTAAATAAGAAGGAAATCTCCAAATAATATCGGATCCCTTCTGAAAAATATCTCTTAATTGTAAACTAACGGGAGTGATCCGAAATTACTATATCATGAATTTCAGAGTCTTCTACTCTGCCAAGAGAGTCCGGTGACACTAAACAGTAGTCTATTCTTGACCAGGCAGTTTGGGAGTGAGAGTTAAAAGAGTATTCTCTACCATCTGGGTGTAGATGACGCCAAGAATCAGATAGGGAGGTAGAATTAAGGAAGTTGGATAAAATATTATCTGATGAAGTATATACAGTAGGGGTCTTAGTTCTTTTTCTATCTTCACTTGTATTAAGAACAGTATTTAGGTCTCCACCAACTATTTTAAGATTATTGTCATCTTGCAGAATGAGGTTTTCCAATTTTTAAAAAAAATCAGGTCTCTGAGTGTTGGGACCATAGACGTTATATATGCTATATTTGCCCACTGGAGTGTCAATAAGAAGATGACATATCCTGCCTTCATCATCTTGATATTGAGATAATACCGTACAGGCTAAATTTTTATGTGTAAGAATAACTACCCCGCCTTTACGGTTAATAGCTGGTGAACCATAAACAGCACCCACCCAAAAACGTTTGAGTCTAAAATAATCCGATTCAGTTAAATGTGTTTCTTGCAATAATACTATATCGGCCCTAAGTCTCTTAAGGTGTTTCAGTATAGAAGTCCTCTTAGATGGGGAACGTAGTCCCTTAACATTCCAAGTGATTAATTTCATAAAATATTAATAGAAGAGGAGGTGTTAAGAAGAGACCCTGGAAGCACAATAACATAGTGGGTAACCCTTTCAGGCAGAAAAAGAGGATAGCATGTAGCATTTTCAGAATATATAAACTAAGCGAATAAAGTGAGATGTGGACTTCACTTTTTTCGTATTGTCCAATGTTCGGAGCATTAGCAAACTCCGCATTATGGAGAAGAAATAAAGAGAAAGAAATAACTGGTGGAGAGGTCACATCAACCTCCGCTCCACTAAATGAGTATATATTAAAATTAAAGACATACACATCCCTACCCTCCTGAGAAATGTGGGAGTTGTCACAGGGAAGCAAATAAATAAAATAAAATAAATTAAAAGGGAGAGCCAGTATATAATGATTAGTACTTAAAGAAGTTGTACTTAAACCTAAAACCATACAAGGTTGAATTATACATATACATACATATACATGCACACACACATATACATATATACATACATAAATACATACTTACACACAGACACACACACCACCAAATGCATTACTGCCTAGACTAAAGAAAATAATAATGTAGTAACAAGGTGTCCCTGGAGACAGGGGCGGATGACGTGATGACGTAGCACGTCACGCGGAGTGGTGTTCGGTTGCGCCATGTGAGAGGGATGGAGAGCGTGGACTGTTAGCCGCATGTAGTGCTGGGGGAACGATCTTGGAAGCCGGAGTGCCGTGGAGCTGCCAAAGCGTTTGCTGGAGGAGGTGACGGTGGAGCGGTCGGGAGTTGCCGGTTGCCGGTTGCCGGTGGAAACGTGTGGGGGACGGCCCTTCGGGAGTACGTGGAGAAGTAGGCGCAGTGGCGTAGGAGGTCACCGACGCAGCATCGGGCAAGTGGAAGCGGGGTGCAGACCGAGTCCTCGAAAGGCTGGAGCGTGAGAAGCGGAGGAGTAGATACGGGACAAAGAGACACCGGCTTGCGGAAACCAAAGCGTGTGGGGGAAGCTGCGGGACTCCTGGGGGGACAGACAACGGCCTTTCACATAAGGAGATTTGGGTGAGATCTAACCACACTTATGTACTGTTGCTACCTTGGGGAGGAATGGCGAAGTTTTGCTTATTTTACATTTTTCCTTCTCTTTTTTGTCCCTTTCTGCTTGAATATGGATGGGTCACACACATTGAAGAAACTCAGGGTAGATGGTTAATTTAGTAGTATGGAATGTTAGGGGTATTAATGACAGGCTGAAGAGGTTTGCTGTGTCTAGAGAAATCTCCAGGTTTTTGCCAGCAATAGTGTGCTTGTTGGAGACGCATCTGGATCTAGAGCGTGTTAATATATTAGCACACAAGTGGGTGGTGCACCAGTATCACTCAACATATTCTGTGTACTCAAGGGGGGTTAGTGTGCTGGTGCATCAGAGTATCAGCTTCAAACCGAAGGAGGTCAGAATAGATCCAGGGGGTCGTTACATTTTTATTTACGCAGAGCTTGAGGGATGTAATGTAGTTCTCGCCTTTGTGTATATACCCCCACCGTTTGCTACGGACGTATTGACTCAATGTTTCCAATTTGCTGCGAAATTTGATAGAAGTATGTTAATAATAATGGGAGACCTAAATGCAGTAATGGATGAGGGCAGAGATAGGAAGAGAGATACATTAAAGATAGTTGGAACCGGTAATTCCCCTTTGAGTAAAATAGTGAAGGAGTATGGATGGATTGATGTGTGGCGCTACTTGAATCCCCAGGGTCAGGAGTTCACATGCTACAGCGCTACGCATAAAGTGCTCTCGAGGATTGACCTGGTGCTCGCAAATGAGGTGGCTCTCCTTAGAATTAAAAAAGTGGTGCATGAGGCTCGCAGTATCTCAGACCACGTTCCGGTGAGAGTAGAATTGGAACTGGATAGTAATAGTGGGAGAAGGAGAGAGTTCAAATGTAACCAGCATTGGTTGAAGTTATTGACTACCCATGATGTGATACAGAAGGAGATGAGGGAGTTCTTTAGTATCAATAGTTGGCACCGCGAGCCTGCCGTGTGGTCTGGGATACTGCAAAAGCCTACTTGAGGGGGTTGTTAAAAAGGGAGGTTGGGAGACAAAGGAAAATCCTATAGGGAACAGGAAGATAGCTTGAGAAATAAAGTTAAAAAGACAGAGAGTGAGTATGTGTGTAACCAGACGGGTAATTAAGCAGAAGGAATGGCATAGTTGCGGTGGGAGAGCTTAAGGAGTTCTTGCAAGTGAAAGGCCCAAAATCAGTGTTGGTTCCGGGGGGCGGATTATTACACAGCAGGGGGGGAAGCCTGGCAAATATCTAGCTAACCTGATTAAATGTAATAAGGGGAGAAGGGTGATATCTGAGGTCAGGGATCCAAATGGAATAATAGTAAGGGAAAAGGGGAGCATACAGAGGGTGTTCTTACAATATTACGCAAGGATATATTCGGCAAGGGAAGATATTGTGAGTCAGAAGTGTATGGAATATCTGGAAGAGATAGAGCTTGCCGGTCCTTGACCTTGGAAAGAGGGAATGGCTGGAGAGACCATTGGAGGAAGAGGAGGTTAATCAGGTTGTGAAGAGTATGGCTAGTGGTAAAGGCATCAGGGCCCAGACGGGCTCCCCTGTGGAAGTGTATCGGTGTTATGGGGACGTTCTCCTCAAACAGCTATATGAAGTACTCCGTTGTGCATGTGACGAAGGGTATCTGCCGGAGACAATGTACGATGCGAATATTGTATTAATACCTAAGGAGGGGAAGGACCCAGCGGACCCGGGGGCATATCGTCCGATATCATTGATAAATACCGATATCAAGATATTGGCAAGGGTCTTGGCAATTAGGATGGCGAGAGTAATGGAAGAATTGATAGGTTATGAGCAAACTGGTTTTATAGGGGGCAGGACAACCCATGATAACATTATGAGAGTTCAGGCCAATATTCAGGGTGTCGGGTCTGGGGGGGGCCACTCCATACTGTCATTAGATGCAGCCAAGGCGTTCGATAGTGTGGAGTGGCCCTACATGTGGGCCGTATTGCAGAGGTTTGGTTTCGGGGAGGGATTTATTGGGTGGTTAAAGATGATATACCAGCACCCTAGGGCCAGGATTGTGGTTAATGGGGAAACATCAGAGCCTTTACACTTGAAGAGGGGGACTAGGCAGGGTTGTCCTCTCTCCCCCTTGCTATTTGCATTGGTTATGGAACCATTGGCACATAGAATAAATGCCAATAAAGGGATAGATGGTTTTGGAGTGAAGGGGAGAGAGGACAAGATAGCCTTATACGCAGACGATGTGTTGATTTTCTTAGGAGACACAAAGAAAGGGCTAGAAGTGGCAATGAACGAGGTGAAAAGATTTGGGGACCACTCTGGTTTAGTTATTAACTGGGATAAGTCAGTTTTGTTGCCAATTAAAAGTGAAGTAGTAGTGGATACTAGGCTTCGTGTTGAGGGGGAGAATGGAGCATGTAAATATCTGGGGATATGGTTATCGGCTGACCCTAAAAGATTTGTTGAACTTAATGTGGATCCCAGGTTAAGCAGGATGAGACAGCAAGTGAGTATATGGAATAAAATGCATTTAGTCAAGGGCGGATAAAACTGGTCTGATAAAAATGATCTGGCTCCCTCAGCTATTGTATATAATAAAAGCCTCCCCAGTATGGTTAGGGAAAACGGTGTTTAGAAAGATAGAGAGGGTGATGAATGAACTGTTTTGGAACAGAAAGAGGGTGCGCCTTAAGATGAGGGCTCTTACTCTCCCGGAGGCGAAAGGGGGATTGGCACTTCCGGATTTTTTTGGTTATTATGTCTCTGCGATGGCTTGCTGGATGACGAATTGGGATAAAGTGGCTTTCCTGGCCCGATGGGTGGGGAGGCAAGAGGGAGTTGCCAATGATATTTTTGACACGCTGGAGATAAATACATGTAGTAGATACCCTAGGTATTTGTTGGAATACATGTTTTGTAAATCCTGGGAACATATCAGGAAGGCTGAGGGGGTAAGTGGGATATATGATTTTACTCCGCTCTTAGGGAATACTAGACTCTTGGGACAAGATGCCATTCCTGACACAAACTATTGGAGAAGCAAGGGGCCTAATTAAGGTATTGCAATTTAAGGAAGGTGATAGCCTTAAAAGATATGAGGACCTATCGCAGGTAGCTGAAGGTGGACTATGTCCACTTAGATATATGCAGATGCAGCAGCGCAACCCGGGGGGTGGTGGGGACACATAAGTGGAATGTACATAAAGTTAAGTTGGTAACCCGTATGATGGGCACGGTAGGGAATAAAGGGAAACTGGCAAGAGTTTATAGATGGTGGGGGTAGTTGACGATAGGGAACACGGAGATAATTTCACAGAAGAAATGGGAAAGTGTGATAGGGGAGAGAACGGAACAAGGTGTCCCTAATATAGTATTTAGTCAACATATATAGGGCTAAATAGAGAAAAAATACTCAGTTTTAATGAGCAGCATAGCGTCCAACAGAATAGAGATGGAGTTCATAATCATTCCATTTTTTTCTACTGTGTCAGTAGGACTATCCAAACGTCGTCTCTTGTGCTTGTCTTGGATAGGTGGAGTGAGACCCTTTACATCTTTAAGGGAAGAAATGGCTTCCTCAGGAGAACTGTAAAGAGAGGCTGAACCATCCGATTTGAAAACTTTCAGTATGGCAGGATAAAGAAGAGCAAATCGTATTTGATTTTTTACCAATGTCGAGCAAATGTGTGCGAAAGCTTTACGTTTTTGAACCACTGCTGCGGAGTAGTCATTAACATCAACTGTAGATTTTTTAAAGCTTTGTAAAATGTTGTTTTTATCATTATAATTCAGATACTTGACAATCACTTGTCTGGGTTTCTGTTCTTTTTTATTTGCATCTTGCTTTTGTTTCGCTGGTGGGGGTCCCACACGGTGAGCTCTTTCCACAGTAATGTGACCGGGGATACCCAAGGCTTGGGGAATTTCTAGAGAACATATAGCATGTAATTGCATGGCTGGAATGGATTCAGGTAAACCTATAATACGTAAATTATTGCGCCTAGAGCGGTTCTCTAGATCATCGGTCTTTGTTTGCAATGAAGCTGTGACATTCATATTCTGTTGTAGTTTTATTTTTGTAGAATGTATTTCATCTTCTAACAAGCTGACTCTCTCCTGAAGTTCAGTAATCTGTGAGGTATGCGTTGCTATATCTCCCTGTATGGTTGCTAGGGAGGAAACTATAGTGGCCTCAAGAGAGGATTTTATGTAATTTAATATCATCTTGGACACTTGAATTGCCAGTGCCTTGCAAGACATATTTAGTCCTGGTATTATGGTGTCACAGAGGTCCGGCACCGGGGTTTGTGAGGTATGTGTTTCCTATGTGTGTGCCTCAGCAGCAGCACCTCGTGTCGGCGTCATCTTAGGTGTCCCTGTGACAGAGCTGTGAGGTAAATGAAGGAGGGCTTATGGGAAGGTGTATAACTGGTTCCCCGCTTAATGAAGTGGTGCCTCCGACTCCTCGGCACTTAGAGAAGTCAGAGATGTGGTCCGGCAGAGCCAGTAATGTCAGGAGTCAGAGCGGGGAGCGATATTATGAGCGGAGGGTGGAGAAGCTCACTCACACTGCTGCCAACCCATACGCGCCGGAACCGGAAGTCTCCATTAAAATCCGGTTTTATTAGTAATGTGTCTTGCAGAAAGCTCTGGCATTTTTTCGGCCTAATGTTTGTATATGTCATTCAAATATCCTCTTATGGAACGAAATAAAAAAAAAATGCAACCAGAAAGAAAATTAAATATAGCTCCAAATGATCATTCCTATCATAGAGTACACATCACTGCACCCCCCTGCTCCACATGCGTTTCAGAGGCAGAGGAGGCTCCTGGAGGTGGCTGCTGGTGGTGGTGCGTTCTTAAGTTGTGGGGGTGGGGGTTATACAGTGCATGGGAAGGGTTTTTTTTTCGACCTGCTGGGAGGGGGTTTTACAGTGTAGCGGGAGAGAAATCTCTGAAGTGCTGGGTACTGTATAGGTGTAGGATCGTGTCTACACATGGGTGGGGTTTATAGGGCAGGGGAATGGGGTCCCTGAAGTGCTGGGGAGGAGTGGGGAGTTATACAGTGTGTGTGTGTGTGTGGGGGGGGGGGGGGGGTGTTCTGAAGTGCTGGGAAGGAGATACGCAAGAAGCTCCCTCCTGCAACAACGAAACAAGAAGCTGAGACCAGCCACCTCCAGGAGCCTTTCTCTGCCTCTAAACTGCATGTTGAGCAGGGGGATGGGGTGATGTGTACTGTAACTATCCTAGCCTAATGATCAGCCTGTAAGAGACTGCCATACAGTAAACAAGCTTCCCAATGTTATGGGGAACTTCATATCAGACCTCCCTCCCTCTGCACTGTATAACCCCCCCAACACACACACACACACAGCACTTCAGGACCCCCCCCCCCCCCCAGCACCCACTCCCAAAGTGCCGACCAGATTCACCCCCCCCCCCCCCAAGGGAAAATAAAAAAAACATAATCATAACATACTAGAATAAAGCTAATGATGTGTGATATCAGTATAGGCTGTATTGATTAACATTGGGCTGTACTGAAATAGCTTTAACATTGGTAGACAAGCAGCTCTGTGAGTGAATAGGACGGAGCCACCCATAAGCTCATTCTCATTGATTCATCTCAGAATTGTTTGTTTCATACAACTTTTTATTGGTTCATTCATGTTTCTTGTAATTACCAATTGAGCTAATAAGCTTCAATTCATTTACAGAACGATCTTGTTACATATTAATCATGATTGACAGTCAATGTACAATTAGAAGATAAGAAATAAACTTACAGAGTTGAGTTTCGAACTCATGACCCCGTGCACCTAAGACAGTATTCTTACTTCTGTACCAGCCGTCCTATTCGCTCACAGAGGTTCTTGTCCATTAATGTTACAGCTACTTCAGTACAGCCCCATGTTGATCAATAAAGCCTATACGGACATCACACATCTAGCTGATCATGGACACGTTATTAGCTTTATTCTAGTATGTTAGGATTATGTATTCTCTACTGTTATTTGGGGGATCAGGTCTGCACCTGGGGAGTGGGTGCTGGGGGCAGAGGGTTCTAAGGTGCTGGGAAGGAGCTGGGCAAGCAGCTCCCTGATGCTCCACTGAAGCAAGAAGCCGTGACCAGCAATCACCAGGGAAGTGGGTGCTGGGGGTGGGTGGATAGTTTCTTAAGTTCTGGGGAGGGGTGGTGGGGTTATACAGTGGAGGGGGAGGGGGTTCCTAAAGTGCTGTGAAGGAGCTATATAAAGCAAGAAGCCGAGACCAGTAACTTTCTACAGCCCTCCTCTGCCTTTGAAGAGCACATAGTGTTGGGGGATGCAACTTCTTTATTATTTTGTATTTGTAGCTAAACTGTCAATCATCATTACCAATTAATATAAATTATACAATGATCAATTATAACTTAGATTGAGGTTAGTGAAAGTATAAATGAATCAATTAAGAGTTAAGTGACCAGTGAACTCAATAGACGGCAATAAGATGGGATAGGGAATAGTGCTGGCTAAACAGAAATACATTTGGTGTATGTTTTTGCTCAGTGTCTGACAGAATATAGTGACAAGGGTCAGTGACTACTGCAGAAAGATAAAGATTTTTTTTCTTAGCTGAGGTGCCAATAGTCCGGTTATCATTGCAATTTGCAACTTCTAAAAACGATCACCTATTGGCACTTCAGCTCACAAAATCATCTTTATCTTTCTCCAGTATTCATTGACCCTTGCCATTATATTTTTTCAGACACTGAACAAAAACAGGTCTGTACCTGGGAGGGAACTTTCTGAAGTGCTGGGGAGGGGGGTGTCACAGTGCAGAGTAAGGGAGGGAACAGAACAGTTTACAGGGTGATGCTAATAGTGGTTGGTGAATGGTGCTGGTGTGTATGAGAAGCTTCTTAGTCGGCAGTAACAAGCTCATACATTACTATCACCTACAATAGTATCTATTCTTCTGTTGTAATACGTTTTGTAACAGAAAAAAAATTGTTACTATTGCAGGTGATAGTAATGTATGAGCTTGTTACTGCCGACTTACTGTAGAAGATTCTCCTACAGACAGCAACTAACCTTCCCAGCAGCTTCCTATCTGTCAGTACAGTATACAGGATAATGCAAATCCCTACAGCCACTGGCATCTTTAGGAAAGTAGCTGTCCTGCAGGGGATGGTTGGTGTCTTGTTTGTTGACTTTTATTTCAGCAGTGAAGCAGTTAATGTGAACCTTGTACTTAGGAAGGGCTACTGTTGTATGTTGCCAGCCTGCTTCACTATGTAACTGCTGTGTAATGTAACATGTGGAGGACTCTGCAGCCACATGTGTGAGATATGACATTATTACTTATTATACTGTGGTCATTATCTTCAGTGCACCTGTTTTTATGTACACCTTTATGATGAGCTCTGGAGATCAGAGCTGTCAGCAGCTTCAGTACGGGGAGAGGGAGACTTCAACAGCAAAATGGCTGATGCACCCCTGTTCTGAGCTCTGCATGCAGCTGCTAGTGCTTTCCTACTAACTGGTGTTGAGTAAGAGTTTCAGTGGTGTCAGCTGCAGTGGGCGATTGGTCCACATGTTTTGTGTATGTGTGTATTAGGGGGTGGCGGCTGACCAGTATTTGACACCAGAATGTATGTGCAACAATGTACTGTATGTGGCAACCAGTTTCTTGCATTAATTTATTTATTTTGTTGTCACAGTAACATAGTTAGGAGTACTTGCTTTAATATTTAATGTATTAATATTTAATTTTTTTTATGTTAATTTTGTATATTTCGTTCAATCTGAGGATGTTTGAATGGAATATACAAAAATGAAAACGAAATAAATGTAATAGATCTCTTTAAAACACATTAAAAGTCAGGCGGCAAGGAGCAGAAGCTTTCTGACTTTGGGTATAAGCAGTAGCTTCTAATTGTGAGTATAGCGTAGTGTACAATTGTTTCAAGCGCCACCTGGTGGTGAAGTGTAGAAACTACAAGTTAAAAGCTTACATTTCTTTTCACGCGTCAAGATAACGCTGACACAAGAGTTACTGTGACGCTCTAGCCCGTCAACCCGATCATGGTGACGATAGATACATCTGTATTCTAGAGAGGGATGGATTAACAGATGAAGGTCTTAAATCCGTGACAGAACACCAGAAATGAAAACTAAATATGTAACATGAGCACACTCTATACACGTATGAAACATTCTAAATTAGAAAGCACCCCATAAGAAACTAGCTAAATAGGCACACAGAAGATCCCAACTCCCCCCTCCCCCACATCCTGAAACACAGAAACTAATATAATCATGCATCCAAAATACCGTAGCCATGTGGCCCCGGACATATGCCCAACAAGCAGCAAAAGGCATAAAAAGACAATCAAAAACTGAAAAAGATGCAGCCTATTAGATTAAGGCACTTCAAGGCAGCATGAAACCCGCCCCCCGGAATGCCCTCAGTCACCCGAAGTTGCCAAGCCAGTAAGGCGGGAAGATCTGCTTAGGGTTGTCGGCGGAACTGGATCCCAATTCGGTAGAGTCATCTGAGGCAAATCCAAAGCGTATAGAAAGGCAGGCAAATCCTCTGGTGTATGCAGCTCCAATCGTTTGCCGCCCCTACGGACCACCAGCTGAAACGGTAAGCCCCAGGAGTACTGGATTTCACGCTCTCTTAGCAGTTCCAGCAGGGGTTTAACAGCCCGTCGTTGAGATAAGGTAGCTCTGGAAAGGTCCTGGAAGAAAATCAGCTGAGCTACATCAGAATCGACAAACTCCATGCCGCGCACTGCCTTCATAGTTTTGTCTTTTATTTGGTAGTGGTGAAGCCTGCAGATGACATCACGAGGCCGGTTCACATCATTAGAGACTGGTCCCAGAGTACGATGGGCTCTGTCAATCTCAAACTCAGCCCCCGGCGGTCGACGTAGAATAGTAGCGAACAAATCCTGAAGTGACGGAATGAGATCAGCAGCTCTGGTCGCCTCAGGAAGCCTTCTAATATGGATGTTGTTCCTTCTGCTGTGATTCTCTGCATCATCATGAAGCCTGTAAAGATGACGGATTTGCCTCTCTTGATTAGCAAGTGTAGCCTGGACAAAATCCACCGTGGTAACTAGGGAATCATGTTCAGCAGCAATATCAGTAACTTTCATCTCCAGAGTGTGCACATCAGATTTGAGGGAATTTAGTTCCTGTTTGTATGAAGTTTCCAAGTGATCCACAAGCTTTTCCATATCTGAGCGTGTAGGTAGCAGTTTCATGTATTCTTTCCAGTCCCACTCTGTACCATCCTGCATAGGGTTAACAGATGCAGCAGAGCTGGTGGGGTGCAGATCACTGCCCCTAGTGGTGGAGAAGGGAAGTGCAGCAGGGGACAAAGAAGACATGTTGCCTGCCAATACCGAACCTGTAGCTGGGGAACAGGCTGTGTCTCTGCAGGGAGCAGTATTTGGGGATCCCTCAGGTACCCTCTGACTGAGACTGGGGGGTAATTCTGCGTTGGGACTGAGGCCGGAGAACACTGCCACACCAGGATGAGGGCCAGGTGACACTGCTCCCCAGAGGTGAGGACCGGAGGAGACTGCTTCCCCAAGGTGGGGGCAACGACTCGCGGTGGTGAAAAAGTGGTCCAGGCTACCCGTGGCGGGGTTCAAGTCCCTGTTCGGGCGTGCTTTTCGCTCGCAATGTCTTGTTTAGTGGTCAAGGGTTGAAGTTCCTGTTCAGATGTGCATTTCAGTTTAGTGCATCTGCCTATAAATATTGCCTTCTTTAAAAAGCTATCGTTTTTTCTTTTGTGATTAAAAGACACTTTTCAGAGCCTGGATAGTTCAGTTGGTAGAGCATCAGACTTTTAATCTGAGGGTCCAGGGTTCAAGTCCCTGTTCAGGCGTGATGTTCTTTAGGAAATTCTCGTTTACTGACTGAGGTTTCAATTTCAATCTTTACGTCCATATTCTACCAACTTTTCGAAAACTCACTTTGTACATATGCATCACTAGTGGACTATTTTCTTATTTACTCATAGCCAGCTTTCCTAGAACCTGAATAGTTCTTTAGGAAATTCTCATTTACTGACTGAGGTTTTATTTTCAATCTTTATGTCCATATTCTACCAACATTTCGAAAACTGACTTTGTACATATGCATCACTAGTGGACAATTCTCCTATTTACTCATAGCCAGCTTTACTAGAACCAGAATAGTTCCGTCGGGAGACCATCAGACCTTTATTCTGAGGATCCAGAATTTAAATCCCTATTCAGATTTAACAGTAAACATTTGCTAAAACCTCAATGAAAAGTTGGAAATCATCTTTGTTGGCTTCTTTGCAAAACTATTGTGTTTGTTTAAAAGTTTAGAATCATCTATAGTGCTGTCTTTCGAAAAGTTACACTTTTTTTACCCCTACAAACTAAAGTTTGCAGAGCCTGGATAGCTCAGACGGTAGACCATCAGGCTTTTAATCTGAGGGTTCAGGTTTCAAGTCTCTGTTCAGGTGTGCTTTTCATCTGCAATGTCTTGTTTAGTGATCAAGGGTTGAAGTTCCTGTTCAGATGTGCTTTTCAGTTTAGTGCATCTGTCTATTAATATTGCGTTCTTTAAAAAGCTATCGTTTTTCCTTTTGTGATTATAAGTAACTTTTCAGAGCCTGGCTAGCTCAGTCGGAAGAGCATCAGACTTTTAATCTAAGAGTGCAGGGTTCAAGTCCCTATTCGCGCATGCTTTTCATCTGCTATGTCTTGTTTAGTGGTCAAGGGTTGAAATTCCTGTTGAGATGTGCTTTTCAGTTTAGTGCATCTGTCTATAAATATTGCTTTCTTTAAAAAGCTATCGTTTTTTCTTTTGTGATTACAAGATAACTTTCAGAGCCTGGATAGTTCAGTCGGTAGAGCATCAGATGTTTAATCTGAGGGTCCAGGGTTCAAGTCCCTGTTCGGGCGTCCTTTTCATCCACAATGTCTTGTTTAGTGGTCCAGGGTTCAAGTCCCTGTTCAGGCGTGATGTTCTTTAGGAAATTTTCGTTTACTGACTGAGGTTTTAATTTCAATCCTTATGTCCATATTCTACCAACGTTTCGAAAAATGACTTTCTACATATGCATCACTAGTGGACAATTCTCTTATTTACTCATAGCCAGCTTTCCTAGAACCTAAATAGTTCTTTAGGAAATTCTCATTTACTGACTGAGGTTTTAATTTCAATCTTAATGTCATATTCTACCAACATTTCGAAAATTGACTTTGTACATATGCATCACTAGTGGACAATTCTCCTATTTACTCATAGGCAGCTTTCCTAGAACCTGAAAAGTTCCATCGGGAGACCATCAGACCTTTATTCTGAGGATCCAGAATTTAAATCCCTATTCAGATTTAACAGTAAACATTTGCTAAAACCTCAATGAAAAGTTTGAATTCATCTTTGTTGGCTTCTTTGCAAAACTATCGTGTTTGTTTAAAAGTTTAGAAACATCCATAGTGCTATCTTTCGAAAAGTTACACATTTTTTTTGCCCCCTACAAACTCAAGTTTTCAGAGCCTGGATAACTCAGTCGGTAGAACTTCAGACTTTTAATCTGGTGGTCCAGGGTTAAAGTCCCTGTTCGGGCGTGCTTTTCATCCGCAATGTCTTGTTTAGTGGTCAAGAGTTAAAGTTCCTGTTCAGATGTGCTTTTTAGTTTAGTGCATCTGCATATAAATATTGCATTCTTTAAAAAGCTATTGTTTTTTCTTTTGTGATTAAAAGATACTTTTCAGAGCCTGGATAGCTCAGTCGGTAGAGCATCAGACGTTTAATCGGAGGGTCCACGGTTCAAGTCTCTGTTCAGGCGTGATGTTCTTTAGGAAATTCTCGTTTACTGACTGAGGTTTTAATTTCAATCTTTATGTCCATATTCTACCAACGTTTCGAAAACTGACTTTGTACATATGCATCACTAGTGGACAATTCTCTTATTTACTCATAGCCAGCTTTCCTACAACCTAAATAGTTCTTTAGGAAATTCCCATTTACTGACTGAGATTTTAATTTCAATCTTTATGTCCATATTCTACCAACATTTAGAAAATTGACTTTGTACATATGCATCACTAGTGGACAATTCTCCTATTTACTCATAGTCAGCTTTCCTAGAACCTGAAAAGTTCCGTCGGGAGACCATCAGACCTTTATTCTGAGGATCCAGAATTTAAATCCCTATTCAGATTTAACTGTAAACATTTGCTAAAACCTCAATGAAAAGTTTGAATTCATCTTTGTTGGCTTCTTTGCAAAACTATCGTGTTTGTTTAAAAGTTTAGAATCATCTATAGTGCTGTCTTTCGAAAAGTTACACATTTTTTTTGCCCCCTACAAATTAAAGTTTTCCTAGAACCTGAAAAGTTCCGTTGGGAGACCATCAGACCTTTATTCTGAGGATCCAGAATTTAAATCCCTATTCAGATTTAACAGTAAACATTTGCTAAAACCTCAATGAAAAGTTTGAATTCATCTTTGTTGGCTTCTTTGCAAAACTATTGTGTTTGTTTAAAAGTTTAGAATCATCTATAGTGCTGTCTTTCGAAAAGTTACACATTTTTTTTGCCCCCTACAAATTAAAGTTTTCAGAGCCTGGATAGCTCAGTCGGTAGAGCATCAGACTTTTAATCTGAGGGTCCAGGGTTCAAGTCTCTGTTCGGGCGTGCTTTTCATCCGCAATGTCTTGTTTAGTGGTCAAGGGTTGAAGTTCCTGTTCAGATGTGCTTTTCAGTTTAGTGCATCTGTCTATAAATATTGCTTTCTTTAAAAAGCTATTGTTTTTCCTTTTGTGATTAAAAGCGAGTTTTCAGAGCCTGGATAGCTCAGTCGGTAGAGCATCAGAATTTTAATCTGAGGGTGCAGGGTTCAAGTCCCTGTTCAGGCGTGATGTTCTTTAGGAAATTCTCGTTTACTGACTGAGGTTTTAATTTCAATCTTTATGTCCATATTCTACCAACGTTTTGAAAACTGACTTTGTACATATGCATCACTAGTGGACAATTCTCTTATTTACTCATAGCCAGCTTTCCTACAACCTAAATAGTTCTTTAGGAAATTCTCATTTACTGACTGAGGTTTTAATTTCAATCTTTATGTCCATATTATACCAACATTTCGAAAATTGACTTTGTAAATATGCATCACTAGTGGACAATTCTCCTATTTACTCATAGCCAGCTTTCCTAGAACCTGAAAAGTTCCGTTGGGAGACCATCAGACCTTTATTCTGAGGATCCAGAATTTAAATCCCTATTCAGATTTAACAGTAAACATTTGCTAAAACCTCAATGAAAAGTTTGAATTCATCTTTGTTGGCTTCTTTGCAAAACTATTGTGTTTGTTTAAAAGTTTAGAATCATCTATAGTGCTGTCTTTCGAAAAGTTACAAATTTTTTTGGCCCCCTACAAATTAAAGTTTTCAGAGCCTGGATAGCTCAGTCGGTAGAGCATCAGACTTTTAATCTGGTGGTCCAGGGTTAAAGTCCCTGTTCAGGCGTGCTTTTCATCTGCAATTTCTTGTTTAGTGGTCAAGAGTTAAAGTTCCTGTTCAGATGTGCTTTTTAGTTTAGTGCATCTGCATATAAATATTGCATTCTTTAAAAAGCTATCGTTTTTTCTTTTGTGATTAAAAGATACTTTTCAGAGCCTGGATAGCTCAGTCGGTAGAGCATCAGACGTTTAATCGGAGGGTCCACGGTTCAAGTCCCTGTTCAGGCGTGATGTTCTTTAGGAAATTCTCGTTTACTGACTGAGGTTTTAATTTCAATCTTTATGTCCATATTCTACCAACGTTTCGAAAACTGACTTTGTACATATGCATCACTAGTGGACAATTCTCTTATTTACTCATAGCCAGCTTTCCTACAACCTAAATAGTTCTTTAGGAAATTCTCATTTACTGACTGAGGTTTTAATTTCAATCTTTATGTCCATATTCTACCAACATTTCGAAAATTGACTTTGTACATATGCATCACTAGTGGACAATTCTCCTATTTACTCATAGCCAGCTTTCCTAGAACCTGAAAAGTTCCGTTGGGAGACCATCAGACCTTTATTGTGAGGATCCAGAATTTAAATCCCTATTCAGATTTAACAGTAAACATTTGCTAAAACCTCAATGAAAAGTTTGAATTCATCTTTGTTGGCTTCTTTGCAAAACTATTGTGTTTGTTTAAAAGTTTAGAATCATCTATAGTGCTGTCTTTCGAAAAGTTACACATTTTTTTTGCCCCCTACAAATTAAAGTTTTCAGAGCCTGGATAGCTCAGTCGGTAGAGCATCAGACTTTTAATCTGAGGGTCCAGGGTTCAAGTTCCTGTTCGGGTGTGCTTTTCATCCGCAATGTCTTGTTTAGTGGTCAAGGGTTGAAGTTCCTGTTCAGATGTGCTTTTCAGTTTAGTGCATCTGTCTATAAATATTGCTTTCTTTAAAAAGCTATCGTTTTTCCTTTTTGATTAAAAGTGAATTTTCAGAGCCTGGATAGCTCAGTCGGTAGAGCATCAGACTTTTAATCTGAGGGTCCAGGGTTCAAGTCCCTGTTCAGGCGTGATGTTCTTTAGAAAATTCTCGTTTACTGACTGAGGTTTTAATTTCAATCTTTATGTCCATATTCTACCAACGTTTCGAAAACTGACTTTGTACATATGCATCACTAGTGGACAATTCTCTTATTTACTCATAGCCAGCTTTCCTACAACCTAAATAGTTCTTTAGGAAATTCTCATTTACTGACTGAGGTTTTAATTTCAATCTTTATGTCCATATTCTACCAACATTTCGAAAATTGACTTTGTACATATGCATCACTAGTGGACAATTCTCCTATTTACTCATAGCCAGCTTTCCTATAACCTGAAAAGTTCCGTTGGGAGACCATCAGACCTTTATTCTGAGGATCCAGAATTTAAATCCCTGTTCAGATTTAACAGTAAACATTTGCTAAAACCTCAATGAAAAGTTTGAATTCATCTTTGTTGGCTTCTTTGCAAAACTATTGTGTTTGTTTAAAAGTTTAGAATCATCTATAGTGCTGTCTTTCGAAAAGTTACACATTTTTTTTGCCCCCTACAAATTAAAGTTTTCAGAGCCTGGATAGCTCAGTCGGTAGAGCATCAGACTTTTAATCTGAGGGTCCAGGGTTCAAGTCCCTGTTCGGGCGCGCTTTTCATCCGCAATTTCTTGTTTAGTGGTCAAGGGTTGAAGTTCCTGTTCAGATGTGCTTTTCAGTTTAGTTCATCTGTCTATAAATATTGCTTTCTTTAAAAAGCTATCTTTTTTCCTTTTGTGATTAAAAGCGAGTTTTCAGAGCCTGGATAGCTCAGTCGGTAGAGCATCAGACTTTTAATCTGAGGGTCCAGGGTTCAAGTCCCTGTTCAGGCGTGATGTTCTTTAGGAAATTCTCGTTTACTGACTGAGGTTTTAATTTCAATCTTTATGTCCATATTCTACCAACGTTTCAAAAACTGACTTTGTACATATGCATCACTAGTGGACAATTCTCTTATTTACTCATAGCCAGCTTTCCTACAACCTAAATAGTTCTTTAGGAAATTCTCATTTACTAACTGAGGTTTTAATTTCAATCTTTATGTCCATATTCTACCAACATTTCGAAAATTGACTTTGTACATATGCATCACTAGTGGACAATTCTCCTATTTACTCATAGCCAGCTTTCCTAGAACCTGAAAAGTTCCGTTGGGAGACCATCAGACCTTTATTCTGAGGATCCAGAATTTAAATCCCTATTCAGATTTAACAGTAAACATTTGCTAAAACCTCAATGAAAAGTTTGAATTCATCTTTGTTGGCTTCTTTGCAAAACTATTGTGTTTGTTTAAAAGTTTAGAATCATCTATAGTGCTGTCTTTCGAAAAGTTACACATTTTTTTTGCCCCTTAAAAATTAAAGCTTTCAGAGCCTGGATAGCTCAGTCGGTAGAGCATCAGACTTTTAATCTGAGGGTCCAGGGTTCAAGTCCCTGTTCGGGCGTGCATTTCATGCGCAATTTCTTGTTTAGTGGTCAAGGGTTGAAGTTCCTGTTCAGATGTGCTTTTCAGTTTAGTGCATCTGTCTATAAATATTGCTTTCTTTAAAAAGCTATCGTTTTTCCTTTTGTGATTAAAAGCGAGTTTTCAGAGCCTGGATAGCTCAGTCGGTAGAGCATCAGACTTTTAATCTGAGGGTCCAGGGTTCAAGTCCCTTTTCCGGCGTGATGTTCTTTAGGAAATTCTCGTTTACTGACTGAGGTTTTAATTTCAATCTTTATGTCCATATTCTACCAACGTTTCGAAAACTGACTTTGTACATATGCATCACTAGTGGACAATTCTCTTATTTACTCATAGCCAGCTTTCCTACAACCTAAATAGTTCTTTAGGAAATTCTCATTTACTGACTGAGGTTTTAATTTCAATCTTTATGTCCATATTCTACCAACATTTCGAAAATTAACTTTGTACATATGCTTCACTAGTGGACAACTCTCCTATTTACTCATAGCCAGCTTTCCTAGAACCTGAAAAGTTCCGTTGGGAGACCATCAGACCTTTATTCTGAGGATCCAGAATTTAAATCCCTATTCAGATTTAACAGTAAACATTTGCTAAAACCTCAATGAAAAGTTTGAATTCATCTTTGTTGGCTTCTTTGCAAAACAATTGTGTTTGTTTAAAAGTTTAGAATCATCTATAGTGCTGTCTTTCGAAAAGTTACACATTTTTTTTGCCCCCTACAAATTAATGCCTTCAGAGCCTGGATAGCTCAGTCGGTAGAGCATCAGACTTTTAATCTGAGGGTCCAGGGAAAAGTCCCTGTTCGGGCGCGCTTTTCATCCGCAATGTCTTGTTTAGTGGTCAAGGGTTGAAGTTCCTGTTCAGATGTGCTTTTCAGTTTAGTGCATCTGTCTATAAATATTGCTTTCTTTAAAAAGCTATCGTTTTTCCTTTTGTGATTAAAAGAGAGTTTTCAGAGCCTGGATAGCTCAGTCGGTAGAGCATCAGACTTTTAATCTGAGGGTCCAGGGTTCAAGTCCCTGTTCAGGCGCGCTTTTCATCCGCAATTTCTTGTTTAGTGGTCAAGAGTTAAAGTTCCTGTTCAGATGTGCTTTTTAGTTTAGTGCATCTGCATATAAATATTGCATTCTTTAAAAAGCTATCGTTTTTCCTTTTGTGATTAAAAGTGAACTTTCAGAGCCTGGATAGCTCAGTCGGTAGAGCATCAGACTTTTAATCTGAGGGTCCAGGGTTCAAGTCCCTGTTCAGGCGTGATGTTGTTTAGGAAATTCTCGTTTACTGACTGAGGTTTTAATTTCAATCTTTATGTCCATATTCTACCAACGTTTCGAAAACTGACTTTGTACATATGCATCACTAGTGGACAATTCTCTTATTTACTCATAGCCAGCTTTGCTACAACCTAAATAGTTCTTTAGAAAATTCTCATTTACTGACTGAGGTTTTAATTTCAATCTTTATGTCCATATTCTACCAACATTTCGAAAATTGACTTTGTACATATGCATCACTAGTGGACAATTCTCCTATTTACTCATAGCCAGCTTTCCTAGAACCTGAAAAGTTCCGTCGGGAGACCATCAGACCTTTATTCTGAGGATCCAGAATTTAAATCCCTATTCAGATTTAACAGTAAACATTTGCTAAAACCTCAATGAAAAGTTTGAATTCATCTTTGTTGGCTTCTTTGCAAAACTATTGTGTTTGTTTAAAAGTTTAGAATCATCTATAGTGCTGTCTTTCGAAAAGTTACACATTTTTTTTGCCCCCTACAAATTAAAGGTTTCAGAGCCTGGATAGCTCAGTCGGTAGAGCATCAGACTTTTAATCTGAGGGTCCAGGGTTCAAGTACCTGTTCGGGCGTGCTTTTCATCCGCAATGTGTTGTTTAGTGGTCAAGGGTTGAAGTTCCTGTTCAGATGTGCTTTTCAGTTTAGTGCATCTGTCTATAAATATTGCTTTCTTTAAAAAGCTATCGTTTTTCCTTTTGTGATTAAAAGTACATTTTCAGAGCCTGGATAGCTCAGTCGGTAGAGCATCAGACTTTTAATCTGAGGGTCCAGGGTTCAAGTCCCTGTTCAGGCGTGATGATCTTTAGGAAATTCTCGTTTACTGACTGAGGTTTTAATTTCAATCTTTATGTCCATATTCTACCAACGTTTCGAAAACTGACTTTGTACATATTCTTCACTAGTGGACAATTCTCTTATTTACTCATATCCAGCTTTCCTACAACCTAAATAGTTCTTTAGGAAATTCTCATTTACTGACTGAGGTTTTAATTTCAATCTTTATGTCCATATTCTACCAACATTTCGAAAATTGACTTTGTACATATGCATCACTAGTGGACAATGGACAAATGGACATCACTAGTGGACAGTGGACAAAGTTACACATTTTTTTTGCCCCCTACAAATTAAAGTTTTCAGAGCCTGGATAGCTCAGTCGGTAGAGCATTAGACTTTTAATCTGAGGGTCCAGGGTTCAAGTCCCTGTTCGGGCGCGCTTTTCATCCGCAATGTCTTGTTTAGTGGTCAAGGGTTGAAGTTCCTGTTCAGATGTGCTTTTCAGTTTAGTGCATCTGTCTATAAATATTGCTTTCTTTAAAAAGCTATCGTTTTTCCTTTTGTGATTAAAAGCGAGTTTTCAGAGCCTGGATAGCTCAGTCGGTAGAGCATCAGACTTTTAATCTGAGGGTGCAGGGTTCAAGTCCCTGTTCAGACGTGATGTTCTTTAGGAAATTCTCGTTTACTGACTGAGGTTTTAATTTCAATCTTTATGTCCATATTCTACCAACGTTTCGAAAACTGACTTTGTACATATGCATCACTAGTGGACTATTTTCTTATTTACTCATAGCCAGCTTTCCTAGAACCTGAATAGTTCTTTAGGAAATTCTCATTTACTGACTGAGGTTTTATTTTCAATCTTTATGTCCATATTCTACCAACATTTCGAAAACTGACTTTGTACATATGCATCACTAGTGGACAATTCTCCTATTTACTCATAGCCAGCTTTACTAGAACCAGAATAGTTCCGTTGGGAGACCATCAGACCTTTATTCTGAGGATCCAGAATTTAAATCCCTATTCAGATTTAACAGTAAACATTTGCTAAAACCTCAATGAAAAGTTGGAAATCATCTTTGTTGGCTTCTTTGCAAAACTATTGTGTTTGTTTAAAAGTTTAGAATCATCTATAGTGCTGTCTTTCGAAAAGTTACACTTTTTTTACCCCTACAAACTAAAGTTTGCAGAGCCTGGATAGCTCAGACGGTAGACCATCAGGCTTTTAATCTGAGGGTTCAGGGTTCAAGTCTCTGTTCAGGTGTGCTTTTCATCTGCAATGTCTTGTTTAGTGATCAAGGGTTGAAGTTCCTGTTCAGATGTGCTTTTCAGTTTAGTGCATCTGTCTATTAATATTGCGTTCTTTAAAAAGCTATCGTTTTTTCTTTTGTGATTATAAGTAACTTTTCAGAGCCTGGCTAGCTCAGTCGGAAGAGCATCAGACTTTTAATCTAAGAGTGCAGGGTTCAAGTCCCTATTCGCGCATGCTTTTCATCTGCTATGTCTTGTTTAGTGGTCAAGGGTTGAAATTCCTGTTGAGATGTGCTTTTCAGTTTAGTGCATCTGTCTATAAATATTGCTTTCTTTAAAAAGCTATCGTTTTTTCTTTTGTGATTACAAGATAACTTTCAGAGCCTGGATAGTTCAGTCGGTAGAGCATCAGACGTTTAATCTGAGGGTCCAGGGTTCAAGTCCCTGTTCGGGCGTCCTTTTCATCCACAATGTCTTGTTTAGTGGTCCAGGGTTCAAGTCCCTGTTCAGGCGTGATGTTCTTTAGGAAATTTTCGTTTACTGACTGAGGTTTTAATTTCAATCCTTATGTCCATATTCTACCAACGTTTCGAAAAATGACTTTCTACATATGCATCACTAGTGGACAATTCTCTTATTTACTCATAGCCAGCTTTCCTAGAACCTAAATAGTTCTTTAGGAAATTCTCATTTACTGACTGAGGTTTTAATTTCAATCTTAATGTCATATTCTACCAACATTTCGAAAATTGACTTTGTACATATGCATCACTAGTGGACAATTCTCCTATTTACTCATAGGCAGCTTTCCTAGAACCTGAAAAGTTCCATCGGGAGACCATCAGACCTTTATTCTGAGGATCCAGAATTTAAATCCCTATTCAGATTTAACAGTAAACATTTGCTAAAACCTCAATGAAAAGTTTGAATTCATCTTTGTTGGCTTCTTTGCAAAACTATCGTGTTTGTTTAAAAGTTTAGAAACATCCATAGTGCTATCTTTCGAAAAGTTACACATTTTTTTTGCCCCCTACAAACTCAAGTTTTCAGAGCCTGGATAACTCAGTCGGTAGAACATCAGACTTTTAATCTGGTGGTCCAGGGTTAAAGTCCCTGTTCGGGCGTGCTTTTCATCCGCAATGTCTTGTTTAGTGGTCAAGAGTTAAAGTTCCTGTTCAGATGTGCTTTTTAGTTTAGTGCATCTGCATATAAATATTGCATTCTTTAAAAAGCTATTGTTTTTTCTTTTGTGATTAAAAGATACTTTTCAGAGCCTGGATAGCTCAGTCGGTAGAGCATCAGACGTTTAATCGGAGGGTCCACGGTTCAAGTCCCTGTTCAGGCGTGATGTTCTTTAGGAAATTCTCGTTTACTGACTGAGGTTTTAATTTCAATCTTTATGTCCATATTCTACCAACGTTTCGAAAACTGACTTTGTACATATGCATCACTAGTGGACAATTCTCTTATTTACTCATAGCCAGCTTTCCTACAACCTAAATAGTTCTTTAGGAAATTCCCATTTACTGACTGAGATTTTAATTTCAATCTTTATGTCCATATTCTACCAACATTTAGAAAATTGACTTTGTACATATGCATCACTAGTGGACAATTCTCCTATTTACTCATAGTCAGCTTTCCTAGAACCTGAAAAGTTCCGTCGGGAGACCATCAGACCTTTATTCTGAGGATCCAGAATTTAAATCCCTATTCAGATTTAACTGTAAACATTTGCTAAAACCTCAATGAAAAGTTTGAATTCATCTTTGTTGGCTTCTTTGCAAAACTATCGTGTTTGTTTAAAAGTTTAGAATCATCTATAGTGCTGTCTTTCGAAAAGTTACACATTTTTTTTGCCCCCTACAAATTAAAGTTTTCCTAGAACCTGAAAAGTTCCGTTGGGAGACCATCAGACCTTTATTCTGAGGATCCAGAATTTAAATCCCTATTCAGATTTAACAGTAAACATTTGCTAAAACCTCAATGAAAAGTTTGAATTCATCTTTGTTGGCTTCTTTGCAAAACTATTGTGTTTGTTTAAAAGTTTAGAATCATCTATAGTGCTGTCTTTCGAAAAGTTACACATTTTTTTTGCCCCCTACAAATTAAAGTTTTCAGAGCCTGGATAGCTCAGTCGGTAGAGCATCAGACTTTTAATCTGAGGGTCCAGGGTTCAAGTCTCTGTTCGGGCGCGCTTTTCATCCGCAATGTCTTGTTTAGTGGTCAAGGGTTGAAGTTCCTGTTCAGATGTGCTTTTCAGTTTAGTGCATCTGTCTATAAATATTGCTTTCTTTAAAAAGCTATCGTTTTTCCTTTTGTGATTAAAAGCGAGTTTTCAGAGCCTGGATAGCTCAGTCGGTAGAGCATCAGAATTTTAATCTGAGGGTGCAGGGTTCAAGTCCCTGTTCAGGCGTGATGTTCTTTAGGAAATTCTCGTTTACTGACTGAGGTTTTAATTTCAATCTTTATGTCCATATTCTACCAACGTTTTGAAAACTGACTTTGTACATATGCATCACTAGTGGACAATTCTCTTATTTACTCATAGCCAGCTTTCCTACAACCTAAATAGTTCTTTAGGAAATTCTCATTTACTGACTGAGGTTTTAATTTCAATCTTTATGTCCATATTATACCAACATTTCGAAAATTGACTTTGTAAATATGCATCACTAGTGGACAATTCTCCTATTTACTCATAGCCAGCTTTCCTAGAACCTGAAAAGTTCCGTTGGGAGACCATCAGACCTTTATTCTGAGGATCCAGAATTTAAATCCCTATTCAGATTTAACAGTAAACATTTGCTAAAACCTCAATGAAAAGTTTGAATTCATCTTTGTTGGCTTCTTTGCAAAACTATTGTGTTTGTTTAAAAGTTTAGAATCATCTATAGTGCTGTCTTTCGAAAAGTTACAAATTTTTTTGGCCCCCTACAAATTAAAGTTTTTAGAGCCTGGATAGCTCAGTCGGTAGAGCGTCAGACTTTTAATCTGGTGGTCCAGGGTTAAAGTCCCTGTTCAGGCGTGCTTTTCATCTGCAATTTCTTGTTTAGTGGTCAAGAGTTAAAGTTCCTGTTCAGATGTGCTTTTTAGTTTAGTGCATCTGCATATAAATATTGCATTCTTTAAAAAGCTATCGTTTTTTCTTTTGTGATTAAAAGATACTTTTCAGAGCCTGGATAGCTCAGTCGGTAGAGCATCAGACGTTTAATCGGAGGGTCCACGGTTCAAGTCCCTGTTCAGGCGTGATGTTCTTTAGAAAATTCTCGTTTACTGACTGAGGTTTTAATTTCAATCTTTATGTCCATATTCTACCAACGTTTCGAAAACTGACTTTGTACATATGCATCACTAGTGGACAATTCTCTTATTTACTCATAGCCAGCTTTCCTACAACCTAAATAGTTCTTTAGGAAATTCTCATTTACTGACTGAGGTTTTAATTTCAATCTTTATGTCCATATTCTACCAACATTTCGAAAATTGACTTTGTACATATGCATCACTAGTGGACAATTCTCCTATTTACTCATAGCCAGCTTTCCTAGAACCTGAAAAGTTCCGTTGGGAGACCATCAGACCTTTATTCTGAGGATCCAGAATTTAAATCCCTATTCAGATTTAACAGTAAACATTTGCTAAAACCTCAATGAAAAGTTTGAATTCATCTTTGTTGGCTTCTTTGCAAAACTATTGTGTTTGTTTAAAAGTTTAGAATCATCTATAGTGCTGTCTTTCGAAAAGTTACACATTTTTTTTGCCCCCTACAAATTAAAGTTTTCAGAGCCTGGATAGCTCAGTCGGTAGAGCATCAGACTTTTAATCTGAGGGTCCAGGGTTCAAGTTCCTGTTCGGGTGTGCTTTTCATCCGCAATGTCTTGTTTAGTGGTCAAGGGTTGAAGTTCCTGTTCAGATGTGCTTTTCAGTTTAGTGCATCTGTCTATAAATATTGCTTTCTTTAAAAAGCTATCGTTTTTCCTTTTTGATTAAAAGTGAATTTTCAGAGCCTGGATAGCTCAGTCGGTAGAGCATCAGACTTTTAATCTGAGGGTCCAGGGTTCAAGTCCCTGTTCAGGCGTGATGTTCTTTAGAAAATTCTCGTTTACTGACTGAGGTTTTAATTTCTATCTTTATGTCCATATTCTACCAACGTTTCGAAAACTGACTTTGTACATATGCATCACTAGTGGACAATTCTCTTATTTACTCATAGCCAGCTTTCCTACAACCTAAATAGTTCTTTAGGAAATTCTCATTTACTGACTGAGGTTTTAATTTCAATCTTTATGTCCATATTCTACCAACATTTCGAAAATTGACTTTGTACATATGCATCACTAGTGGACAATTCTCCTATTTACTCATAGCCAGCTTTCCTAGAACCTGAAAAGTTCCGTTGGGAGACCATCAGACCTTTATTCTGAGGATCCAGAATTTAAATCCCTATTCAGATTTAACAGTAAACATTTGCTAAAACCTCAATGAAAAGTTTGAATTCATCTTTGTTGGCTTCTTTGCAAAACTATTGTGTTTGTTTAAAAGTTTAGAATCATCTATAGTGCTGTCTTTCGAAAAGTTACACATTTTTTTTGCCCCTTACAAATTAAAGTTTTCAGAGCCTGGATAGCTCAGTCGGTAGAGCATCAGACTTTTAATCTGAGGGTCCAGGGTTCAAGTCCCTGTTCGGGCGCGCTTTTCATCCGCAATTTCTTGTTTAGTGGTCAAGGGTTGAAGTTCCTGTTCAGATGTGCTTTTCAGTTTAGTTCATCTGTCTATAAATATTGCTTTCTTTAAAAAGCTATCGTTTTTTCCTTTTGTGATTAAAAGCGAGTTTTCAGAGCCTGGATAGCTCAGTCGGTAGAGCATCAGACTTTTAATCTGAGGGTCCAGGGTTCAAGTCCCTGTTCAGGCGTGATGTTCTTTAGGAAATTCTCGTTTACTGACTGAGGTTTTAATTTCAATCTTTATGTCCATATTCTACCAACGTTTCAAAAACTGACTTTGTACATATGCATCACTAGTGGACAATTCTCTTATTTACTCATAGCCAGCTTTCCTACAACCTAAATAGTTCTTTAGGAAATTCTCATTTACTAACTGAGGTTTTAATTTCAATCTTTATGTCCATATTCTACCAACATTTCGAAAATTGACTTTGTACATATGCATCACTAGTGGACAATTCTCCTATTTACTCATAGCCAGCTTTCCTAGAACCTGAAAAGTTCCGTTGGGAGACCATCAGACCTTTATTCTGAGGATCCAGAATTTAAATCCCTATTCAGATTTAACAGTAAACATTTGCTAAAACCTCAATGAAAAGTTTGAATTCATCTTTGTTGGCTTCTTTGCAAAACTATTGTGTTTGTTTAAAAGTTTAGAATCATCTATATTGCTGTCTTTCGAAAAGTTACACATTTTTTTTGCCCCCTACAAATTAAAGTTTTCAGAGTCTGGATAGCTCAGTCGGAAGAGCATCAGACTTTTAATCTGAGGGTCCAGGGTTCAAGTCCCTATTCGGGCGTGCTTTTCATCCGCAATTTCTTGTTTAGTGGTCAAGGGTTGAAGTTCCTGTTCAGATCTGCTTTTCAGTTTAGTGCATCTGTCTATAAATATTGCTTTCTTTAACCCCTTCACGTCAGCCATCTGTATATATACGTTCCTATTGCACATGCCCCGTGCAGTAGGAATGTACATATACGTTCCTGACTGACAGGGGCTTTGTGATGAGAACGGGATCGCTGCAGGGACAGCGATCCCGCTCTCATCTGTGTACAGCACCGGAGATAATGAGGATCAGCTGCGATTCCACAGCTGACCCCCATTAACCCCTTAGTGACCGCCGAAACGGCGATCACTAATGGGCCGGTGCCGCCGCTGTATTTCATCTCCCCCCACCGTGAATCCACGGTGGGGGGAGATGAAATAAGTAAAAATCAGACCCCAGATCAGCCCCCTAGTGCCCCAGTCACTAACCCCCCCTCCCGCGGCGGCCATCGGATCCAAGATGGCCGCCGCGATCACTGTGAACAGACTAATGTCTGTTCACAGTGATCAAGCAAGAAAAATGAATGAAAGCCCCATGCTCTCCGCCACCGGAGGTAGCGGAGAGCATGGGGCAGTCATCGGGACCCCCCCTGTGGGGTCCCGGTACAAGCGATCAGCGGTATATACTATATACCGCTGATCGCTTGTGCCATGTGCCGCCGGCACTTTTTATCCCCTGTCACCATGAATGATTTGTGACAGGGGATAAAAAGTGATGTCCCCCCACCCCCCAAGTCGCCCCCCACCCCCCCCTGTCACCCCCGTCCCCCAGTCACCCCCCCTTCCCCATATACTCACCGGAACCGACGGAGCTCCTTCCTCCTCGACGTCCTGACTGCTTCTGATGTGCGCATGCGCGCCAGAAGCAGCCAGCTCTAAAAATTTAAAGTGACAGAGACCAATTTGGTCTCTGTCACTGAACTATGATTACTGTGATAGAAAATATCACAGTAATCATAGTAATACAGTGAAAATGAATGTATAAAGTACAAAAAGTGACAAACATACAAAAAAATAAAACACACACTTTTTATTATAGTAATAATTACAGTTTACTCCCAAATTACCCCTAACCCCCCCCCAGATTACCCTTAACCACCGCAGGTTGCCCGTAACCACCCCAGGTTGTCCGTAATCACGTCAGATTGCACGTAACCCCCCAGATTACCCGTAACCACCGCACGTTGCCCATAACCACCGCACGTTGCCCGTAACCACCACACGTTGCCAGTGACCCCCTCCAGATTGTTCGTAATCACCCCAGATTGCCTGTAACCACCCCAAATTACATGTAACCACCCCACTCTATCCGTAACAATTCTAGATTGTCTGTAACCCCTCCAGGTTGCCCCTAACCACCGCAGGTTGGGCATAACCACCGCAGGTTGGGCATAACCACCCCAGATTGCCTGTAATCATGCCAGATTACATGTAACCCCCCAGATTGCACGCAACCACCGCACGTCGCCTCTGACCACCGCACGTCGCCTCTGACCACCGCACGTCGCCTCTGACCACCGCACGTCGCCTCTGACCACCGCACGTCGCCTCTGACCACCGCACGTCGCCTATGACCACCGCACGTCGCCTATGACCACCGCACCTTGCCTCTGACCACTGCACGTCGCCTATGACCACCGCACATCGCCTATGACCACCGCACCTTGCATCTGACCACCGCACCTTGCCTCTGAACACTGCACCTTGCCTCTAACCACCCCAAATTGCCAGTGACCCCCTCCTGATTGCCCGTAACCACGCCAGATTACAGGTACCCACCTCAGATTACCTATTAGCACTTCAGTTTATCCGTAACCACAGCAGGTTGCCTGTAACCACAGCAGGTTGCCTGTAACCACCCCAGATTGTCCGCAACCACCCCAGATTGTCCGTAACCACAGCAGGTTGCCTGTAACCATACCAGATTGTCTGTAACCACAGCAGGTTGTCCGTATTCACCCCACGTTGCCCATAACCACCCCAGGTTGCCTCTAACCACCCCAGGTTGCCTCTAACCACACCAGGTTGCCTCTAACCACACCAGGTTGCCTGTAACCACCCCAGGTTGCCGTAACCACAGCAGGTTGCCTGTGACCACCCCATGTTGACCGTATCCACCCCAGATTATCCATAACCACCCCAGATTACCCGTAACCACCTCAGACTGCCCGTAACCACCCCAGACTGCCCATTACCACCCCAGACTGCCCGTAACCACCCCAGACTGCCCGTAACCACCCCAGACTGCCCGAAACCACCTCTAGATTACCCGTAACCACCCCAGATTACCCGTAACCACCCCACATTACCTGTAATCTAATTTTTTTTATTGTATTTTAGTAACTGCGCTATTTTAATAACTGTTACTAGCTGCGGTTTTGCTCCAGCAAATTGGCGCTCCTTCCCTTCTGAGCCCTGCTGTGTGCCCATACAGTGGTTTATGCCCACATATGGGGTACCGTTGTACTCAGGAGAACCTGCGTTACAGATTTTGGGGTACATTTTTTATCCTGTTCCTTGTGAAATTTAGAAATTTCAAACTAAACCAACATATTATTGGAAAAATTCAAGTTTTTCATTTTTACTGGCCAATTTTGAATACTTTCCTCTAATACCTGTGGGGCCAAAATGCTCATCCTACCCCAAGATGAATTCTTTGAGGGGTGTACTTTCCGAAATGGGGTGATTTTTGGGGGGATTCTATTCTGTAGACACTACAGGGGCGCTGCAAACGCACCTGGTGCTCAGAAATTTCTTCAGAAAAATCTGCAGAGAAAATGCTAATTGGCGCTCCTTCCCTTCTGAGCCCGGCTGTGTGCCCATACAGTGGTTTATGCCCACATATGGGGTACCGTTCTACTCAGGAGAACCTGCGTTACAGATTTTGGGGTGAATTTTCTCTCCTGTTCCTCGTGAAATTGAGAAATTTCCAACTAAAGGAACATATTATTGGAAAAATTCGAGTTTTTCATTTTTACTGTCTACTTTTGAATACTTTCCTCTAATACCTGTGGGGTCAAAATGCTCACCACACACCAAGATGAATTCTTTGAGGGGTGCACTTTCCAAAATGGGATGACTTATGGCGAGATTTTACTCCGCTGGCACTACAGGGGCTCTGCAAACCCACCTGGCGCTCAGAAACTTCTTCAGCAAAATCTGCATTGAAAAAGCTAATTGGCGCTCCTTCCCTTCTGAGCCCCGCTGTGTGCCCATACAGTGGTTTATACCGACATATGAGGTACCTTTTTACTCAGGAGAACCTGCGTTACAAATTTTGGGGTACTTTTTTTCTCTTATTCCTCGTGAAATTGAGAAATTTCAAACTAAACGAACATATTATTGGGAAAATTTGAGTTTTTCATTTTTACTGTCTACTTTTGAATACTTTCCTCTAATACCTGTGGGGTCAAAATGCTCACCACACCCCAAAATGAATTCTTTGAGGGGTGCACTTTCCAAAATGGGGTGACTTATGGCGAGATTTTACTCCGCTGGCACTACAGGGGCTCTGCAAACACACCTGGCGCTCAGAAACTTCTTCAGCAAAATCTGCAATGGAAAAGCTAATTGGCGCTCCTTCCCTTCTGAGCCCCGCTGTGTGCCCATGCAGTGGTTTACGCCCACATATGGGGTACCGTAGTACTCAAGAGAACATGTGTTACAAATTTTGGGGTGCTTTTTCTCTCATGTTCCTTTTGAAAATGAGAAACTTTAATCTAAATGTATATATTATTGGAAAATTTTAATTTTTCATTTTTTTACAGCCTAATGGTGAATACTTTCCTCCAGCCCCTGTAGGGTTAAAATGCTCATTATACCCCTAGATTAATTCTTTAAGGTGTCTAGTTTCCAAAATGGGGTCACTTATGGGGGTTTCCAGTATACAAACCTCCTAAATCAACTTAAAATAAGAACTGGTCCCTAAAAAAAATCAGTTTTGGAAACTTTCACGAAAATGTGGTAATTTGCTGATACATTTCTAACCCCCGTAACACCCTAAAAAAGTAAAATATGTTTATGAAATGAAGCCAGAATAAAGAGGACATATTGGTAATGTGACTTAGTTACTAATTTATTTAATACAACTTTCTTTTTTTAGAAGCAGAGAATTTCAAAGTTCATAAAATGCAAATTTTTTCAATTTTTCATGATATTTTGATGTTTTTCACAAAAAACACACAAAGTAGTGACCAAATTTTGCCACTAATATAAAGTGCCATATGTGACGAAAAAACAATCTCAGAATCGCTAGCATACGTTAAAGCATCACTGAGCTATAAGCGCATAAAGTGAGACAGGTCAGATTTTGAAAAATGAGCCTGGTCTTTTAGGTGCAAATAGGCTCGGTCTTGAAGGGGTTAAAAAGCTATCGTTTTTCCTTTTGTGATTAAATGCGTGTTATCAGAGCCTGGATAGCTCAGTCGGTAGAGCATCAGACTTTTAATCTGAGGGTCCAGGGTTCAAGTCCCTGTTCAGGCGTGATGTTCTTTAAGAAATTCTCATTTACTGACTGAGGTTTTAATTTCAATCTTTATGTCCATATTCTACCAACATTTCGAAAATTGACTTTGTACATATGCATCACTAGTGGACAATTCTCCTATTTACTCATAGCCAGCTTTCCTAGAACCTGAAAAATTCTGTTGGGAGACCATCAGACCTTTATTCTGAGGATCCAGAATTTAAATCCCTGTTCAGATTTAACAGTAAACATTTGCTAAAACCTCAATGAAAAGTTTGAATTCATCTTTGTTGGCTTCTTTGCAAAACTATTGTGTTTGTTTAAAAGTTTAGAATCATCTATAGTGCTGTCTTTCGAAAAGTTACACATTTTTTTTGCCCCCTACAAATTAAAGTTTTCAGAGCCTGGATAGCTCAGTCGGTAGAGCATCAGACTTTTAATCTGAGGGTCCAGGGTTCAAGTCCCTGTTCGGGCGTGCTTTTCATCCGCAATGTCTTGTTTAGTGGTCAAGGGTTGAAGTTCCTGTTCAGATGTGCTTTTCAGTTTAGTGCATCTGTCTATAAATATTGCTTTCTTTAACCCCTTCACGTCAGCCATCTGTATATATACGTTCCTATTGCACATGCCCCGTTAAGTAGGAATGTACATATACGTTCCTGACTGACAGGGGCTTTGTGATGAGAACGGGATCGCTGCAGGGACAGCGATCCCGCTCTCATCTGTGTACAGCACCGGAGATAATGAGGATCAGCTGCGATTCCGCAGCTGACCCCCATTAACCCCTTAGTGACCGCCGAAACGGCGATCACTAATGGGCCGGTGCCGCCGCTGTATTTCATCTCCCCCCACCGTGAATCCACGGTGGGGGGAGATGAAATAAGTAAAAATCAGACCCCAGATCAGCCCCCTAGTGCCCCAGTCACTAACCCCCCCTCCCGCGGCGGCCATCGGATCCAAGATGGCCGCCGCGATCACTGTGAACAGACTAATGTCTGTTCACAGTGATCAAGCAAGAAAAATGAATGAAAGCCCCATGCTCTCCGCCACCGGAGGTAGCGGAGAGCATGGGGCAGTCATCGGGACCCCCCCTGTGGGGTCCCGGTACAAGCGATCAGCGGTATATACTATATACCGCTGATCGCTTGTGCCATGTGCCGCCGGCACTTTTTATCCCCTGTCACCATGAATGATTGGTGACAGGGGATAAAAAGTGATGTCCCCCCACCCCCCAAGTCGCCCCCCCACCCCCCCCTGTCACCCCCGTCCCCCAGTCACCCCCCCTTCCCCATATACTCACCGGAACCGACGGAGCTCCTTCCTCCTCGACGTCCTGACTGCTTCTGATGTGCGCATGCGCGCCAGAAGCAGCCAGCTCTAAAAATTTAAAGTGACAGAGACCAATTTGGTCTCTGTCACTGAACTATGATTACTGTGATAGAAAATATCACAGTAATCATAGTAATACAGTGAAAATGAATGTATAAAGTACAAAAAGTGACAAACATACAAAAAAATAAAACACACACTTTTTATTATAGTAATAATTACAGTTTACTCCCAAATTACCCCTAACCCCCCCCCAGATTACCCTTAACCACCGCAGGTTGCCCGTAACCACCCCAGGTTGTCCGTAATCACGTCAGATTGCACGTAACCCCCCAGATTACCCGTAACCACCGCACGTTGCCCTATGACCACCGCACCTTGCATCTGACCACCGCACCTTGCCTCTGAACACTGCACCTTGCCTCTAACCACCCCAAATTGCCAGTGACCCCCTCCTGATTGCCCGTAACCACGCCAGATTACAGGTACCCACCTCAGATTACCTATTAGCACTTCAGTTTATCCGTAACCACAGCAGGTTGCCTGTAACCACAGCAGGTTGCCTGTAACCACCCCAGATTGTCCGCAACCACCCCAGATTGTCCGTAACCACAGCAGGTTGCCTGTAACCATACCAGATTGTCTGTAACCACAGCAGGTTGTCCGTATTCACCCCACGTTGCCCATAACCACCCCAGGTTGCCTCTAACCACCCCAGGTTGCCTCTAACCACACCAGGTTGCCTCTAACCACACCAGGTTGCCTGTAACCACCCCAGGTTGCCGTAACCACAGCAGGTTGCCTGTGACCACCCCATGTTGACCGTATCCACCCCAGATTATCCATAACCACCCCAGATTACCCGTAACCACCTCAGACTGCCCGTAACCACCCCAGACTGCCCATTACCACCCCAGACTGCCCGTAACCACCCCAGACTGCCCGTAACCACCCCAGACTGCCCGAAACCACCTCTAGATTACCCGTAACCACCCCAGATTACCCGTAACCACCCCACATTACCTGTAATCTAATTTTTTTTATTGTATTTTAGTAACTGCGCTATTTTAATAACTGTTACTAGCTGCGGTTTTGCTCCAGCAAATTGGCGCTCCTTCCCTTCTGAGCCCTGCTGTGTGCCCATACAGTGGTTTATGCCCACATATGGGGTACCGTTGTACTCAGGAGAACCTGCGTTACAGATTTTGGGGTACATTTTTTATCCTGTTCCTTGTGAAATTTAGAAATTTCAAACTAAACCAACATATTATTGGAAAAATTCAAGTTTTTCATTTTTACTGGCCAATTTTGAATACTTTCCTCTAATACCTGTGGGGCCAAAATGCTCATCCTACCCCAAGATGAATTCTTTGAGGGGTGTACTTTCCGAAATGGGGTGATTTTTGGGGGGATTCTATTCTGTAGACACTACAGGGGCGCTGCAAACGCACCTGGTGCTCAGAAATTTCTTCAGAAAAATCTGCAGAGAAAATGCTAATTGGCGCTCCTTCCCTTCTGAGCCCGGCTGTGTGCCCATACAGTGGTTTATGCCCACATATGGGGTACCGTTCTACTCAGGAGAACCTGCGTTACAGATTTTGGGGTGAATTTTCTCTCCTGTTCCTCGTGAAATTGAGAAATTTCCAACTAAAGGAACATATTATTGGAAAAATTCGAGTTTTTCATTTTTACTGTCTACTTTTGAATACTTTCCTCTAATACCTGTGGGGTCAAAATGCTCACCACACACCAAGATGAATTCTTTGAGGGGTGCACTTTCCAAAATGGGATGACTTATGGCGAGATTTTACTCCGCTGGCACTACAGGGGCTCTGCAAACCCACCTGGCGCTCAGAAACTTCTTCAGCAAAATCTGCATTGAAAAAGCTAATTGGCGCTCCTTCCCTTCTGAGCCCCGCTGTGTGCCCATACAGTGGTTTATACCGACATATGAGGTACCTTTTTACTCAGGAGAACCTGCGTTACAAATTTTGGGGTACTTTTTTTTCTCTTATTCCTCGTGAAATTGAGAAATTTCAAACTAAACGAACATATTATTGGGAAAATTTGAGTTTTTCATTTTTACTGTCTACTTTTGAATACTTTCCTCTAATACCTGTGGGGTCAAAATGCTCACCACACCCCAAAATGAATTCTTTGAGGGGTTGCACTTTCCAAAATGGGGTGACTTATGGCGAGATTTTACTCCGCTGGCACTACAGGGGCTCTGCAAACACACCTGGCGCTCAGAAACTTCTTCAGCAAAATCTGCAATGGAAAAGCTAATTGGCGCTCCTTCCCTTCTGAGCCCCGCTGTGTGCCCATGCAGTGGTTTACGCCCACATATGGGGTACCGTAGTACTCAAGAGAACATGTGTTACAAATTTTGGGGTGCTTTTTCTCTCATGTTCCTTTTGAAAATGAGAAACTTAATCTAAATGTATATATTATTGGAAAATTTAAATTTTTCATTTTTTTACAGCCTAATGGTGAATACTTTCCTCCAGCCCCTGTAGGGTTAAAATGCTCATTATACCCCTAGATTAATTCTTTAAGGTGTCTAGTTTCCAAAATGGGGTCACTTATGGGGGTTTCCAGTATACAAACCTCCTAAATCAACTTAAAATAAGAACTGGTCCCTAAAAAAAATCAGTTTTGGAAACTTTCACGAAAATGTGGTAATTTGCTGATACATTTCTAACCCCCGTAACACCCTAAAAAAGTAAAATATGTTTATGAAATGAAGCCAGAATAAAGAGGACATATTGGTAATGTGACTTAGTTACTAATTTATTTAATACAACTTTCTTTTTTTAGAAGCAGAGAATTTCAAAGTTCATAAAATGCAAATTTTTTCAATTTTTCATGATATTTTGATGTTTTTCACAAAAAACACACAAAGTAGTGACCAAATTTTGCCACTAATATAAAGTGCCATATGTGACGAAAAAACAATCTCAGAATCGCTAGCATACGTTAAAGCATCACTGAGCTATAAGCGCATAAAGTGAGACAGGTCAGATTTTGAAAAATGAGCCTGGTCTTTTAGGTGCAAATAGGCTCGGTCTTGAAGGGGTTAAAAAGCTATCGTTTTTCCTTTTGTGATTAAATGCGTGTTATCAGAGCCTGGATAGCTCAGTCGGTAGAGCATCAGACTTTTAATCTGAGGGTCCAGGGTTCAAGTCCCTGTTCAGGCGTGATGTTCTTTAAGAAATTCTCATTTACTGACTGAGGTTTTAATTTCAATCTTTATGTCCATATTCTACCAACGTTTCGAAAACTGACTTTGTACATATGCATCACTAGTGGACAATTCTCTTATTTACCCATAGCCAGCTTTCCAACAACCTAAATAGTTCTTTAGGAAATTCTCATTTACTGACTGAGGTTTTAATTTCAATCTTTATGTCCATATTCTACCAACATTTCGAAAATTGACTTTGTACATATGCATCACTAGTGGACAATTCTACTATTTACTCATAGCCAGCTTTCCTAGAACCTGAAAAATTCTGTTGGGAGACCATCAGACCTTTATTCTGAGGATCCAGAATTTAAATCCCTGTTCAGATTTAACAGTAAACATTTGCTAAAACCTCAATGAAAAGTTTGAATTCATCTTTGTTGGCTTCTTTGCAAAACTATTGTGTTTGTTTAAAAGTTTAGAATCATCTATAGTGCTGTCTTTCGAAAAGTTACACATTTTTTTTTGCCCCCTACAAATTAAAGTTTTCAGAGCCTGGATAGCTCAGTCGGTAGAGCATCAGACTTTTAATCTGAGGGTCCAGGGTTCAAGTCCCTGTTCGGGCGTGCTTTTCATCCGCAATGTCTTGTTTAGTGGTCAAGGGTTGAAGTTCCTGTTCAGATGTGCTTTTCAGTTTAGTGCATCTGTCTATAAATATTGCTTTCTTTAAAAAGCTATCGTTTTTCCTTTTGTGATTAAATGCGAGTTTTTAGAGCCTGGATAGCTCAGTCGGTAGAGCATCAGACTTTTAATCTGAGGGTCCAGGGTTCAAGTCCCTGTTCAGGCGTGATGTTCTTTAGGAAATTCTCATTTACTGACTGAGGTTTTAATTTCAATCTTTATGTCCATATTCTACCAACATTTCGAAAATTGACTTTGTACATATGCATCACTAGTGGACAATTCTCCTATTTACTCATAGCCAGCTTTCCTAGAACCTGAAAAGTTCCGTTGGGAGACCATCAGACCTTTATTCTGAGGATCCAGAATTTAAATCCCTATTCAGATTTAACAGTAAACATTTGCTAAAACCTCAATGAAAAGTTTGAATTCATCTTTGTTGGCTTCTTTGCAAAACTATTGTGTTTGTTTAAAAGTTTAGAATCATCTATAGTGCTGTCTTTCGAAAAGTTACACATTTATTTTGCCCCCTACAAATTAAAGTTTTCAGAGCCTCAGACTTTTAATCTGAGGGTCCAGGGTTCAAGTCCCTGTTCGGGCGCGCTTTTCATCTGCAATTTCTTGTTTAGTGGTCAAGGGTTGAAGTTCCTGTTCAGATGTGCTTTTCAGTTTAGTGCATCTGTCTATAAATATTTCTTTCTTTAAAAAGCTATCGTTTTTCCTTTTGTGATTAAAAGCGAGTTTTCAGAGCCTGGATAGCTCAGTCGGTAGAGCATCAGACTTTTAATCTGAGGGTCCAGGGTTCAAGTCCCTGTTCGGGCGCGCTTTTTTTATCCGCAATGTCTTGTTTAGTGGTCAAGGGTTGAAGTTCCTGTTCAGATGTGCTTTTCAGTTTAGTGCATCTGTCTATAAATATTGCTTTCTTTAAAAAGATATCGTTTTTCCTTTTGTGATTTAACAAGAGTTTTCAGAGCCTGGATAGCTCAGTCGGTAGAGCATCAGACTTTTAATCTGAGGGTCCAGGGTTCAAGTCCCTGTTCGGGCGCGCTTTTCATCCGCAATTTCTTGTTTAGTGGTCAAGGGTTGAAGTTCCTGTTCAGATGTGCTTTTCAGTTTAGTGCATCTGTCTATAAATATTGCTTTCTTTAAAAAGCTATCGTTTTTCCTTTTGTGATTAAAAGCAAGTTTTCAGAGCCTGGATTGCTCAGTCGGTAGAGCATCAGACTTTTAATCTGAGGGTCCAGGGTTCAAGTCCCTGTTCAGGCGTGATGTTCTTTAGGAAATTCTCGTTTACTGACTGAGGGACAATTCTCTTATTTACTCATAGCCAGCTTTCCTACAACCTAAATAGTTCTTTAGGAAATTCTCATTTACTGACTGAGGTTTTAATTTCAATCTTTATGTCCATATTCTACCAACATTTCGAAAATTGACTTTGTACATATGCATCACTAGTGGACAATTCTCTTATTTACTCATAGCCAGCTTTCCTACAACCTAAATAGTTCTTTAGGAAATTCTCATTTACTGACTGAGGTTTTAATTTCAATCTTTATGTCCATATTCTACCAACATTTCGAAAATTGACTTTGTACATATGCATCACTAGTGGACAATTCTCCTATTTACTCATAGCCAGCTTTCCTAGAACCTGAAAAGTTCCGTTGGGAGACCATCAGACCTTTATTCTGAGGATCCAGAATTTAAATCCCTGTTCAGATTTAACAGTAAACATTTGCTAAAACCTCAATGAAAAGTTTGAATTCATCTTTGTTGGCTTCTTTGCAAAACTATTGTGTTTGTTTAAAAGTTTAGAATCATCTATAGTGCTGTCTTTCGAAAAGTTACACATTTTTTTTGCCCCCTACAAATTAAAGTTTTCAGAGCCTGGATAGCTCAGTCGGTAGAGCATCAGACTTTTAATCTGAGGGTCCAGGGTTCAAGTCCCTGTTCGGGTGTGCTTTTCATCCGCAATGTCTTGTTTAGCGGTCAAGGGTTGAAGTTCCTGTTCAGATGTGCTTTTCAGTTTAGTGCATCTGTCTATAAATATTGCTTTCTTTAAAAAGCTATCGTTTTTCCTTTTGTGATTAAAAGCAAGTTTACAGAGCCTGGATAGCTCAGTCGGTTAGAGCATTAGACTTTTAATCTGAGGGTCCAGAGTTCAAGTCCCTGTTCAGGCGTGATGTTCTTTAGGAAATTCTCATTTACTGACTGAGGATTTAATTTCAATCTTTATGTCCATATTCTACCAACGTTTCGAAAACTGACTTTGTACATATGCATCACTAGTGGACAATTCTCTTATTTACTCATAGCCAGCTTTCCTACAACCTAAATAGTTCTTTAGGAAATTCTCATTTACTGACTGAGGTTTTAATTTCAATCTTTATGTCCATATTCTACCAACATTTCGAAAATTGACTTTGTACATATGTATCACTAGTGGACAATTCTCCTATTTACTCATAGCCTGCTTTCCTAGAACCTGAAAAGTTCCGTTGGGAGACCATCAGACCTTTATTCTGAGGATCCAGAATTTAAATCCCTATTCAGATTTAACAGTAAACATTTGCTAAAACCTCAATGAAAAGTTTGAATTCATCTTTGTTGGCTTCTTTGCAAAACTATTGTGTTTGTTTAAAAGTTTAGAATCATCTATATTGCTGTCTTTCGAAAAGTTACACATTTTTTTTGCCCCCTACAAATTAAATGTTTCAGAGTCTGGATAGCTCAGTCGGAAGAGCATCAGACTTTTAATCTGAGGGTCCAGGGTTCAAGTCCCTATTCGGGCGCGCTTTTCATCCGCAATTTCTTGTTTAGTGGTCAAGGGTTGAAGTTCCTGTTCAGATGTGCTTTTCAGTTTAGTGCATCTGTCTATAAATATTGCTTTCTTTAAAAAGCTATCGTTTTTCCTTTTGTGATTAAATGCGTATTATCAGAATCTGGATAGCTCAGTCGGTAGAGCATCAGACTTTTAATCTGAGGGTCCAGGGTTCAAGTCCCTGTTCAGGCGTGATGTTCTTTAAGAAATTCTCATTTACTGACTGAGGTTTTAATTTCAATCTTTATGTCCATATTCTACCAACGTTTCGAAAACTGACTTTGTACATATGCATCACTAGTGGACAATTCTCTTATTTACTCATAGCCAGCTTTCCTACAACCTAAATAGTTCTTTAGGAAATTCTCATTTACTGACTGAGGTTTTAATTTCAATCTTTATGTCCATATTCTACCAACGTTTCGAAAACTGACTTTGTACATATGCATCACTAGTGGACAATTCTCCTATTTACTCATAGCCAGCTTTCCTAGAACCTGAAAAGTTCCGTTGGGAGACCATCAGACCTTTATTCTGAGGATCCAGAATTTATATCCCTATTCAGATTTAACAGTAAACATTTGCTAAAACCTCAATGAAAAGTTTGAATTCATCTTTGTTGGCTTCTTTGCAAAACTATTGTGTTTGTTTAAAAGTTTAGAATCATCCATAGTGCTGTCTTTCGAAAAGTTACACATTTTTTTTGCCCCCTACAAATCAAAGTTTTCAGAGCCTAGATAGCTCAGTTGGTAGAGCATCAGTCTTTTAATCTGAGGGTCCAGGGTTCAAGTCCCTGTTCGGGCGCGCTTTTCATCCGCAATGTCTTGTTTAGTGGTTAAGGGTTGAAGTTCCTGTTCAGATGTGCTTTTCAGTTTAGTGCATCTGTCTATAAATATTGCTTTCTTTAAAAAGATATCGTTTTTCCTTTTGTGATTTAACAAGAGCTTTCAGAGCCTGGATAGCTCAGTCGGTAGAGCATCAGACTTTTAATCTGAGGGTCCAGGGTTCAAGTCCCTGTTCAGGCGTGATGTTCTTTAGGAAATTCTCATTTACTGACTGAGGTTTTAATTTCAATCTTTATGTCCATATTCTACCAACGTTTCGAAAACTGACTTTGTACATATGCATCACTAGTGGACAATTCTCTTATTTACTCATAGCCAGCTTTCCTACAACCTAAATAGTTCTTTAGGAAATTCTCATTTACTGACTGAGGTTTTAATTTCAATCTTTATGTCCATATTCTACCAACATTTCGAAAATTGACTTTGTACATATGCATCACTAGTGGACAATTCTCCTATTTACTCATAGCCAGCTTTCCTAGAACCTGAAAAGTTCTGTTGGGAGACCATCAGACCTTTATTCTGAGGATCCAGAATTTAAATCCCTATTCAGATTTAACAGTAAACATTTGCTAAAACCTCAATGAAAAGTTTGAATTCATCTTTGTTGGCTTCTTTGCAAAACTATTGTGTTTGTTTAAAAGTTTAGAATCATCTATAGTGCTGTCTTTCGAAAAGTTACACATTTTTTTTGCCCCCTACAAATTAAAGTTTTCAGAGCCTCAGACTTTTAATCTGAGGGTCCAGGGTTCAAGTCCCTGTTCGGGCGCGCTTTTCATCCGCAATTTCTTGTTTAGTGGTCAAGGGTTGAAGTTCCTGTTCAGATGTGCTTTTCAGTTTAGTGCATCTGTCTATAAATATTGCTTTCTTTAAAAAGCTATCGTTTTTCCTTTTGTGATTAAAAGCGAGTTTTCAGAGCCTGGATTGCTCAGTCGGTAGAGCATCAGACTTTTAATCTGAGGGTCCAGGGTTCAAGTCCCTGTTCAGGCGTGATGTTCTTTAGGAAATTCTAGTTTACTGACTGAGGGACAATTCTCTTATTTACTCATAGCCAGCTTTCCTACAACCTAAATAGTTCTTTAGGAAATTCTCATTTACTGACTGAGGTTTTAATTTCAATCTTATGTCCATATTCTACCAACATTTCGAAAATTGACTTTGTACATATGCATCACTAGTGGACAATTCTCCTATTTACTCATAGCCAGCTTTCCTAGAACCTGAAAAGTTCCGTTGGGAGACCATCAGACCTTTATTCTGAGGATCCAGAATTTAAATCCCTATTCAGATTTAACAGTAAACATTTGCTAAAACCTCAATGAAAAGTTTGAATTCATCTTTGTTGGCTTCTTTGCAAAACTATTGTGTTTGTTTAAAAGTTTAGAATCATCTATAGTGCTGTCTTTCGAAAAGTTACACATTTTTTTTGCCCCCTACAAATCAAAGTTTTCAGAGCCTAGATAGCTCAGTCGGTAGAGCATCAGACTTTTACTCTGAGGGTCCAGGGTTCAAGTCCCTGTTCGGGCGCGCTTTTCATCCGCAATGTCTTGTTTAGTGGTTAAGGGTTGAAGTTCCTGTTCAGATGTGCTTTTCAGTTTAGTGCATCTGTCTATAAATATTGCTTTCTTTAAAAAGCTATCGTTTTTCCTTTTGTGATTAAATGCGAGTTTTCAGAGCTTGGATAGCTCAGTCGGTAGAGCATCAGACTTTTAATCTGAGGGTCCAGGGTTCAAGTCCCTGTTCAGGCGTGATGTTCTTAGGAAATTCTCATTTACTGACTGAGGTTTTAATTTCAATCTTTATGTCCATATTCTACCAACGTTTCGAAAACTGACTTTGTACATATGCATCACTAGTGGACAATTCTCTTATTTACTCATAGCCAGCTTTCCTACAACCTAAATAGTTCTTTAGGAAATTCTCATTTACTGACTGAGGTTTTAATTTCAATCTTTATGTCCATATTCTACCAACATTTCGAAAATTGACTTTGTACATATGCATCACTAGTGGACAATTCTCCTATTTACTCATAGCCAGCTTTCCTAGAACCTGAAAAGTTCTGTTGGGAGACCATCAGACCTTTATTCTGAGGATCCAGAATTAAATCCCTATTCAGATTTAACAGTAAACATTTGCTAAAACCTCAATGAAAGTTTGAATTCATCTTTGTTGGCTTCTTTGCAAAACTATTGTGTTTGTTTAAAAGTTTAGAATCATCTATAGTGCTGTCTTTCGAAAACTTACACATTTTTTTGCCCCCTACAAATTAAAGTTTTCAGAGCCTGGATAGCTCAGTCGGAAGAGCATCAGACTTTTAATCTGAGGGTCCCTGTTCGGGCCCGCTTCTTCATCCGCAATTTCTTGTTTAGTGGTCAAGGGTTGAAGTTCCTGTTCAGATGTGCTTTTCAGTTTAGTGCATCTGTCTATAAATATTGCTTTCTTTAAAAAGCTATCGTTTTTCCTTTTGTGATTAATGCAAGTTTTCAGAGCCTGGATAGCTCAGTCGGTAGAGCATCAGACTTTTAATCTAAGGGTCCAGGGTTCAAGTCCCTGTTCAGGTGTGATGTTCTTTAGGAAATTCTCATTTACTGACTGAGGTTTTAATTTCAATCTTTATGTCCATATTCTACCAACGTTTCGAAAACTGACTTTGTACATAGGCATCACTAGTGGACAATTCTCTTATTTACTCATAGCCAGCTTTCCTACAACCTAAATAGTTCTTTAGGAAATTCTCATTTACTGACTGAGGTTTTAATTTCAATCTTTATGTCCATATTCTACCAACATTTCGAAAATTGACTTTGTACATATGCATCACTAGTGGACAATTCTCCTATTTACTCATAGCCAGCTTTCCTAGAACCTGAAAAGTTCCGTTGGGAGACCATCAGACCTTTATTCTGAGGATCCAGAATTTAAATTCCTATTCAGATTTAACAGTAAACATTTGCTAAAACCTCAATGAAAAGTTTGAATTCATCTTTGTTGGCTTCTTTGCAAAACTATTGTGTTTGTTTAAAAGTTTAGAATCATCTATAGAGCTGTCTTTCGAAAAGTTACACATTTTTTTTGCCCCCTACAAATCAAAGTTTTCAGAGCCTAGATAGCTCAGTCGGTAGAGCATCAGACTTTTAATCTGAGGGTCCAGGGTTCAAGTCCCTGTTCGGGCGCGCTTTTCATCCGCAAAGTCTTGTTTAGTGCTTAAGGGTTGAAGTTCCTGTTCAGATGTGCTTTTCAGTTTAGTGCATCTGTCTATAAATATTGCTTTCTTTAAAAAGCTATCGTTTTTCCTTTTGTGATTAAATGCGAGTTTTCAGAGCCTGGATAGCTCAGTCGGTAGAGCATCAGACTTTTAATCTGAGGGTCCAGGGTTCAAGTCCCTGTTCAGGCGTGATGTTCTTTAGGAAATTCTCATTTACTGACTGAGGTTTTAATTTCAATCTTTATGTCCATATTCTACCAACGTTTCGAAAACTGACTTTGTACATATGCATCACTAGTGGACAATTCTCTTATTTACTCATAGCCAGCTTTCCTACAACCTAAATAGTTCTTTAGGAAATTCTCATTTACTGACTAAGGTTTTAATTTCAATCTTTATGTCCATATTCTACCAACATTTCGAAAATTGACTTTGTACATATGCATCACTAGTGGACAATTCTCCTATTTTCTCATAGCCAGCTTTCCTAGAACCTGAAAAGTTCCGTTGGGAGACCATCAGACCTTTATTCTGAGGATCCAGAATTTAAATCCCTATTCAGATTTAACAGTAAACATTTGCTAAAACCTCAATGAAAAGTTTGAATTCATCTTTGTTGGCTTCTTTGCAAAACTATTGTGTTTGTTTAAAAGTTTAGAATCATCTATAGTGCTGTCTTTCGAAAAGTTACACATTTTTTTTGCCCCCTACAAATTAAAGTTTTCAGAGCCTGGATAGCTCAGTCGGAAGAGCATCAGACTTTTAATCTGAGGGTCCCTGTTCGGGCCCGCTTTTCATCCGCAATTTCTTGTTTAGTGGTCAAGGGTTGAAGTTCCTGTTCAGATGTGCTTTTCAGTTTAGTGCATCTGTCTATAATATTGCTTTCTTTAAAAAGCTATCGTTTTTTCCTTTTGTGATTAAATGCAAGTTTTCAGAGCCTGGATAGCTCAGTCGGTAGAGCATCAGACTTTTAATCTGAGGGTCCAGGGTTCAAGTCCCTGTTCAGGTGTGATGTTCTTTAGGAAATTCTCATTTACTGACTGAGGTTTTAATTTCAATCTTTATGTCCATATTCTACCAACGTTTCGAAAACTGACTTTGTACATAGGCATCACTAGTGGACAATTCTCTTATTTACTCATAGCCAGCTTTCCTACAACCTAAATAGTTCTTTAGGAAATTCTCATTTACTGACTGAGGTTTTAATTTCAATCTTTATGTCCATATTCTACCAACATTTCGAAAATTGACTTTGTACATATGCATCACTAGTGGACAATTCTCCTATTTACTCATAGCCAGCTTTCCTAGAACCTGAAAAGTTCCGTTGGGAGACCATCAGACCTTTATTCTGAGGATCCAGAATTTAAATCCCTATTCAGATTTAACAGTAAACATTTGCTAAAAACCTCAATGAAAAGTTTGAATTCATCTTTGTTGGCTTCTTTGCAAAACTATTGTGTTTGTTTAAAAGTTTAGAATCATCTATAGTGCTGTCTTTCGAAAAGTTACACATTTTTTTTTGCCCCCTACAAATCAAAGTTTTCAGAGCCTAGATAGCTCAGTCGGTAGAGCATCAGACTTTTAATCTGAGGGTCCAGGGTTCAAGTCCCTGTTCGAGCGCGCTTTTCATCCGCAATGTCTTGTTTAGTGTTAAGGGTTGAAGTTCCTGTTCAGATGTGCTTTTCAGTTTAGTGCATCTGTCTATAAATATTGCTTTCTTTAAAAAGCTATCGTTTTTTCCTTTTGTGATTAAATGCGAGTTTCAGAGCCTGGATAGCTCAGTCGGTAGAGCATCAGGACTTTTAATCTGAGGGTCCAGGGTTCAAGTCCCTGTTCAGGCGTGATGTTCTTTAGGAAATTCTCATTTACTGACTGAGGTTTTAATTTCAATCTTTATGTCCATATTCTACCAACGTTTCGAAACTGACTTTGTACATATGCCATCACTAGTGGACAATTCTCTTATTTACTCATAGCCAGCTTTCCTACAACCTAAATAGTTCTTTAGGAAATTCTCATTTACTGACTGAGGTTTTAATTTCAATCTTTATGTCCATATTCTACCAACATTTCGAAAATTGACTTTGTACATATGCATCACTAGTGGACAATTCTCCTATTTACTCATAGCCAGCTTTCCTAGAACCTGAAAAGTTCCGTTGGGAGACCATCAGACCTTTATTCTGAGGATCCAGAATTTAAATCCCTATTCAGATTTAACAGTAAACATTTGCTAAAACCTCAATGAAAGTTTGAATTCATCTTTGTTGGCTTCTTTGCAAAACTATTGTGTTTGTTTAAAAGTTTAGAATCATCTATAGTGCTGTCTTTCGAAAAGTTACACATTTTTTTTGCCCCCCTACAAATTCAAAGTTTTCAGAGCCTAGGATAGCTCAGTCGGTAGAGCATCAGACTTTTAATCTGAGGGTCCAGGGTTCAAGTCCCTGTTCGGGCGCGCTTTTCATCCGCAATGTCTTGTTTAGTGGTAAGGGTTGAAGTTCCTGTTCAGATGTGCTTTTCAGTTTAGTGCATCTGTCTAAATATTGCTTTCTTAAAAGCTATCGTTTTTTCCTTTTGTGATTAAATGCGAGTTTTCAGAGCATGGAGTAGCTCAGTCGGTAGAGCATCAGACTTTTAATCTGAGGGTCCAGGGTTCAAGTCCCTGTTCAGGCGTGATGTTCTGTTAGGAAATTCTCATTTACTGACTGGAGGTTTTAATTTCAATCTTTATGTCCATATTCTACCAACGTTTCGAAAACTGACTTTGTACATATGCATCACTAGTGGACATTTCTCTTATTTACTCATAGCCAGCTTTCAAGAAACCTAAATAGTTCTTTAGGAAATTCTCATTTACTGACTGAGGTTTTAATTTCAATCTTTATGTCCATATTCTACCAACATTCGAAATTGACTTTGTACCTATGCATCACTAGTGGACAATTCTCCTATTTACTCATAGCCAGCTTTCCTAGAACCTGAAAAGTTCGTTGGGAGACCATCAGACCTTTATTCTGAGGATCCAGAATTTAAATCCCTATTCAGATTTAACAGTAAACATTTGCTAAAACCTCAATGAAAAGTTTGAATTCATCTTTGTTGGCTTCTTTGCAAAACTATTGTGTTTGTTTAAAAGTTTAGAATCATCTATAGTGCTGTCTTTCGAAAAGTTACACATTTTTTTTGCCCCCTACAAATTATAAGTTTTCAGAGCCTGGATAGCTCAGTCGGTAAGAGCATCAGACTTTTAATCTGAGGGGTCCAGGGTTCAAGTCCCTGTTCGGGCGCGCTTTTCATCCGCAATGTCTTGTTTAGTGGTCAAGGGTTGAAAGTTCCTGTTCAGATGTGCTTTTCAGTTTAGTGCATCTGTCTATTAAATATTGCTTTCTTTAAAAAGCTATCGTTTTTCCTTTTGTGATTAAAGTGAAGTTTCAGAGCCTGGATAGCTCAGTCGGTAGAGCATCAGACTTTTAATCTGAGGGTCCAGGGTTCAGTCCCTGTTCAGGCGTGATGTTCTTTAGGAAATTCTCGTTTACTGACTGAGGTTTTAATTTCAATCCTTTATGTCCAGTATTCTACCAACGTTTCGAAAACTGACTTTGTACATATGCATCACTAGTGGACTAATTCTCTTATTTACTCATAGCCAGCTTTCCTACACCTAAATAGTTCTTTAGGAAATTCTCATTTACTGACTGAGGTTTTAATTTCAATCTTTATGTCCATATTCTACCACATTTCGAAAATTGACTTTGTACATATGCATCACTAGTGGACAATTCTCCTATTTACTCATAGCCAGCTTTCCTAGAACCTGAAAAGTTCAGTTCGGGAGACCATCAGACCTTTATTCTGAGGATCCAGAATGTAATCCCTATTCAGATTTAACAGTAAATATTTGCTAAAACCTCAATGAAATGTTTGAATTCATCTTTGTTGGCTTCTTTGCAAACTATTTGTGTTTGTTTAAAAGTTTAGAATCATCTATAGTGCTGTCTTTCGAAAAGTTACACATTTTTTTTGCCCCCTACAAATTAATAGTTTTCAGAGCCTGGATAGCTCAGTCGGTAGAGCATCAGACTTTTAATCTGAGGGTCCAGGGTTCAAGTCCCTGTTCGGGCGCGCTTTTCATCCGCAATGTCTTGTTTAGTGGTAAGGGTTGAAGTTCCTGTTCAGATGTGCTTTTCAGTTTAGTGCATCTGTCTATAATATTGCTTTCTTTAAAAAGCTATCGTTTTTCTTTTGTGATTAAAAGTGACGTTTTCAGAGCCTGGATAGCTCAGTCGGTAGAGCATCAGACTTTTAATCTGAGGGTCCAGGGTTCAAGTCCCTATTCAGGCGTGATGTTCTTTAGGAAATTCTCAGTTTACTGACTGAGGTTTTAATTTCAATCCTTATGTCCAGTATTCTACCAACGTTTCGAAAACTGACTTTGTACATATGCATCACTAGTGGACTAATTCTCTTATTTACTCATAGCCAGCTTTCCTACAACCTAAATAGTTCTTTAGGAAATTCTCATTTACTGACTGAGGTTTTAATTTCAATCTTTATGTCCATATTCTACCAACATTTCGAAAATTGACTTGTACATATGCATCACTAGTGGACAATTCTCCTATTGACTCATAGCCAGCTTTCCTAGAACCTGAAAAGTTCAGTCGGGAGACCATCAGACCTTTATTCTGAGGATCCAGAATGTAAATCCCTATTCAGATTTAACAGTAAATATTTGCTAAAACCTCAATGAAAAGTTTGAATTCATCTTTGTTGGCTTCTTTGCAAAACTATTTGTGTTTGTTTAAAAGTTTAGAATCATCTATAGTGCTGTCTTTCGAAAAGTTACACATTTTTTTTGCCCCCTACAAATTAAAGTTTTCAGAGCCTAGATAGCTCAGTCGGTAGAGCATCAGACTTTTAATCTGAGGGTCCAGGGTTCAAGTCCCTGTTCGAGCGCGCTTTCATCCGCAATGTCTTGTTTAGTGGTCAAGGGTTGAAGTTCCTGTTCAGATAGTGCTTTTCAGTTTAGTGCATCTGTCTATAAATATTGCTTTCTTTAAAAAGCTATCGTTTTTCCTTTTGTGATTAAAAGTGAGTTTTCAGAGCCTGGATAGCTCAGTCGGTAGAGCATCAGACTTTTAATCTGAGGGTCCAGGGTTCAAGTCCCTGTTCAGGCGTGATGTTCTTTAGGAAATTCTCGTTTACTGACTGAGGTTTTAATTTCAATCTTTATGTCCATATTCTACCAACGTTTCGAAAACTGACTTTGTACATATGCATCACTAGTGGACAATTCTCTTATTTACTCATAGCCAGCTTTCAAGAAACCTAAATAGTTCTTTAGGAAATTCTCATTTACTGACTGAGGTTTTAATTTCAATCTTTATGTCCATATTCTACCAACATTTCGAAAATTGACTTTGTACATATGCATCACTAGTGGACAATTCTCCTATTGACTCATAGCCAGCTTTCCTAGAACCTGAAAAGTTCCGTCGGGAGACCATCAGACCTTTATTCTGAGGATCCAGAATTTAAATCCCTATTCAGATTTAACAGTAATATTTGCTAAAACCTCAATGAAAATGTTTGAATTCATCTTTGTTGGCTTCTTTGCAAAACTATTGTGTTTGTTTAAAAGTTTAGAATCATCTATAGTGCTGTCTTTCGAAAAGTTACACATTTTTTTTGCCCCCTACAAATTATAGTTTTCAGAGCCTGTATAGCTCAGTTCGGTAGAGCATCAGACTTTTAATCTGAGGGTCCAGGGTTCAAGTCCCTGTTCGGGCGCGCTTTTCATCCGCAATGTCTTGTTTAGTGGTCAAGGGTTGAAGTTCCTGTTCAGATGTGCTTTTCAGTTTAGTGCATCTGTCTATAAATATTGCTTTCTTTAAAAAGCTATCGTTTTTCTTTTGTGATTAAAAGTGAATTTTCAGATCCTGGATAGCTCAGTCGGTAGAGCATCAGACTTTTAATCTGAGGGTCCAGGGTTCAAGTCCCTGTTCAGGCGTGATGTTCTTTAGGAAATTCTCGTTTACTGACTGAGGTTTTAATTTCAATCTTTATGTCCATATTCTACCAACGTTTCGAAAACTGACTTTGTACATATGCATCACTAGTGGACAATTCTCTTATTTACTCATAGCCAGCTTTCCTAGAACCTAAATAGTTCTTTAGGAAATTCTCATTTACTGACTGAGGTTTTAATTTCAATCTTTATGTCCATATTCTACCAACATTTCGAAAATTGACTTTGTACATATGCATCACTAGTGGACAATTCTCCTATTTACTCATAGCCAGCTTTCCTAGAACCTGAAAAGTTCCGTCGGGAGACCATCAGACCTTTATTCTGAGGATCCAGAATTTAAATCCCTATTCAGATTTAACAGTAAACATTTGCTAAAACCTCAATGAAATGTTTGAATTCATCTTTGTTGGCTTCTTTGCAAAACTATTGTGTTTGTTTAAAAGTTTAGAATCATCTATAGTGCTGTCTTTCGAAAAGTTACACATTTTTTTGCCCCCTACAAATTAAAGTTTTCAGAGCCAGGATAGCTCAGTCGGTAGAGCATCAGACTTTTAATCTGAGGGTCCAGGGTTCAAGTCCCTGTTTCGGGCGCGCTTTTCATCCGCAATGTCTTGTTTAGTGGTCAAGGGTTGAAGTTCCTGTTCAGATGTGCTTTTCAGTTTAGTGCATCTGTCTATTAATATTGCTTTCTTTAAAAAGCTATCGTTTTTCTTTTGTGATTAAAAGTGAACTTTCAGAGCCTGGATAGCTCAGTCGGTAGAGCATCAGATTTTTAATCTGAGGGTCCAGGGTTCAAGTCCCTGTTCAGGCGTGATGTTCTTTAGGAAATTCTCGTTTACTGACTGAGGTTTTAATTTCAATCTTTATGTCCGTATTCTACCAACGTTTCGAAAACTTACTTTGTACATATGCATCACTAGTGGACTATTCTCTTATTTACTCATAGCCAGCTTTCCTAGAACCTAAATAGTTCTTTAGGAAATTCTCATTTACTGACTGAGGTTTTAATTTCAATCTTTATGTCCATATTCTACCAACATTTCGAAAATTGACTTTGTACATATGCATCTAAGTGGACAATTCTCCTATTGACTCATAGCCAGCTTTCCTAGAACCTGAAAAGTTCCGTCGGGAGACCATCAGACCTTTATTCTGAGGATCCAGAATTTAAATCCCTATTCAGATTTAACAGTAAATATTTGCTAAAACCTCAATGAAATGTTTGAATTCATCTTTGTTGGCTTCTTTGCAAAACTATTGTGTTTGTTTAAAAGTTTAGAATCATCTATAGTGCTGTCTTTCGAAAAGTTACACATTTTTTTTGCCCCCTACAAATTAAAGTTTTCAGAGCCTGGATAGCTCAGTCGGTAGAGCATCAGACTTCTAATCTGACGGTCCAGGGTTCAAGTCCCTGTTCGGGCGTGCTTTTCATCCGCAATGTCTTGTTTAGTGGTCAAGGGTTGAAGTTCCTGTTCAGATATGCTTTTCAGTTTAGTGCATCTGTCTATAAATATTGCTTTCTTTAAAAAGCTATTGTTTTTTCTTTTGTGATTAAAAGTGAATTTTCAGAGCCTGGATAGCTCAGTCGGTAGAGCATCAGACTTTTAATCTGAGGGTCCAGGGTTCAAGTCCCTGTCAGGCGTGATGTTCTTTAGGAAATTCTCGTTTACTGACTGAGGTTTTAATTTCAATCCTTATGTCCATATTCTACCAACGTTTCGAAAACTGACTTTGTACATATGCATCACTAGTGGACAATTCTCTTATTTACTCATAGCCAGCTTTCCTAGAACCTAAATAGTTCTTTAGGAAATTCTCATTTACTGACTGAGGTTTTAATTTCAATCTTTATGTCCATATTCTACCAACGTTTCGAAAACTGACTTTGTACATATCCATCACTAGTGGACTATTCTCTTATTTACTCATAGCCAGCTTTCCTAGAACCTAAATAGTTCTTTAGGAAATTCTCATTTACTGACTGAGGTTTTAATTTCAATCTTTATGTCCATATTCTACCAACGTTTCGAAAACTGACTTTGTACATATCCATCACTAGTGGACTATTCTCTTATTTACTCATAGCCAGCTTTCCTAGAACCTAAATAGTTCTTTAGGAAATTCTCATTTACTGACTAAGGTTTTAATTTCAATCTTTATGTCCATATTCTACCAACATTTCGAAAATTGACTTTGTACATATGCATCTAAGTGGACAATTCTCCTATTGACTCATAGCCAGCTTTCCTAGAACCTGAAAAGTTCCGTCGGGAGACCATCAGACCTTTATTCTGAGGATCCAGAATTTAAATCCCTATTCAGATTTAACAGTAAATATTTGCTAAAACCTCAATGAAATGTTTGAATTCATCTTTGTTGGCTTCTTTGCAAAACTATTGTGTTTGTTTAAAAGTTTAGAATCATCTATAGTGCTGTCTTTCGAAAAGTTACACATTTTTTTTGCCCCCTACAAATTATAGTTTTCAGAGCCTGGATAGCTCAGTCGGTAGAGCATCAGACTTTTAATCTGAGGGTCCAGGGTTCAAGTCCCTGTTCGGGCGCCCTTTTCATCCGCAATGTCTTGTTTAGTGGTCAAGGGTTGAAGTTCCTGTTCAGATGTGCTTTTCAGTTTAGTGCATCTGTCTATTAATATTGCTTTCTTTAAAAAGCTATCGTTTTTCTTTGTGACTAAAAGTGAACTTTCAGAGCCTGGATAGCTCAGTCGGTAGAGCATCAGACTTTTAATCTGAGGGTCCAGGGTTCAAGTCCCTGTTAGAGGCGTGATGTTCTTTAGGAAATTCTCATTTACTGACTGAGGTTTTAATTTCAATCCTTATGTCCGTATTCTACCAACGTTTCGAAAACTGACTTTGTACATATGCATCACTAGTGGACTATTCTCTTATTTACTCATAGCCAGCTTTCCTAGAACCTAAATAGTTCTTTAGGAAATTCTCATTTACTGACTGAGGTTTTAATTTCAATCTTTATGTCCATATTCTACCAACATTTCGAAAATTGACTTTGTACATATGAATCACTAGTGGACAATTCTCCTATTTACTCATAGCCAGCTTTCCTAGAACCTGAAAAGTTCCGTCGGGAGACCATCAGACCTTTATTCTGAGGATCCAGAATGTAAATCCCTATTCAGATTTAACAGTAAATATTTGCTAAAACCTCAATGAAATGTTTGAATTCATCTTTGTTGGCTTCTTTGCAAAACTATTGTGTTTGTTTAAAAGTTTAGAATCATCTATAGTGCTGTCTTTCGAAAAGTTACACATTTTTTTTGCCCCCTACAAATTAAAGTTTTCAGAGCCTGGATAGCTCAGTCGGTAGAGCATCAGACTTTTAATCTGAGGGTCCAGGGTTCAAGTCCCTGTTCGGGCGCGCTTTTCATCCGCAATGTCTTGTTTAGTGGTCAAGGGTTGAAGTTCCTGTTCAGATGTGCTTTTCAGTTTAGTGCATCTGTCTGATAATATTGCTTTCTTTAAAAAGCTATAGTTTTTTCTTTGTGATTAAAAGTGTACTTCAGATCCTGGATAGCTCAGTCGGTAGAGCATCAGACTTTTATGCATCACTAGTGGACAATTCTCTTATTTACTCATAGCCAGCTTTCCTAAAACCTAAATAGTTCTTTAGGAAATTCTCATTTACTGACTGAGGTTTTAATTTCAATCTTTATGTCCATATTCTAACCAACGTTTCGAAAACTGACTTTGTACATATCCATCACTAGTGGACTAATCTCTTATTTACTCATAGCCAGCTTTCCTAGAACCTAAATAGTTCTTTAAAAAAGCTTTTAAAAAGCTATCGTTTTTTCTTTTGTGAATTAAAAAGTGAATTTTCAGATCTTGGATGGCTCAGTCGGTAGAGCATCAGACTTTTAATCTGAGGGTCCAGGGTTCAAGTCCCTGTTCAGGCGTGATGTTCTTTAGGAAATTCTCGTTTACTGACTGAGGTTTTAATTTCAATCTTTATGTCCATATTCTACCAACGTTTCGAAAACTGACTTTGTACATATGCATCACTAGTGGACAATTCTCTTATTTACTCATAGCCAGCTTTCCTAGAACCTAAATAGTTCTTTAGGAAATTCTCATTTACTGACTGAGGTTTTAATTTCAATCTTTATGTCCATATTCTACCAACGTTTCGAAAACTGACTTTGTACATATGCATCACTAGTGGACAATTCTATTATTTACTCATAGCCAGCTTTCCTAGAACCTAAATAGTTCTTTAGGAAATTCTCATTTACTGACTGAGGTTTTAATTTCAATCTTTATGTCCATATTCTACCAACATTTCGAAAATTGACTTTGTACATATGCATCACTAGTGGACAATTCTCCTATTTACTCATAGCCAGCTTTCCTAGAACCTGAAAAGTTCCGTCGGGAGACCATCAGAACCTTTATTCTGAGGATCCAGAATTTAAATCCCTATTCAGATTTAACAGTAAACATTTGCTAAAACCTCAATGAAATGTTTGAATTCATCTTTGTTGGCTTCTTTGCAAAACTATTGTGTTTGTTTAAAAGTTTAGAATCATCTATAGTGCTGTCTTTCGAAAAGTTACACATTTTTTTGCCCCCTACAAATTAAAGTTTTCAGAGCCTGGATAGCTCAGTCGGTAGAGCATCAGACTTTTAATCTGAGGGTCCAGGGTTCAAGTCCCTGTTTGGGCGTGCTTTTCATCCGCAATGTCTTGTTTAGTGGTCAAGGGTTGAAGTTCCTGTTCAGATGTGCTTTTCAGTTTAGTGCATCTGTCTATTAATATTGCTTTCTTTAAAAAGCTATCGTTTTTTCTTTTGTGATTAAAAGAGAACTTTCAGAGCCTGGATAGCTCAGTCGGTAGAGCATCAGATTTTTAATCTGAGGGTCCAGGGTTCAAGTCCCTGTTCAGGCGTGATGTTCTTTAGGAAATTCTCGTTTACTGACTGAGGTTTTAATTTCAATCTTTATGTCCATATTCTACCAACGTTTTCGAAAACTGACTTTGTACATATGCATCACTAGTGGACAATTCTCCTATTTACTCATAGCCTGCTTTCCTAGAACCTGAAAAGTTCCGTCGGGAGACCATCAGACCTTTATTCTGAGGATCCAGAATTTAATTCCCTATTCAGATTTAACAGTTAACATTTGCTAAAACCTCAATGAAATGTTTGAGTTCATCTTTGTTGGCTTCTTTGCAAAACTATTGTGTTTGTTTAAAAGTTTAGAATCATCTATAGTGCTGTCTTTCGAAAAGTTACACATTTTTTTTGCCCCCTTCAAACTATAGTTTTCAGAGCCTGGATAGCTCAGTCGGTAGAGCATCAGACTTTTAATCTGAGGGTCCAGGGTTCAAGTCCCTGTTTGGGGCGTGCTTTTCATCCGCAATGTCTTGTTTAGTGGTCAAGGGTTGAAGTTCCTGTTCAGGATGTGCTTTTCAGTTTAGTGCATCTGTCTATTAATATTGCTTTCTTTAAAAAGCTATCGTTTTTTCTTTTGTGATTAAAAGTGAACTTTCAGAGCCTGGATAGCTCAGTCGGTAGAGCATCAGACTTTTAATCTGAGGGTCCAGGGTTCAAGTCCCTGTTCAGGCGTGATGTTCTTTAGGAAATTCTCGTTTACTGACTGAGGTTTTAATTTCAATCCTTATGTCCGTATTCTACCAACGTTTCGAAAACTGACTTTGTCATATGCATCACTAGTGGACTATTCTCTTATTTACTCATAGCCAGCTTTCCTAGAACCTAAATAGTTCTTTAGGAAATTCTCATTTACTGACTGAGGTTTTAATTTCAATCTTTATGTCCATATTCTACCAACATTTCGAAAATTGACTTTGTACATATGCATCACTAGTGGACAATGCTCCTATTGACTCATAGCCAGCTTTCCTAGAACCTGAAAAGTTCAGTCGGGAGACCATCAGACCTTTATTCTGAGGATCCAGAATTTAAATCCCTATTCAGATTTAACAGTTAACATTTGCTAAAACCTCAATGAAATGTTTGAATTCATCTTTGTTGGCTTCTTTGCAAAACTATTGTGTTTGTTTAAAAGTTTAGAATCATCTATAGTGCTGTCTTTCGAAAAGTTACACATTTTTTTTGCCCCCTACAAATTAAAGTTTTCAGAGCTTGGATAGCTCAGTCGGTAGAGCATCAGACTTTTAATCTGAGGGTCCAGGGTTCAAGTCCCAGTTCGGGCGTGCTTTTCATCCGCAATGTCTTGTTTAGTGGTCAAGGGTTGAAGTTCCTGTTCAGATGTGCTTTTCAGTTTAGTGCATCTGTCTATAAATATTGCTTTCTTTAAAAAGCTATCGTTTTTTCTTTTGTGATTAAAAGAGGATTTTCAGAGCCTGGATAGCTCAGTCGGTAGAGCATCAGATTTTAATCTGAGGGTCCAGGGTTCAAGTCCCTGTTCAGGCGTGATGTTCTTTAGGAAATTCTCGTTTACTGACTGAGGTTTTAATTTCAATCTTTATGTCCATATTCTACCAACGTTTTCGAAAACTGACTTTGTACATATGCATCACTAGTGGACAATTCTCTTAATTACTCATAGCCAGCTTTCCTAGAACCTAAATAGTTCTTTAGGAAATTCTCATTTACTGACTGAGGTTTTAATTTCAATCTTTATGTCCATATTCTACCAACGTTTCGAAAACTGACTTTGTACATATGCATCACTAGTGGACAATTCTCTTATTTACTCATAGCCAGCTTTCCTAGAACCTAAATAGTTCTTTAGGAAATTCTCATTTACTGACTGAGGTTTTAATTTCAATCTTTATGTCCATATTCTACCAACATTTCGAAAATTGACTTTGTACATATGCATCACTAGTGGACAATTCTCTTATTTACTCATAGCCAGCTTTCCTAGAACCTGAAAAGTTCCGTCGGGAGACCATCAGACCTTTATTCTGAGGATCCAGAATTTAAATCCCTATTCAGATTTAACAGTAAATATTTGCTAAAACCTCAATGAAATGTTTGAATTCATCTTTGTTGGCTTCTTTGCAAAACTATTGTGTTTGTTTAAAAGTTTAGAATCATCTATAGTGCTGTCTTTCGAAAAGTTACACATTTTTTTGCCCCCTACAAATTAAAGTTTTCAGAGCCTGGATAGCTCAGTCGGTAGAGCATCAGACTTTTAATCTGAGGGTCCAGGGTTCAAGTCCCTGTTCTGGCGTGCTTTTCATCCGCAATGTCTTGTTTAGTGGTCAAGGGTTGAAGTTCCTGTTCAGATGTGCTTTTCAGTTTAGTGCATCTGTCTATAAATAGTGCTTTCTTTAAAAAGCTATCGTTTTTTCTTTTGTGATTAAAAGTGAATTTTCAGATCCTGGATAGTTCAGTCGGTAGAGCACCAGACTTTTAATCTGAGGGTCCAGGGTTCAAGTCCCTGTTCAGGCGTGATGTTCTTTAGGAAATTCTCGTTTACTGACTGAGGTTTTAATTTCAATCTTTATGTCCATATTCTACCAACGTTTCGAAAACTGACTTTGTACATATGCATCACTAGTGGACAATTCTCTTATTTACTCATAGCCAGCTTTCCTAGAACCTAAATAGTTCTTTAGGAAATTCTCATTTACTGACTGAGGTTTTAATTTCAATCTTTATGTCCATATTCTACCAACATTTCGAAAATTGACTTTGTACATATGCATCACTAGTGGACAATTCTCCTATTTACTCATAGCCAGCTTTCCTAGAACCTGAAAAGTTCCGTCGTGAGACCATCAGACCTTTATTCTAAGGATCCAGAATGTAAATCCCTATTCAGATTTAACAGTAAATATTTGCTAAAACCTCAATGAAATGTTTGAATTCATCTTTGTTGGCTTCTTTGCAAAACTATTGTGTTTGTTTAAAAAGTTTAGAATCATCTATAGTGCTGTTTTTTCGAAAAGTTACACATTTTTTTTGCCCCCCACAAATTAAAGTTTTCAGAGCCTGGATAGCTCAGTCGGTAGAGCATCAGACTTTTAATCTGAGGGTCCAGGGTTCAAGTCCCTGTTCGGGCGCGCTTTTCATCCGCAATGTCTTGTTTAGTGGTCAAGGGTTGAAGTTCCTGTTCAGATGTGCTTTTCAGTTTAGTGCATCTGTCTATAAATAGTGCTTTCTTTAAAAAGCTATCGTTTTTTCTTTTGTGATTAAAAGTGAATTTTCATATCCTGGATAGTTCAGTCGGTAGAGCATCAGACTTTTAATCTGAGGGTCTAGGGTTCAAGTCCCTGTTCAGGCGTGATGTTCTTTAGGAAATTCTCGTTTACTGACTGAGGTTTTAATTTCAATCTTTATGTCCATATTCTACCAACGTTTCGAAAACTGACTTTGTACATATGCATCACTAGTGGACAATTCTCTTATTTACTCATAGCCAGCTTTCCTAGAACCTAAATAGTTCTTTAGGAAATTCTTATTTACTGACTGAGGTTTTAATTTCAATCTTTATGTCCATATTCTACCAACGTTTCGAAAACTGACTTTGTACATATCCATCACTAGTGGACTATTCTCTTATTTACTCATAGCCAGCTTTCCTAGAACCTAAATAGTTCTTTAGGAAATTCTCATTTACTGACTGAGGTTTTAATTTCAATCTTTATGTCCATATTCTACCAACATTTCGAAAATTGACTTTGTACATATGCATCACTAGTGGACAATTCTCCTATTTACTCATAGCCAGCTTTCCTAGAACCTGAAAAGTTCCGTCGGGAGACCATCAGACCTTTATTCTGAGGATCCAGAATTTAAATCCCTATTCAGATTTAACAGTAAATATTTGCTAAAACCTCAATGAAATGTTTGAATTCATCTTTGTTGGCTTCTTTGCAAAACTATTGTGTTTGTTTAAAAGTTTAGAATCATCTATAGTGCTGTCTTTCGAAAAGTTACACATTTTTTTTGCCCCCTACAAATTATAGTTTTCAGAGCCTGGATAGCTCAGTCGGTAGAGCATCAGACTTTTAATCTGAGGGTCCAGGGTTCAAGTCCCTGTTCGGGCGCGCTTTTCATCCGCAATGTCTTGTTTAGTGGTCAAGGGTTGAAGTTCCTGTTCAGATGTGCTTTTCAGTTTAGTGCATCTGTCTATTAATATTGCTTTCTTTAAAAAGCTATCGTTTTTTCTTTTCTGATTAAAAGTGAACTTTCAGAGCCTGGATAGCTCAGTCGGTAGAGCATCAGACTTTTAATCTGAGGGTCCAGTGTTCAAGTCCCTGTTCAGGCGTGATGTTCTTTAGGAAATTCTCGTTTACTGACTGAGGTTTTAATTTCAATCCTTATGTCCGTATTCTACCAACGTTTCGAAAACTGACTTTGTACATATGCATCACTAGTGGACTATTCTCTTATTTACTCATAGCCAGCTTTCCTAGAACCTAAATAGTTCTTTAGGAAATTCTCATTTACTGACTGAGGTTTTAATTTCAATCTTTATGTCCATATTCTACCAACATTTCGAAAATTGACTTTGTACATATGCATCACTAGTGGACAATTCTTCTATTTACTCATAGCCAGCTTTCCTAGAACCTGAAAAGTTCCGTCGGGAGACCATCAGACCTTTATTCTGAGGATCCAGAATGTAAATCCCTATTCAGATTTAACAGTAAATATTTGCTAAAACCTCAATGAAATGTTTGAATTCATCTTTGTTGGCTTCTTTGCAAAACTATTGTGTTTGTTTAAAAGTTTAGAATCATCTATAGTGCTGTCTTTCGAAAAGTTACACATTTTTTTTGCCCCCTACAAATTAAAGTTTTCAGAGCCTGGATAGCTCAGTCGGTAGAGCATCAGACTTTTAATCTGAGGGTCCAGGGTTCAAGTCCCTGTTCGGGCGTGCTTTTCATCCGCAATGTCTTGTTTAGTGGTCAAGGGTTGAAGTTCCTGTTCAGATGTGCTTTTCAGTTTAGTGCATCTGTCTATAAATAGTGCTTTCTTTAAAAAGCTATCGTTTTTTCTTTTGTGATTAAAAGTGAATTTTCAGATACTGGATAGTTCAGTCGGTAGAGCATCAGACTTTTAATCTGAGGGTCCAGGGTTCAAGTCCCTGTTCAGGCGTGATGTTCTTTAGGAAATTCTCGTTTACTGACTGAGGTTTTAATTTCAATCTTTATGTCCATATTCTACCAACGTTTCGAAAACTGACTTTGTACATATGCATCACTAGTGGACAATTCTCTTATTTACTCATAGCCAGCTTTCCTAGAACCTAAATAGTTCTTTAGGAAATTCTCATTTACTGACTGAGGTTTTAATTTCAATCTTTATGTCCATATTCTACCAACGTTTCGAAAACTGACTTTGTACATATCCATCACTAGTGGACTATTCTCTTATTTACTCATAGCCAGCTTTCCTAGAACCTAAATAGTTCTTTAGGAAATTCTCATTTACTGACTGAGGTTTTAATTTCAATCTTTATGTCCATATTCTACCAACATTTCGAAAATTGACTTTGTACATATGCATCACTAGTGGACAATTCTCCTATTTACTCATAGCCAGCTTTCCTAGAACCTGAAAAGTTCCGTCGTGAGACCATCAGACCTTTATTCTAAGGATCCAGAATGTAAATCCCTATTCAGATTTAACAGTAAATATTTGCTAAAACCTCAATGAAATGTTTGAATTCATCTTTGTTGGCTTCTTTGCAAAACTATTGTGTTTGTTTAAAAGTTTAGAATCATCTATAGTGCTGTTTTTTCGAAAAGTTACACATTTTTTTTGCCCCCCACAAATTAAAGTTTTCAGAGCCTGGATAGCTCAGTCGGTAGAGCATCAGACTTTTAATCTGAGGGTCCAGGGTTCAAGTCCCTGTTCGGGCGCGCTTTTCATCCGCAATGTCTTGTTTAGTGGTCAAGGGTTGAAGTTCCTGTTCAGATGTGCTTTTCAGTTTAGTGCATCTGTCTATAAATAGTGCTTTCTTTAAAAAGCTATCGTTTTTTCTTTTGTGATTAAAAGTGAATTTTCATATCCTGGATAGTTCAGTCGGTAGAGCATCAGACTTTTAATCTGAGGGTCTAGGGTTCAAGTCCCTGTTCAGGCGTGATGTTCTTTAGGAAATTCTCGTTTACTGACTGAGGTTTTAATTTCAATCTTTATGTCCATATTCTACCAACGTTTCGAAAACTGACTTTGTACATATGCATCACTAGTGGACAATTCTCTTATTTACTCATAGCCAGCTTTCCTAGAACCTAAATAGTTCTTTAGGAAATTCTTATTTACTGACTGAGGTTTTAATTTCAATCTTTATGTCCATATTCTACCAACGTTTCGAAAACTGACTTTGTACATATCCATCACTAGTGGACTATTCTCTTATTTACTCATAGCCAGCTTTCCTAGAACCTAAATAGTTCTTTAGGAAATTCTCATTTACTGACTGAGGTTTTAATTTCAATCTTTATGTCCATATTCTACCAACATTTCGAAAATTGACTTTGTACATATGCATCACTAGTGGACAATTCTCCTATTTACTCATAGCCAGCTTTCCTAGAACCTGAAAAGTTCAGTCGGGAGACCATCAGACCTTTATTCTGAGGATCCAGAATTTAAATCCCTATTCAGATTTAACAGTAAATATTTGCTAAAACCTCAATGAAATGTTTGAATTCATCTTTGTTGGCTTCTTTGCAAAACTATTGTGTTTGTTTAAAAGTTTAGAATCATCTATAGTGCTGTCTTTCGAAAAGTTACACATTTTTTTTCCCCCTACAAATTATAGTTTTCAGAGCCTGGATAGCTCAGTCGGTAGAGCATCAGACTTTTAATCTGAGGGTCCAGGGTTCAAGTCCCTGTTCAGGCGCGCTTTTCATCCGCAATGTCTTGTTTAGTGGTCAAGGGTTGAAGTTCCTGTTCAGATGTGCTTTTCAGTTTAGTGCATCTGTCTATTAATATTGCTTTCTTTAAAAAGCTATCGTTTTTTCTTTTGTGATTAAAAGTGAACTTTCAGAGCCTGGATAGCTCAGTCGGTAGAGCATCAGACTTTTAATCTGAGGGTCCAGTGTTCAAGTCCCTGTTCAGGCGTGATGTTCTTTAGGAAATTCTCGTTTACTGACTGAGGTTTTAATTTCAATCCTTATGTCCGTATTCTACCAACGTTTCGAAAACTGACTTTGTACATATGCATCACTAGTGGACTATTCTCTTATTTACTCATAGCCAGCTTTCCTAGAACCTAAATAGTTCTTTAGGAAATTCTCATTTACTGACTGAGGTTTTAATTTCAATCTTTATGTCCATATTCTACCAACATTTCGAAAATTGACTTTGTACATATGCATCACTAGTGGACAATTCTTCTATTTACTCATAGCCAGCTTTCCTAGAACCTGAAAAGTTCCGTCGGGAGACCATCAGACCTTTATTCTGAGGATCCAGAATGTAAATCCCTATTCAGATTTAACAGTAAATATTTGCTAAAACCTCAATGAAATGTTTGAATTCATCTTTGTTGGCTTCTTTGCAAAACTATTGTGTTTGTTTAAAAGTTTAGAATCATCTATAGTGCTGTCTTTCGAAAAGTTACACATTTTTTTTGCCCCCTACAAATTAAAGTTTTCAGAGCCTGGATAGCTCAGTCGGTAGAGCATCAGACTTTTAATCTGAGGATCCCTGGTTCAAGTCCCTGTTCGGGCGCGCTTTTCATCCGCAATGTCTTGTTTAGTGGTCAAGGGTTGAAGTTCCTGTTCAGATGTGCTTTTCAGTTTAGTGCATCTGTCTATAAATATTGCTTTCTTTAAAAAGCTATCGTTTTTTCTTTTGTGATTAAAAGTGAACTTTCAGAGCCTGGATAGCTCAGTCGGTAGAGCATCAGACTTTTAATCTGAGGGTCCAGGGTTCAAGTCCCTGTTCAGGCGTGATGTTCTTTGGGAAATTCTCATTTACTGACTGAGGTTTTAATTTCAATCCTTATGTCCGTATTCTACCAACGTTTCGAAAACTGACTTTGTACATATGCATCACTTGTGGACTATTCTCTTATTTACTCATAGTCAGCTTTCCTAGAACCTAAATAGTTCTTTAGGAAATTCTCATTTACTGACTGAGGTTTTAATTTCAATCTTTATGTCCATATTCTACCAACATTTCGAAAATTGACTTTGTACATATGCATCACTAGTGGACAATTCTCCTATTTACTCATAGCCAGCTTTCCTAGAACCTGAAAAGTTCCGTCGGGAGACCATCAGACCTTTATTCTGAGGATCTAGAATGTAAATCCCTATTCAGATTTAACAGTAAATATTTGCTAAAACCTCAATGAAATGTTTGAATTCATCTTTGTTGGCTTCTTTGCAAAACTATTGTGTTTGTTTAAAAGTTTAGAATCATCTATAGTGCTGTCTTTCGAAAAGTTACACATTTTTTTTGCCCCCTACAAATTAAAGTTTTCAGAGCCTGGATAGCTCAGTCGGAAGAGCATCAGACTTTTAATCAGAGGGTCCAGGGTTCAAGTCCCTGTTCGGGCGCGCTTTTCATCCGCAATGTCTTGTTTAGTGGTCAAGGGTTGAAGTTCCTGTTCAGATGTGCTTTTCAGTTTAGTGCATCTGTCTATAAATAGTGCTTTCTTTAAAAAGCTATCGTTTTTTCTTTTGTGATTAAAAGTGAATTTTCAGATCCTGGATAGCTCAGTCGGTAGAGCATCAGACTTTTAATCTGAGGGTCCAGGGTTCAAGTCCCTGTTCAGGCGTGATGTTCTTTAGGAAATTCTCGTTTACTGACTGAGGTTTTAATTTCAATCTTTATGTCCATATTCTACCAACGTTTCGAAAACTGACTTTGTACATATGCATCACTAGTGGACAATTCTCTTATTTACTCATAGCCAGCTTTCCTAGAACCTAAATAGATCTTTAGGAAATTCTCATTTACTGACTGAGGTTTTAATTTCAATCTTTATGTCCATATTCTACCAACGTTTCGAAAACTGACTTTGTACATATCCATCACTAGTGGACTATTCTCTTATTTACTCATAGCCAGCTTTCCTAGAACCTAAATAGTTCTTTAGGAAATTCTCATTTACTGACTGAGGTTTTAATTTCAATCTTTATGTCCATATTCTACCAACATTTCAAAAATTGACTTTGTACATATGCATCACTAGTGGACAATTCTCCTATTTACTCATAGCCAGCTTTCCTAGAACCTGAAAAGTTCCGTCGGGAGACCATCAGACCTTTATTCTGAGGATCCAGAATTTAAATCCCTATTCAGATTTAACAGTAAATATTTGCTAAAACCTCAATGAAATGTTTGAATTCATCTTTGTTGGCTTCTTTGCAAAACTATTGTGTTTGTATAAAAGTTTAGAATCATCTATAGTGCTGTCTTTCGAAAAGTTACACATTTTTTTGCCCCCTACAAATTATAGTTTTCAGAGCCTGGATAGCTCAGTCGGTAGAGCATCAGACTTTTAATCTGAGGGTCCAGGGTTCAAGTCCCTGTTCGGGCGCGCTTTTCATCCGCAATGTCTTGTTTAGTGGTCAAGGGTTGAAGTTCCTGTTCAGATGTGCTTTTCAGTTTAGTGCATCTGTCTATTAATATTGCTTTCTTTAAAAAGCTATCGTTTTTTCTTTTGTGATTAAAAGTGAACTTTCAGAGCCTGGATAGCTCAGTCGGTAGAGCATCAGACTTTTAATCTGAGGGTCCAGGGTTCAAGTCCCTGTTCAGGCGTGATGTTCTTTAGGAAATTCTCGTTTACTGACTGAGGTTTTAATTTCAATCCTTATGTCCGTATTCTACCAACGTTTCGAAAACTGACTTTGTACATATGCATCACTAGTGGACTATTCTCTTATTTACTCATAGCCAGCTTTCCTACAACCTAAATAGTTCTTTAGGAAATTCTCATTTACTGACTGAGGTTTTAATTTCAATCTTTATGTCCATATTCTACCAACATTTCGAAAATTGACTTTGTACATATGCATCACTAGTGGACAATTCTCCTATTTACTCATAGCCAGCTTTCCTAGAACCTGAAAAGTTCCGTCGTGAGACCATCAGACCTTTATTCTGAGGATCCAGAATGTAAATCCCTATTCAGATTTAACAGTAAATATTTGCTAAAACCTCAATGAAATGTTTGAATTCATCTTTGTTGGCTTCTTTGCAAAACTATTGTGTTTGTTTAAAAGTTTAGAATCATCTATAGTGCTGTCTTTCGAAAAGTTACACATTTTTTTTGCCCCCCTACAAATTAAAGTTTTCAGAGCCTGGATAGCTCAGTCGGTAGAGCATCAGACTTTTAATCTGAGGGTCCAGGGTTCAAGTCCCTGTTCGGGCGCGCTTTTCATCCGCAATGTCTTGTTTAGTGGTCAAGGGTTGAAGTTCCTGTTCAGATGTGCTTTTCAGTTTAGTGCATCTGTCTATAAATAGTGCTTTCTTTAAAAAGCTATCGTTTTTTCTTTTGTGATTAAAAGTGAATTTTCAGATCCTGGATAGTTCAGTCGGTAGAGCATCAGACTTTTAATCTGAGGGTCTAGGGTTCAAGTCCCTGTTCAGGCGTGATGTTCTTTAGGAAATTCTCATTTACTGACTGAGGTTTTAATTTCAATCTTTATGTCCATATTCTACCAACGTTTCGAAAACTGACTTTGTACATATGCATCACTAGTGGACAATTCTCTTATTTACTCATAGCCAGCTTTCCTAGAACCTAAATAGTTCTTTAGGAAATTCTCATTTACTGACTGAGGTTTTAATTTCAATCTTTATGTCCATATTCTACCAACGTTTCGAAAACTGACTTTGTACATATCCATCACTAGTGGACTATTCTCTTATTTACTCATAGCCAGCTTTCCTAGAACCTAAATAGTTCTTTAGGAAATTCTCATTTACTGACTGAGGTTTTAATTTCAATCTTTATGTCCATATTCTACCAACATTTCGAAAATTGACTTTGTACATATGCATCACTAGTGGACAATTCTCCTATTTACTCATAGCCAGCTTTCCTAGAACCTGAAAAGTTCCGTCGGGAGACCATCAGACCTTTATTCTGAGGATCCAGAATGTAAATCCCTATTCAGATTTAACAGTAAATATTTGCTAAAACCTCAATGAAATGTTTGAATTCATCTTTGTTGGCTTCTTTGCAAAACTATTGTGTTTGTTTAAAAGTTTAGAATCATCTATAGTGCTGTCTTTCGAAAAGTTACACATTTTTTTTGCCCCCTACAAATTAAAGTTTTCAGAGCCTGGATAGCTCAGTCGGTAGAACATCAGACTTTTAATCTGAGGGTCCAGGGTTCAAGTTCCTGTTCAGGCGCGCTTTTCATCCGCAATGTCTTGTTTAGTGGTCAAGGGTTGAAGTTCCTGTTCAGATGTGCTTTTCAGTTTAGTGCATCTGTCTAATAATATTGCTTTCTTTAAAAAGCTATAGTTTTTTCTTTTGTGATTAAAGTGTACTTTCAGTGCCTGGATAGCTCAGTCGGTAGAGCATCAGACTTTTAATATGATGGTCCAGGGTTCAAGTCCCTGTTCAGGTGTGATGTTCTTTAGGAAATTCTCGTTTACTGACTGAGGTTTTAATTTCAATCCTTATGTCCATATTCTACCAACGTTTCGAAAACTGACTTTGTACATATGCATCACTAGTGGACAATTCTCCTATTGACTCATAGCCAGCTTTCCTAGAACCTGAAAAGTTCCGTCGGGAGACCATCAGACCTTTATTCTGAGGATCCAGAATTTAAATCCCTATTCAGATTTAACAGTAAATATTTGCTAAAACCTCAATGAAATGTTTGAATTCATCTTTGTTGGCTTCTTTGCAAAACTATTGTGTTTGTTTAAAAGTTTCGAAAATCATCTATAGTGCTGTCTTTCGAAAAGTTACTGAGCTATCCAGGCTATTTCAGAGCCTGGATAGCTCAGTCGGTAGAGCATCAGACTTTTAATCTGAGGGTCCAGGGTTCAAGTCCCTGTTCGGGCGCGCTTTTCATCCGCAATGTCTTGTTTAGTGGTCAAGGGTTGAAGTTCCTGTTCAGATGTGCTTTTCAGTTTAGTGCATCTGTCTATTAATATTGCTTTCTTTAAAAAGCTAGCGTTTTTCTTTTGTGATTAAAAGTGAACTTTCAGAGCCTGAATAGCTCAGTCGGTAGAGCATCAGACTTTTAATCTGAGGGTCCAGGGTTCAAGTCCCTGTTCAGGCGTGATGTTCTTTAGGAAATTCTCGTTTACTGACTGAGGTTTTAATTTCAATCCTTATGTCCGTATTCTACCAACGTTTCGAAAACTGACTTTGTACATATGCATCACTAGTGGACAATTCTCTTATTTACTCATAGCCAGCTTTCAAGAAACCTAAATAGTTCTTTAGGAAATTCTCATTTACTGACTGAGGTTTTAATTTCAATCTTTATGTCCATATTCTACCAACATTTCGAAAATTGACTTTGTACATATGCATCACTAGTGGACAATTCTCCTATTTACTCATAGCCAGCTTTCCTAGAACCTGAAAAGTTCCGTCGGGAGACCATCAGACCTTTATTCTGAGGATCCAGAATTTAAATCCCTATTCAGATTTAACAGTAAACATTTGCTAAAACCTCAATGAAATGTTTGAATTCATCTTTGTTGGCTTCTTTGCAAAACTATTGTGTTTGTTTAAAAGTTTAGAATCATCTATAGTGCTGTCTTTCGAAAAGTTACACATTTTTTTTTGCCCCCTACAAATTAAAGTTTTCAGAGCCTGGATAGCTCAGTCGGTAGAGCATCAGACTTTTAATCTGAGGATCCCTGGTTCAAGTCCCTGTTCGGGCGCGCTTTTCATCCGCAATGTCTTGTTTAGTGGTCAAGGGTTGAAGTTCCTGTTCAGATGTGCTTTTCAGTTTAGTGCATCTGTCTATTAATATTGCTTTCTTTAAAAAGCTATCGTTTTTTCTTTTGTGATTAAAAGTGAACTTTCAGAGCCTGGATAGCTCAGTCGGTAGAGCATCAGACTTTTAATCTGAGGGTCCAGGGTTCAAGTCCCTGTTCAGGCGTGATGTTCTTTGGGAAATTCTCATTTACTGACTGAGGTTTTAATTTCAATCCTTATGTCCGTATTCTACCAACGTTTCGAAAACTGACTTTGTACATATGCATCACTTGTGGACTATTCTCTTATTTACTCATAGTCAGCTTTCCTAGAACCTAAATAGTTCTTTAGGAAATTCTCATTTACTGACTGAGGTTTTAATTTCAATCTTTATGTCCATATTCTACCAACATTTCGAAAATTGACTTTGTACATATGCATCACTAGTGGACAATTCTCCTATTTACTCATAGCCAGCTTTCCTAGAACCTGAAAAGTTCCGTCGGGAGACCATCAGACCTTTATTCTGAGGATCTAGAATGTAAATCCCTATTCAGATTTAACAGTAAATATTTGCTAAAACCTCAATGAAATGTTTGAATTCATCTTTGTTGGCTTCTTTGCAAAACTATTGTGTTTGTTTAAAAGTTTAGAATCATCTATAGTGCTGTCTTTCGAAAAGTTACACATTTTTTTGCCCCCTACAAATTAAAGTTTTCAGAGCCTGGATAGCTCAGTCGGAAGAGCATCAGACTTTTAATCAGAGGGTCCAGGGTTCAAGTCCCTGTTCGGAGCGCGCTTTTCATCCGCAATGTCTTGTTTAGTGGTCAAGGGTTGAAGTTCCTGTTCAGATGTGCTTTTCAGTTTAGTGCATCTGTCTATAAATAGTGCTTTCTTTAAAAAGCTATCGTTTTTTCTTTTGTGATTAAAAGTGAATTTTCAGATCCTGGATAGCTCAGTCGGTAGAGCATCAGACTTTTAATCTGAGGGTCCAGGGTTCAAGTCCCTGTTCAGGCGTGATGTTCTTTAGGAAATTCTCGTTTACTGACTGAGGTTTTAATTTCAATCTTTATGTCCATATTCTACCAACGTTTCGAAAACTGACTTTGTACATATGCATCACTAGTGGACAATTCTCTTATTTACTCATAGCCAGCTTTCCTAGAACCTAAATAGATCTTTAGGAAATTCTCATTTACTGACTGAGGTTTTAATTTCAATCTTTATGTCCATATTCTACCAACGTTTCGAAAACTGACTTTGTACATATCCATCACTAGTGGACTATTCTCTTATTTACTCATAGCCAGCTTTCCTAGAACCTAAATAGTTCTTTAGGAAATTCTCATTTACTGACTGAGGTTTTAATTTCAATCTTTATGTCCATATTCTACCAACATTTCAAAAATTGACTTTGTACATATGCATCACTAGTGGACAATTCTCCTATTTACTCATAGCCAGCTTTCCTAGAACCTGAAAAGTTCCGTCGGGAGACCATCAGACCTTTATTCTGAGGATCCAGAATTTAAATCCCTATTCAGATTTAACAGTAAATATTTGCTAAAACCTCAATGAAATGTTTGAATTCATCTTTGTTGGCTTCTTTGCAAAACTATTGTGTTTGTTTAAAAGTTTAGAATCATCTATAGTGCTGTCTTTCGAAAAAGTTACACATTTTTTTTGCCCCCTACAAATTATAGTTTTCAGAGCCTGGATAGCTCAGTCGGTAGAGCATCAGACTTTTAATCTGAGGGTCCAGGGTTCAAGTCCCTGCTCGGGCGCGCTTTTCATCCGCAATGTCTTGTTTAGTGGTCAAGGGTTAAAGTTCCTGTTCAGATGTGCTTTTCAGTTTAGTGCATCTGTCTATTAATATTGCTTTCTTTAAAAAGCTATCGTTTTTTCTTTTGTGATTAAAAGTGAACTTTCAGAGCCTGGATAGCTCAGTCGGTAGAGCATCAGACTTTTAATCTGAGGGTCCAGGGTTCAAGTCCCTATTCAGGCGTGATGTTCTTTAGGAAATTCTCGTTTACTGACTGAGGTTTTAATTTCAATCCTTATGTCCGTATTCTACCAACGTTTCGAAAACTGACTTTGTACATATGCATCACTAGTGGACTATTCTCTTATTTACTCATAGCCAGCTTTCCTAGAACCTAAATAGTTCTTTAGGAAATTCTCATTTACTGACTGAGGTTTTAATTTCAATCTTTATGTCCATATTCTACCAACATTTCGAAAATTGACTTTGTACATATGCATCACTAGTGGACAATTCTCCTATTTACTCATAGCCAGCTTTCCTAGAACCTGAAAAGTTCCGTCGTGAGACCATCAGACCTTTATTCTGAGGATCCAGAATGTAAATCCCTATTCAGATTTAACAGTAAATATTTGCTAAAACCTCAATGAAATGTTTGAATTCATCTTTGTTGGCTTCTTTGCAAAACTATTGTGTTTGTTTAAAAGTTTAGAATCATCTATAGTGCTGTCTTTCGAAAAGTTACACATTTTTTTGGCCCCCCACAAATTAAAGTTTTCAGAGCCTGGATAGCTCAGTCGGTAGAGCATCAGACTTTTAATCTGAGGGTCCAGGGTTCAAGTCCCTGTTCGGGCGCGCTTTTCATCCGCAATGTCTTGTTTAGTGGTCAAGGGTTGAAGTTCCTGTTCAGATGTGCTTTTCAGTTTAGTGCATCTGTCTATAAATAGTGCTTTCTTTAAAAAGCTATCGTTTTTTCTTTTGTGATTAAAAGTGAATTTTCAGATCCTGGATAGTTCAGTCGGTAGAGCATCAGACTTTTAATCTGAGGGTCTAGGGTTCAAGTCCCTGTTCAGGCGTGATGTTCTTTAGGAAATTCTCATTTACTGACTGAGGTTTTAATTTCAATCTTTATGTCCATATTCTACCAACGTTTCGAAAACTGACTTTGTACATATGCATCACTAGTGGACAATTCTCTTATTTACTCATAGCCAGCTTTCCTAGAACCTAAATAGTTCTTTAGGAAATTCTCATTTACTGACTGAGGTTTTAATTTCAATCTTTATGTCCATATTCTACCAACGTTTCGAAAACTGACTTTGTACATATCCATCACTAGTGGACTATTCTCTTATTTACTCATAGCCAGCTTTCCTAGAACCTAAATAGTTCTTTAGGAAATTCTCATTTACTGACTGAGGTTTTAATTTCAATCTTTATGTCCATATTCTACCAACATTTCGAAAATTGACTTTGTACATATGCATCACTAGTGGACAATTCTCCTATTTACTCATAGCCAGCTTTCCTAGAACCTGAAAAGTTCCGTCGGGAGACCATCAGACCTTTATTCTGAGGATCCAGAATGTAAATCCCTATTCAGATTTAACAGTAAATATTTGCTAAAACCTCAATGAAATGTTTGAATTCATCTTTGTTGGCTTCTTTGCAAAACTATTGTGTTTGTTTAAAAGTTTAGAATCATCTATAGTGCTGTCTTTCGAAAAGTTACACATTTTTTTTGCCCCCTACAAATTAAAGTTTTCAGAGCCTGGATAGCTCAGTCGGTAGAACATCAGACTTTTAATCTGAGGGTCCAGGGTTCAAGTTCCTGTTCAGGCGCGCTTTTCATCCGCAATGTCTTGTTTAGTGGTCAAGGGTTGAAGTTCCTGTTCAGATGTGCTTTTCAGTTTAGTGCATCTGTCTAATAATATTGCTTTCTTTAAAAAGCTATAGTTTTTTCTTTTGTGATTAAAGTGTACTTTCAGTGCCTGGATAGCTCAGTCGGTAGAGCATCAGACTTTTAATATGATGGTCCAGGGTTCAAGTCCCTGTTCAGGTGTGATGTTCTTTAGGAAATTCTCGTTTACTGACTGAGGTTTTAATTTCAATCCTTATGTCCATATTCTACCAACGTTTCGAAAACTGACTTTGTACATATGCATCACTAGTGGACAATTCTCCTATTGACTCATAGCCAGCTTTCCTAGAACCTGAAAAGTTCCGTCGGGAGACCATCAGACCTTTATTCTGAGGATCCAGAATTTAAATCCCTATTCAGATTTAACAGTAAATATTTGCTAAAACCTCAATGAAATGTTTGAATTCATCTTTGTTGGCTTCTTTGCAAAACTATTGTGTTTGTTTAAAAGTTTCGAAAATCATCTATAGTGCTGTCTTTCGAAAAGTTACTGAGCTATCCAGGCTATTTCAGAGCCTGGATAGCTCAGTCGGTAGAGCATCAGACTTTTAATCTGAGGGTCCAGGGTTCAAGTCCCTGTTCGGGCGCGCTTTTCATCCGCAATGTCTTGTTTAGTGGTCAAGGGTTGAAGTTCCTGTTCAGATGTGCTTTTCAGTTTAGTGCATCTGTCTATTAATATTGCTTTCTTTAAAAAGCTAGCGTTTTTTCTTTTGTGATTAAAAGTGAACTTTCAGAGCCTGAATAGCTCAGTCGGTAGAGCATCAGACTTTTAATCTGAGGGTCCAGGGTTCAAGTCCCTGTTCAGGCGTGATGTTCTTTAGGAAATTCTCGTTTACTGACTGAGGTTTTAATTTCAATCCTTATGTCCGTATTCTACCAACGTTTCGAAAACTGACTTTGTACATATGCATCACTAGTGGACTATTCTCTTATTTACTCATAGCCAGCTTTCCTAGAACCTAAATAGTTCTTTAGGAAATTCTCATTTACTGACTGAGGTTTTAATTTCAATCTTTATGTCCATATTCTACCAACATTTCGAAAATTGACTTTGTACATATGCATCACTAGTGGACAATTCTCCTATTTACTCATAGCCAGCTTTCCTAGAACCTGAAAAGTTCCGTCGGGAGACCATCAGACCTTTATTCTGAGGATCCAGAATTTAAATCCCTATTCAGATTTAACAGTAAACATTTGCTAAAACCTCAATGAAATGTTTGAATTCATCTTTGTTGGCTTCTTTGCAAAACTATTGTGTTTGTTTAAAAGTTTAGAATCATCTATAGTGCTGTCTTTCGAAAAGTTACACATTTTTTTTGCCCCCTACAAATTAAAGTTTTCAGAGCCTGGATAGCTCAGTCGGTAGAGCATCAGACTTTTAATCTGAGGGTCCAGGGTTCAAGTCCCTGTTCGGGCGCGCTTTTCATCCGCAATGTCTTGTTTAGTGGTCAAGGGTTGAAGTTCCTGTTCAGATGTGCTTTTCAGTTTAGTGCATCTGTCTATTAATATTGCTTTCTTTAAAAAGCTATCGTTTTTTCTTTTGTGATTAAAAGTGAACTTTCAGAGCCTGGATAGCTCAGTCGGTAGAGCATCAGATTTTTAATCTGAGGGTCCAGGGTTCAAGTCCCTGTTCAGGCGTGATGTTCTTTAGGAAATTCTCGTTTACTGACTGAGGTTTTAATTTCAATCCTTATGTCCGTATTCTACCAACGTTTCGAAAACTTACTTTGTACATATGCATCACTAGTGGACTATTCTCTTATTTACTCATAGCCAGCTTTCCTAGAACCTAAATAGTTCTTTAGGAAATTCTCATTTACTGACTGAGGTTTTAATTTCAATCTTTATGTCCATATTCTACCAACGTTTCGAAAACTGACTTTGTACATATCCATCACTAGTGGACTATTCTCTTATTTACTCATAGCCAGCTTTCCTAGAACCTAAATAGTTCTTTAGGAAATTCTCATTTACTGACTGAGGTTTTAATTTCAATCTTTATGTCCATATTCTACCAACGTTTCGAAAACTGACTTTGTACATATCCATCACTAGTGGACTATTCTCTTATTTACTCATAGCCAGCTTTCCTAGAACCTAAATAGTTCTTTAGGAAATTCTCATTTACTGACTGAGGTTTTAATTTCAATCTTTATGTCCATATTCTACCAACATTTCGAAAATTGACTTTGTACATATGCATCTAAGTGGACAATTCTCCTATTGACTCATAGCCAGCTTTCCTAGAACCTGAAAAGTTCCGTCGGGAGACCATCAGACCTTTATTCTGAGGATCCAGAATTTAAATCCCTATTCAGATTTAACAGTAAATATTTGCTAAAACCTCAATGAAATGTTTGAATTCATCTTTGTTGGCTTCTTTGCAAAACTATTGTGTTTGTTTAAAAGTTTAGAATCATCTATAGTGCTGTCTTTCGAAAAGTTACACATTTTTTTTGCCCCCTACAAATTAAAGTTTTCAGAGCCTGGATAGCTCAGTCGGTAGAGCATCAGACTTCTAATCTGACGGTCCAGGGTTCAAGTCCCTGTTCGGGCGTGCTTTTCATCCGCAATGTCTTGTTTAGTGGTCAAGGGTTGAAGTTCCTGTTCAGATATGCTTTTCAGTTTAGTGCATCTGTCTATAAATATTGCTTTCTTTAAAAAGCTATTGTTTTTTCTTTTGTGATTAAAAGTGAATTTTCAGAGCCTGGATAGCTCAGTCGGTAGAGCATCAGACTTTTAATCTGAGGGTCCAGGGTTCAAGTCCCTGTTCAGGCGTGATGTTCTTTAGGAAATTCTCGTTTACTGACTGAGGTTTTAATTTCAATCTTTATGTCCATATTCTACCAACGTTTCGAAAACTGACTTTGTACATATGCATCACTAGTGGACAATTCTCTTATTTACTCATAGCCAGCTTTCCTAGAACCTAAATAGTTCTTTAGGAAATTCTCATTTACTGACTGAGGTTTTAATTTCAATCTTTATGTCCATATTCTACCAACATTTCGAAAATTGACTTTGTACATATGCATCACTAGTGGACAATTCTCCTATTTACTCATAGCCAGCTTTCCTAGAACCTGAAAAGTTCCGTCGGGAGACCATCAGACCTTTATTCTGAGGATCCAGAATTTAAATCCCTATTCAGATTTAACAGTTAACATTTGCTAAAACCTCAATGAAATGTTTGAATTCATCTTTGTTGGCTTCTTTGCAAAACTATTGTGTTTGTTTAAAAGTTTAGAATCATCTATAGTGCTGTCTTTCGAAAAGTTACACATTTTTTTTGCCCCCTACAAATTATAGTTTTCAGAGCCTGGATAGCTCAGTCGGTAGAGCATCAGACTTTTAATCTGAGGGTCCAGGGTTCAAGTCCCTGTTCGAGCGCGCTTTTCATCCGCAATGTCTTGTTTAGTGGTCAAGGGTTGAAGTTCCTGTTCAGATATGCTTTTCAGTTTAGTGCATCTGTCTATAAATATTGCTTTCTTTAAAAAGCTATTGTTTTTTCTTTTGTGATTAAAAGTGAATTTTCAGAGCCTGGATAGCTCAGTCGGTAGAGCATCAGACTTTTAATCTGAGGGTCCAGGGTTCAAGTCCCTGTTCAGGCGTGATGTTCTTTAGGAAATTCTCGTTTACTGACTGAGGTTTTAATTTCAATCTTTATGTCCATATTCTACCAACGTTTCGAAAACTGACTTTGTACATATGCATCACTAGTGGACTATTCTCTTATTTACTCATAGCCAGCTTTCCTAGAACCTAAATAGTTCTTTAGGAAATTCTCATTTACTGACTGAGGTTTTAATTTCAATCTTTATGTCCATATTCTACCAACGTTTCGAAAACTGACTTTGTACATATCCATCACTAGTGGACTATTCTCTTATTTACTCATAGCCAGCTTTCCTAGAACCTAAATAGTTCTTTAGGAAATTCTCATTTACTGACTGAGGTTTTAATTTTAATCTTTATGTCCATATTCTACCAACATTTCGAAAATTGACTTTGTACATATGCATCACTAGTGGACAATTCTCCTATTGACTCATAGCCAGCTTTCCTAGAACCTGAAAAGTTCAGTCGGGAGACCATCAGACCTTTATTCTGAGGATCCAGAATGTAAATCCCTATTCAGATTTAACAGTAAATATTTGCTAAAACCTCAATGAAATGTTTGAATTCATCTTTGTTGGCTTCTTTGCAAAACTATTGTGTTTGTTTAAAAGTTTAGAATCATCTATAGTGCTGTCTTTCGAAAAGTTACACATTTTTTTTGCCCCCTACAAATTAAAGTTTTCAGAGCCTGGTTAGCTCAGTCGGTAGAGCATCAGACTTTTAATCTGAGGGTCCAGGGTTCAAGTCCCTGTTCGGGCGCGCTTTTCATCCGCAATGTCTTGTTTAGTGGTCAAGGGTTGAAGTTCCTGTTCAGATATGCTTTTCAGTTTAGTGCATCTGTCTATAAATATTGCTTTCTTTAAAAAGCTATTGTTTTTTCTTTTGTGATTAAAAGTGAATTTTCAGAGCATGGATAGCTCAGTCGGTAGAGCATCAGACTTTTAATCTGAGGGTCCAGGGTTCAAGTCCCTGTTCAGGCGTGATGTTCTTTAGGAAATTCTCGTTTACTGACTGAGGTTTTAATTTCAATCTTTATGTCCATATTCTACCAACGTTTCGAAAACTGACTTTGTACATATGCATCACTAGTGGACAATTCTCTTATTTACTCATAGCCAGCTTTCCTAGAACCTAAATAGTTCTTTAGGAAATTCTCATTTACTGACTGAGGTTTTAATTTCAATCTTTATGTCCATATTCTACCAACGTTTCGAAAACTGACTTTGTACATATCCATCACTAGTGGACTATTCTCTTATTTACTCATAGCCAGCTTTCCTAGAACCTAAATAGTTCTTTAGGAAATTCTCATTTACTGACTGAGGTTTTAATTTCAATCTTTATGTCCATATTCTACCAACATTTCGAAAATTGACTTTGTACATATGCATCACTAGTGGACAATTCTCCTATTTACTCATAGCCAGCTTTCCTAGAACCTGAAAAGTTCCGTCGGGAGACCATCAGACCTTTATTCTGAGGATCCAGAATTTAAATCCCTATTCAGATTTAACAGTTAACATTTGCTAAAACCTCAATGAAAGGTTTAAATCCATCTTTGTTGGCTTTTTTGCAAAACTATTGTGTTTGTTTAAAAGTTTAGAATCATCTATAGTGCTGTCTTTCGAAAAGTTACACATTTTTTTTGCCCCCTACAAATTATAGTTTTCAGAGCCTGGATAGCTCAGTCGGTAGAGCATCAGACTTTTAATCTGAGGGTCCAGGGTTCAAGTCCCTGTTCGGGCGCGCTTTTCATCCGCAATGTCTTGTTTAGTGGTCAAGGGTTGAAGTTCCTGTTCAGATGTGCTTTTCAGTTTAGTGCATCTGTCTATTAATATTGCTTTCTTTAAAAAGCTATCGTTTTTTCTTTTGTGATTAAAAGTGAACTTTCAGAGCCTGAATAGCTCAGTCGGTAGAGCATCAGGCTTTTAATCTGAGGGTCCAGGGTTCAAGTCCCTGTTCAGGCGTGATGTTCTTTAGGAAATTCTCGTTTACTGACTGAGGTTTTAATTTCAATCCTTATGTCCGTATTCTACCAACGTTTCGAAAACTGACTTTGTACATATGCATCACTAGTGGACTATTCTCTTATTTACTCATAGCCAGCTTTCCTAGAACCTAAATAGTTCTTTAGGAAATTCTCATTTACTGACTGAGGTTTTAATTTCAATCTTTATGTCCATATTCTACAACATTTCGAAAATTGACTTTGTACATATTCATCACTAGTGGACAATTCTCCTATTGACTCATAGCCAGCTTTCCTAGAACCTGAAAAGTTCCGTCGGGAGACCATCAGACCTTTATTCTGAGGATCCAGAATTTAAATCCCTATTCAGATTTAACAGTAAATATTTGCTAAAACCTCAATGAAATGTTTGAATTCATCTTTGTTGGCTTCTTTGCAAAACTATTGTGTTTGTTTAAAAGTTTAGAATCATCTATAGTGCTGTCTTTCGAAAAGTTACACATTTTTTTGCCCCCTACAAATTATAGTTTTCAGAGCCTGTATAGCTCAGTCGGTAGAGCATCAGACTTTTAATCTGAGGGTCCAGGGTTCAAGTCCCTGTTCGGGGCGCGCTTTTCATCCGCAATGTCTTGTTTAGTGGTCAAGGGTTGAAGTTCCTGTTCAGATGTGCTTTTCAGTTTAGTGCATCTGTCTATTAATATTGCTTTCTTTAAAAAGCTATCGTTTTTTCTTTTGTGATTAAAAGTGAACTTTCAGAGCCTGAATAGCTCAGTCGGTAGAGCATCAGGCTTTTAATCTGAGGGTCCAGGGTTCAAGTCCCTGTTCAGGCGTGATGTTCTTTAGGAAATTCTCGTTTACTGACTGAGGTTTTATTTTAATCCTTATGTCCGTATTCTACCAACGTTTCGAAAACTGACTTTGTACATATGCATCACTAGTGGACTATTCTCTTATTTACTCATAGCCAGCTTTCCTAGAACCTAAATAGTTCTTTAGGAAATTCTCATTTACTGACTGAGGTTTTAATTTCAATCTTTATGTCCATATTCTACCAACATTTCGAAAATTGACTTTGTACATATTCATCACTAGTGGACAATTCTCCTATTGACTCATAGCCAGCTTTCCTAGAACCTGAAAAGTTCCGTCGGGAGACCATCAGACCTTTATTCTGAGGATCCAGAATTTAAATCCCTATTCAGATTTAACAGTAAATATTTGCTAAAACCTCAATGAAATGTTTGAATTCATCTTTGTTGGCTTCTTTGCAAAACTATTGTGTTTGTTTAAAAGTTTAGAATCATCTATAGTGCTGTCTTTCGAAAAGTTACACATTTTTTTTGCCCCCTACAAATTATAGTTTTCAGAGCCTGTATAGCTCAGTCGGTAGAGCATCAGACTTTTAATCTGAGGGTCCAGGGTTCAAGTCCCTGTTCGGGCGCGCTTTTCATCCGCAATGTCTTGTTTAGTGGTCAAGGGTTGAAGTTCCTGTTCAGATGTGCTTTTCAGTTTAGTGCATCTGTCTATAAATATTGCTTTCTTTAAAAAGCTATCGTTTTTTCTTTTGTGATTAAAAGTGAATTTTCAGATTCTGGATAGCTCAGTCGGTAGAGCATCAGACTTTTAATCTGAGGGTCCAGGGTTCAAGTCCCTGTTCAGGCGTGATGTTCTTTAGGAAATTCTCGTTTACTGACTGAGGTTTTAATTTCAATCTTTATGTCCATATTCTACCAACGTTTCGAAAACTGACTTTGTACATATGCATCACTAGTGGACAATTCTCTTATTTACTCATAGCCAGCTTTCCTAGAACCTAAATAGTTCTTTAGGAAATTCTCATTTACTGACTGAGGTTTTAATTTCAATCTTTATGTCCATATTCTACCAACATTTCGAAAATTGACTTTGTACATATGCATCACTAGTGGACAATTCTCCTATTTACTCATAGCCAGCTTTCCTAGAACCTGAAAAGTTCCGTCGGGAGACCATCAGACCTTTATTCTGAGGATCCAGAATTTAAATCCCTATTCAGATTTAACAGTAAACATTTGCTAAAACCTCAATGAAATGTTTGAATTCATCTTTGTTGGCTTCTTTGCAAAACTATTGTGTTTGTTTAAAAGTTTAGAATCATCTATAGTGCTGTCTTTCGAAAAGTTACACATTTTTTTTGCCCCCTACAAATTAAAGTTTTCAGAGCCAGGATAGCTCAGTCGGTAGAGCATCAGACTTTTAATCTGAGGGTCCAGGGTTCAAGTCCCTGTTCGCGCGCTTTTCATCCGCAATGTCTTGTTTAGTGGTCAAGGGTTGAAGTTCCTGTTCAGATGTGCTTTTCAGTTTAGTGCATCTGTCTATTAATATTGCTTTCTTTAAAAAGCTATCGTTTTTTCTTTTGTGATTAAAAGTGAACTTTCAGAGCCTGGATAGCTCAGTCGGTAGAGCATCAGATTTTTAATCTGAGGGTCCAGGGTTCAAGTCCCTGTTCAGGCGTGATGTTCTTTAGGAAATTCTCGTTTACTGACTGAGGTTTTAATTTCAATCTTTATGTCCGTATTCTACCAACGTTTCGAAAACTTACTTTGTACATATGCATCACTAGTGGACTATTCTCTTATTTACTCATAGCCAGCTTTCCTAGAACCTAAATAGTTCTTTAGGAAATTCTCATTTACTGACTGAGGTTTTAATTTCAATCTTTATGTCCATATTCTACCAACATTTCGAAAATTGACTTTGTACATATGCATCTAAGTGGACAATTCTCCTATTGACTCATAGCCAGCTTTCCTAGAACCTGAAAAGTTCCGTCGGGAGACCATCAGACCTTTATTCTGAGGATCCAGAATTTAAATCCCTATTCAGATTTAACAGTAAATATTTGCTAAAACCTCAATGAAATGTTTGAATTCATCTTTGTTGGCTTCTTTGCAAAACTATTGTGTTTGTTTAAAAGTTTAGAATCATCTATAGTGCTGTCTTTCGAAAAGTTACACATTTTTTTTGCCCCCTACAAATTAAAGTTTTCAGAGCCTGGATAGCTCAGTCGGTAGAGCATCAGACTTCTAATCTGACGGTCCAGGGTTCAAGTCCCTGTTCGGGCGTGCTTTTCATCCGCAATGTCTTGTTTAGTGGTCAAGGGTTGAAGTTCCTGTTCAGGTATGCTTTTCAGTTTAGTGCATCTGTCTATAAATATTGCTTTCTTTAAAAAGCTATTGTTTTTTCTTTTGTGATTAAAAGTGAATTTTCAGAGCCTGGATAGCTCAGTCGGTAGAGCATCAGACTTTTAATCTGAGGGTCCAGGGTTCAAGTCCCTGTTCAGGCGTGATGTTCTTTAGGAAATTCTCGTTTACTGACTGAGGTTTTAATTTCAATCCTTATGTCCATATTCTACCAACGTTTCGAAAACTGACTTTGTACATATGCATCACTAGTGGACAATTCTCTTATTTACTCATAGCCAGCTTTCCTAGAACCTAAATAGTTCTTTAGGAAATTCTCATTTACTGACTGAGGTTTTAATTTCAATCTTTATGTCCATATTCTACCAACGTTTCGAAAACTGACTTTGTACATATCCATCACTAGTGGACTATTCTCTTATTTACTCATAGCCAGCTTTCCTAGAACCTAAATAGTTCTTTAGGAAATTCTCTTTTACTGACTGAGGTTTTAATTTCAATCTTTATGTCCATATTCTACCAACGTTTCGAAAACTGACTTTGTACATATCCATCACTAGTGGACTATTCTCTTATTTACTCATAGCCAGCTTTCCTAGAACCTAAATAGTTCTTTAGGAAATTCTCATTTACTGACTAAGGTTTTAATTTCAATCTTTATGTCCATATTCTACCAACATTTCGAAAATTGACTTTGTACATATGCATCTAAGTGGACAATTCTCCTATTGACTCATAGCCAGCTTTCCTAGAACCTGAAAAGTTCCGTCGGGAGACCATCAGACCTTTATTCTGAGGATCCAGAATTTAAATCCCTATTCAGATTTAACAGTAAATATTTGCTAAAACCTCAATGAAATGTTTGAATTCATCTTTGTTGGCTTCTTTGCAAAACTATTGTGTTTGTTTAAAAGTTTAGAATCATCTATAGTGCTGTCTTTCGAAAAGTTACACATTTTTTTTGCCCCCTACAAATTATAGTTTTCAGAGCCTGGATAGCTCAGTCGGTAGAGCATCAGACTTTTAATCTGAGGGTCCAGGGTTCAAGTCCCTGTTCGGGCGCCCTTTTCATCCGCAATGTCTTGTTTAGTGGTCAAGGGTTGAAGTTCCTGTTCAGATGTGCTTTTCAGTTTAGTGCATCTGTCTATTAATATTGCTTTCTTTAAAAAGCTATCGTTTTTTCTTTTGTGACTAAAAGTGAACTTTCAGAGCCTGGATAGCTCAGTCGGTAGAGCATCAGACTTTTAATCTGAGGGTCCAGGGTTCAAGTCCCTGTTAAGGCGTGATGTTCTTTAGGAAATTCTCATTTACTGACTGAGGTTTTAATTTCAATCCTTATGTCCGTATTCTACCAACGTTTCGAAAACTGACTTTGTACATATGCATCACTAGTGGACTATTCTCTTATTTACTCATAGCCAGCTTTCCTAGAACCTAAATAGTTCTTTAGGAAATTCTCATTTACTGACTGAGGTTTTAATTTCAATCTTTATGTCCATATTCTACCAACATTTCGAAAATTGACTTTGTACATATGAATCACTAGTGGACAATTCTCCTATTTACTCATAGCCAGCTTTCCTAGAACCTGAAAAGTTCCGTCGGGAGACCATCAGACCTTTATTCTGAGGATCCAGAATGTAAATCCCTATTCAGATTTAACAGTAAATATTTGCTAAAACCTCAATGAAATGTTTGAATTCATCTTTGTTGGCTTCTTTGCAAAACTATTGTGTTTGTTTAAAAGTTTAGAATCATCTATAGTGCTGTCTTTCGAAAAGTTACACATTTTTTTTTGCCCCCTACAAATTAAAGTTTTCAGAGCCTGGATAGCTCAGTCGGTAGAGCATCAGACTTTTAATCTGAGGGTCCAGGGTTCAAGTCCCTGTTCGGGCGCGCTTTTCATCCGCAATGTCTTGTTTAGTGGTCAAGGGTTGAAGTTCCTGTTCAGATGTGCTTTTCAGTTTAGTGCATCTGTCTGATAATATTGCTTTCTTTAAAAAGCTATAGTATTTTCTTTTGTGATTAAAAGTGTACTTTCAGATCCTGGATAGCTCAGTCAGTAGAGCATCAGACTTTTATGCATCACTAGTGGACAATTCTCTTATTTACTCATAGCCAGCTTTCCTAAAACCTAAATAGTTCTTTAGGAAATTCTCATTTACTGACTGAGGTTTTAATTTCAATCTTTATGTCCATATTCTACCAACGTTTCGAAAACTGACTTTGTACATATGCATCACTAGTGGACAATTCTCTTATTTACTCATAGCCAGCTTTCCTAGAACCTAAATAGTTCTTTAGGAAATTCTCATTTACTGACTGAGGTTTTAATTTCAATCTTTATGTCCATATTCTACCAACGTTTCGAAAACTGACTTTGTACATATCCATCACTAGTGGACTAATCTCTTATTTACTCATAGCCAGCTTTCCTAGAACCTAAATAGTTCTTTAAAAAAGCTTTTAAAAAGCTATCGTTTTTTCTTTTGTGATTAAAAGTGAATTTTCAGATCTTGGATAGCTCAGTCGGTAGAGCATCAGACTTTTAATCTGAGGGTCCAGGGTTCAAGTCCCTGTTCAGGCGTGATGTTCTTTAGGAAATTCTCGTTTACTGACTGAGGTTTTAATTTCAATCTTTATGTCCATATTCTACCAACGTTTCGAAAACTGACTTTGTACATATGCATCACTAGTGGACAATTCTCTTATTTACTCATAGCCAGCTTTCCTAGAACCTAAATAGTTCTTTAGGAAATTCTCATTTACTGACTGAGGTTTTAATTTCAATCTTTATGTCCATATTCTACCAACGTTTCGAAAACTGACTTTGTACATATGCATCACTAGTGGACAATTCTATTATTTACTCATAGCCAGCTTTCCTAGAACCTAAATAGTTCTTTAGGAAATTCTCATTTACTGACTGAGGTTTTAATTTCAATCTTTATGTCCATATTCTACCAACATTTCGAAAATTGACTTTGTACATATGCATCACTAGTGGACAATTCTCCTATTTACTCATAGCCAGCTTTCCTAGAAACCTGAAAAGTTCCGTCGGGAGACCATCAGACCTTTATTCTGAGGATCCAGAATTTAAATCCCTATTCAGATTTAACAGTAAACATTTGCTAAAACCTCAATGAAATGTTTGAATTCATCTTTGTTGGCTTCTTTGCAAAACTATTGTGTTTGTTTAAAAGTTTAGAATCATCTATAGTGCTGTCTTTCGAAAAGTTACACATTTTTTTTGCCCCCTACAAATTAAAGTTTTCAGAGCCTGGATAGCTCAGTCGGTAGAGCATCAGACTTTTAATCTGAGGGTCCAGGGTTCAAGTCCCTGTTTGGGCGTGCTTTTCATCCGCAATGTCTTGTTTAGTGGTCAAGGGTTGAAGTTCCTGTTCAGATGTGCTTTTCAGTTTAGTGCATCTGTCTATTAATATTGCTTTCTTTAAAAAGCTATCGTTTTTTCTTTTGTGATTAAAAGTGAACTTTCAGAGCCTGGATAGCTCAGTCGGTAGAGCATCAGATTTTTAATCTGAGGGTCCAGGGTTCAAGTCCCTGTTCAGGCGTGATGTTCTTTAGGAAATTCTCGTTTACTGACTGAGGTTTTAATTTCAATCTTTATGTCCATATTCTACCAACGTTTTCGAAAACTGACTTTGTACATATGCATCACTAGTGGACAATTCTCCTATTTACTCATAGCCAGCTTTCCTAGAACCTGAAAAGTTCCGTCGGGAGACCATCAGACCTTTATTCTGAGGATCCAGAATTTAATTCCCTATTCAGATTTAACAGTTAACATTTGCTAAAACCTCAATGAAATGTTTGAGTTCATCTTTGTTGGCTTCTTTGCAAAACTATTGTGTTTGTTTAAAAGTTTAGAATCATCTATAGTGCTGTCTTTCGAAAAGTTACACATTTTTTTTGCCCCCTTCAAACTATAGTTTTCAGAGCCTGGATAGCTCAGTCGGTAGAGCATCAGACTTTTAATCTGAGGGTCCAGGGTTCAAGTCCCTGTTTGGGCGTGCTTTTCATCCGCAATGTCTTGTTTAGTGGTCAAGGGTTGAAGTTCCTGTTCAGATGTGCTTTTCAGTTTAGTGCATCTGTCTATTAATATTGCTTTCTTTAAAAAGCTATCGTTTTTTCTTTTGTGATTAAAAGTGAACTTTCAGAGCCTGGATAGCTCAGTCGGTAGAGCATCAGACTTTTAATCTGAGGGTCCAGGGTTCAAGTCCCTGTTCAGGCGTGATGTTCTTTAGGAAATTCTCGTTTACTGACTGAGGTTTTAATTTCAATCCTTATGTCCGTATTCTACCAACGTTTCGAAAACTGACTTTGTCATATGCATCACTAGTGGACTATTCTCTTATTTACTCATAGCCAGCTTTCCTAGAACCTAAATAGTTCTTTAGGAAATTCTCATTTACTGACTGAGGTTTTAATTTCAATCTTTATGTCCATATTCTACCAACATTTCGAAAATTGACTTTGTACATATGCATCACTAGTGGACAATGCTCCTATTGACTCATAGCCAGCTTTCCTAGAACCTGAAAAGTTCAGTCGGGAGACCATCAGACCTTTATTCTGAGGATCCAGAATTTAAATCCCTATTCAGATTTAACAGTTAACATTTGCTAAAACCTCAATGAAATGTTTGAATTCATCTTTGTTGGCTTCTTTGCAAAACTATTGTGTTTGTTTAAAAGTTTAGAATCATCTATAGTGCTGTCTTTCGAAAAGTTACACATTTTTTTTGCCCCCTACAAATTAAAGTTTTCAGAGCTTGGATAGCTCAGTCGGTAGAGCATCAGACTTTTAATCTGAGGGTCCAGGGTTCAAGTCCCAGTTCGGGCGTGCTTTCATCCGCAATGTCTTGTTTAGTGGTCAAGGGTTGAAGTTCCTGTTCAGATGTGCTTTTCAGTTTAGTGCATCTGTCTATAAATATTGCTTTCTTTAAAAAGCTATCGTTTTTTCTTTTGTGATTAAAAGAGGATTTTCAGAGCCTGGATAGCTCAGTCGGTAGAGCATCAGATTTTTAATCTGAGGGTCCAGGGTTCAAGTCCCTGTTCAGGCGTGATGTTCTTTAGGAAATTCTCGTTTACTGACTGAGGTTTTAATTTCAATCTTTATGTCCATATTCTACCAACGTTTTCGAAAACTGACTTTGTACATATGCATCACTAGTGGACAATTCTCTTATTTACTCATAGCCAGCTTTCCTAGAACCTAAATAGTTCTTTAGGAAATTCTCATTTACTGACTGAGGTTTTAATTTCAATCTTTATGTCCATATTCTACCAACGTTTCGAAAACTGACTTTGTACATATGCATCACTAGTGGACAATTCTCTTATTTACTCATAGCCAGCTTTCCTAGAACCTAAATAGTTCTTTAGGAAATTCTCATTTACTGACTGAGGTTTTAATTTCAATCTTTATGTCCATATTCTACCAACATTTCGAAAATTGACTTTGTACATATGCATCACTAGTGGACAATTCTCCTATTTACTCATAGCCAGCTTTCCTAGAACCTGAAAAGTTCCGTCGGGAGACCATCAGACCTTTATTCTGAGGATCCAGAATTTAAATCCCTATTCAGATTTAACAGTAAACATTTGCTAAAACCTCAATGAAATGTTTGAATTCATCTTTGTTGGCTTCTTTGCAAAACTATTGTGTTTGTTTAAAAGTTTAGAATCATCTATAGTGCTGTCTTTCGAAAAGTTACACATTTTTTTTGCCCCCTACAAATTAAAGTTTTCAGAGCCTGGATAGCTCAGTCGGTAGAGCATCAGACTTTTAATCTGAGGGTCCAGGGTTCAAGTCCCTGTTCGGGCGTGCTTTTCATCCGCAATGTCTTGTTTAGTGGTCAAGGGTTGAAGTTCCTGTTCAGATGTGCTTTTCAGTTTAGTGCATCTGTCTATAAATATTGCTTTCTTTAAAAAGCTATCGTTTTTTCTTTTGTGATTAAAAGAAAATTTTCAGAGCCTGGATAGCTCAGTCGGTAGAGCATCAGATTTTTAATCTGAGGGTCCAGGGTTCAAGTCCCTGTTCAGGCGTGATGTTCTTTAGGAAATTCTCGTTTACTGACTGAGGATTTAATTTCAATCTTTATGTCCATATTCTACCAACGTTTTCGAAAACTGACTTTGTACATATGCATCACTAGTGGACAATTCTCTTATTTACTCATAGCCAGCTTTCCTAGAACCTAAATAGTTCTTTAGGAAATTCTCATTTACTGACTGAGGTTTTAATTTCAATCTTTATGTCCATATTCTACCAACGTTTCGAAAACTGACTTTGTACATATGCATCACTAGTGGACAATTCTCTTATTTACTCATAGCCAGCTTTCCTAGAACCTAAATAGTTCTTTAGGAAATTCTCATTTACTGACTGAGTTTTTAATTTCAATCTTTATGTCCATATTCTACCAACATTTCGAAAATTGACTTTGTACATATGCATCACTAGTGGACAATTCTCCTATTTACTCATAGCCAGCTTTCCTAGAACCTGAAAAGTTCAGTCGGGAGACCATCAGACCTTTATTCTGAGGATCCAGAATTTAAATCCCTATTCAGATTTAACAGTTAACATTTCCTAAAACCTCAATGAAATGTTTGAATTCATCTTTGTTGGCTTCTTTGCAAAACTATTGTGTTTGTTTAAAAGTTTAGAATCATCTATAGTGCTGTCTTTCGAAAAGTTACACATTTTTTTTTGCCCCCTACAAATTAAAGTTTTCAGAGCCTGGATAGCTCAGTCGGTAGAGCATCAGACTTTTAATCTGAGGGTCCAGGGTACAAGTCACTGCTCGGGCGTGCTTTTCATCCGCAATGTCTTGTTTAGTGGTCAAGGGTTGAAGTTCCTGTTCAGATGTGCTTTTCAGTTTAGTGCATCTGTCTATAAATATTGCTTTCTTTAAAAAGCTATCGTTTTTTCTTTTGTGATTAAAAGTGAACTTTCAGACCCTGGATAGCTCAGTCGGTAGAGCATCAGACTTTTAATCTGAGGGTCCAGGGTTCAAGTCCCTGTTCGGGTGCGCTTTTCATCCGCAATGTCTTGTTTAGTGGTCAAGGGTTGAAGTTCCTGTTCAGATGTGCTTTTCAGTTTAGTGCATCTGTCTATAAATATTGCTTTCTTTAAAAAGCTATCGTTTTTTCTTTTGTGATTAAAAGTGAATTTTCAGAGCCTGGATAGCTCAGTCGGTAGAGCATCAGACTTTTAATCTGAGGGTCCAGGGTTCAAGTCCCTGTTCAGGCGTGATGTTCTTTAGGAAATTTTCGTTTACTGACTGAGGTTTTAATTTCAATCTTTATGTAAATATTCTATCAACGTTTCGAAAAACTGACTTTGTAAATATGCATCACTAGTGGACAATTCTCTTATTTACTCATAGCCAGCTTTCCTAGAACCTAAATAGTTCTTTAGGAAATTCTCATTTACTGACTGAGGTTTTAATTTCAATCTTTATGTCCATATTCTACCAACATTTCGAAAATTGACTTTGTACATATGCATCACTAGTGGACAATTCTCCTATTTACTCATAGCCAGCTTTCCTAGAACCTATATACACACACCAATATACACACATCGTATACGCTCCAGCCGGGATCTGTGCGGCGCCGGAAAAAACTGACAGGCCTGTCAGTTCACAGAGTGAACCGAGCGGCTCCGGCCGCTCGCTTCACTGTGGACTATGGGAAGCTCTGATGCGGGCACACGCTGATGCGTCCACATCAGAGCTCTGCGGCCGGAAAGATCGTGCGTCCGGTACTTAAGTACCGGCTGAGATGATCCGGCCAGAGACCGGCCATTCCGTGACCCGGCCGGGGTCACGGAACGGCCGGTCTCATACGTAATGTGAACATAGCCCTATACTGCATGGAGGAAGAAAAGAGAGGACATAAAGTATGTTGCTCCATGCGGCTAGGACCAAAAGCCAGAAGAACCAAGGCCACAATGGTGAGTAAGAGGATGGCATCTGGAATACTCGGCTGTCGTTACATTCCTCTTTCAAGAGTATGAAGGCCTTTCGTATTGATGACTTTATTTCTGACCTTATTAAGGCTAAATGGAAGAAGCCTCATAAGGTTCTTGCTATAAATATTTTGTTAGATAACTTAGTTAACTTCCCCTAAGGTTGACAGGGCTATCTCAAAGTTGTCTAGAGGAACTATTGTACTAGCTGATGACAGTTCAAACCTTAGAGCTCCTATGGATCGTAGGATTGAGGTGTCATTGAAAAGAGCAGGGCAGTTTTCTATTGCCATTGCTAATCATGACACATCTTTAGCCTTGAGGAAATGGTTATTGAGAATTCAATATGACATAGACTCTGGCATAAACAGAGAAAATATCTTGGCTTCATTTAAGTAAGTCTCATTAGTGGTTGACTACTTATGTGATTCAGCCTCTCTTCCTGACAGAATGGCCTCTAGGGTTTTAGCCCTATCCTCTGCAGCCAGGAGAGCACTTTGGCTTCATCCCTGGCCAGGGGACAATCTTTCAAATCCTATGTAATTTAGAAATTACCGCGGGTAGATGTTTTGGGTCAGAACTATGGTGTTTGGGTCTTCAATTATGGAAGATTTGTCTGACAAAAAAGGTAAATCCTTACCTTATGTCTGTAGGTCCTTTTGTCTGAGACAGGAGAAGTCTCCTCAAAGAGATAGACAAAATAGATTTTGTGGCAGAGATTCAGGATTCTCCAGAAGAGGAGGTGTGTCCAAAAATAAGAAGACCTCTTCCAAGAGAAAGGGCTTCTGATGCCAACCCTTCTGTGGGCGGTCACCTTTCTTTCTTCCTGTCCACATAGGAAAGGTTGATCTCGGATAAGTGGGTCTTATATATTGTAAGATGAGGTTATGTCTTGCCTCTTCACCCACTAGCCAAAGAAAGCTTTGTAATTTCTTCAAGTCTGTCAGAAATAAAGTAAGAGATTCTGGAAAACTCTATTCTCGAGTTGATAGATATTTTGGCATTACAGCCAGTACCTCTCAAGGAAAGAGGTATGGGAGTATACTTTTTCCGTTTTCTTGGTGCCGAAACCATTGGGCAAGTGGCGTTGATCATAGATCTAAGATTTCTCAACAGGTTCATTCGGAAAGACAAGTTCAGAATGGAGACTAGGTTTCGATTTCTGAAAGTTCCTCGTCAGGTGTCCCTCAGAACTCTTATGCGTTTCCTAGGTCTCCTGTCATCTGCTGCAGAGGCAGTCTCCTGGGCGCTCTGGCATATGAGACCACTACAAGCAGAAGTTCTCCATACTTAAACCAAACGGTGTTCAGATCTGGACAGAAAGATCACACTCTCTTCTTTAGTAGGGAATTCCATCCTGTGGTCGTCAGAAGTAAAAGATGGAGCCAGCTTGGAAGATCCTCCATGGATAGTCGTTACAACAGACATCTCAGGCTCAGGTTGGGGGCCTATGTGGCAGAGCTAACAGCTCAAGGAACCTGATCAGACTCAGAAAAAAACCCTCTCTTACAAGAGAGCTGAGAGCTATATTTAGAGCTCTGCAACAGTTTACTCCTCAACTCCAGAATCAAGTGGTGAAAGTAAAGAAGGACAACATAACGTCCATCTTCTAAATAAACAAGAAGGGAGACACCCGATCAAAAGTCCTTCTGTCGGAAGTTGGGAAGATTATGAGTTGGGCAAAATCCTATGTACCAAGGATAATGGCTGTGTAAGGACAGGGGAGGCAGGGACAAGACAAACAGTGAGCCCTGATGCTGAACCCCCCCCAAATGTCCCTACCTACTTGCCTCAATCGGCCTTAGGCGGCCGTGGACAACCACAAAGACGTTCCCTATACTGAGTACGTGAAACACAGAACAAGACAGACGGACAAACACAATATAGGATAGTCAAACAGGCAGGGTCAAAACCAAACAGGCAGCGCAGTACAAAACAAGTAGCAATCGGATAGTCAAAAGTCAAAGCCAGAGGTCAGGTAACACAGACGAGCAAGCAGAGGGAGTAGGACAGGGATCGCAGGAATAGACAAGGGGAAGCTGGGATCAGGGTGTTAATCTAATAGCCAGCGCTGGGACTCTGCCTCAGCTTTGTTTTATGCTGACCAAGAGTCTGCTCAGGATCCCCATTGGACCAGCGCTCTGATCTTCCAGGTTGCAGACAGGCAGAGGAATCCGTCAATCCCACAGACAACATAGGTGCATTATCAAGTTCAGCAGCTTTTCAGCTTAACTCCTGCATTGCTAGAAGCTGAGAAGCAATCGGGTGTGCCACACAAAAGCCAACACCAGGCCCAGTTCACACCAGGCTACTGCACATTCCTGACAGTACCCTTATTGAACGGACCTGGCTTAGACGGATTACGTGCGTGAAATTGTCGAACTAGACATGGGACATGCATGTCCTTCCCAGAAACCCACGTACACTCCTCTGGACCAAAGCCCTTCAAGTGGACCAGATACTGTATGGAACCCTGTACCCAACGAGAATTGAGAATTTTCTCCACCTCATACTCCAACTCCCCCTGGATGACAAGTGGAGCAGGAGGAGTAGATGGAGACACTGGAGGAACGTACCTTTTCAGGAGTGCTTTATGAAACACATTATGAATGCAAAACAACGCAGGCAATTTCAATCTAAAAGTAACAGGATTTATCATCTCCACAACAGTGTATGGACCGATATACTTGGGTGCCAGTTTGCCAGACTGTACCCGTAACCTCAGGTTCTTAGTAGAGAGCCAAACCTTTTCCCCTACTACATATTGATGGCCAGGTATGTGTCTTTTATTGGCATGTTTCTGAAAAAGCTCTTGGGCTTTAACCAGGTTCTGATGAGCCTGGGCCCAAACTGTGCACAGTTTTGAAAAAATAGCTTCTGCTGAGGTGTTAACTGACTCGGTGGCATGAGTCGACGAGTACCTGGGGTTAAAACCATAGTTGCGGAAGAGACCAGCGCTCTGATCTTCCAGGTTGCAGACAGGCAGAGGAACCCGTCAATCACACAGACAACACAGGTGCATTATCAAGTTCAGCTGCTTCTCAGCTTAACTCCTTTATTGCCAGAAGCTGAGAAGCAATCTGGTGTGGCACACAAAAGCAAACACCAGGCCAAGTTCAGACCAGGCTACTGCACATTCCTGACTGATTACATCAAAGGGACCCACAAAATTCTAGCAGACTACCTAAGAACAACATGAAAATCCCAGGGGAGTGGTCATTGAACCTGTTAATGTTCAAGCAGATAGTGGCCAAGTGGGGATCCCAGGAGATAGATCTGATGACTACCCATCACAATACCAAGGTACCAAGATTCTGCTTCCCTTACCAGGCGGACAATCCAGAGGTCACAGATGCAATGTTCATAACTTGGAACTTCGGACTGGCCTACATCTTTCGGCCAACTGCCATGATCCCCCAAGTCTTGATTAAAATCAGACAGGATCAGGCCTCGGTCATAGCAGTCATTCCATTCTGGATGAAAAGATCCTGGTTTGCTCAACTCATGACAATGAGCCGGGGAAATTATTGGAAATTTCCAACATTGCAGAACCTGGTGCATCAGAGCACTCAGCTCTGCCGAAATCTGGGGACTCTGAATATGACAGCATGGAGATTGACCGCTCCCAATTAAGAGCCAAATTGTTTTATAACCAACTATTGGATACGCTATCTAACACCAGAAGTAAGGTGACCAACAGGGCTTATGCTAGAGTCAGAAGAGTTTTCCAAGCTTGCGGCTCTTCTAGACAAGTAGACCCCAGTGATCCTTCAGTGCAGCAGATTTTAAAATTTCTTCAGGACGGACTTGACAAGGGGTTAACACCTGCAACCTTCAGACTCCAACTTGCAGCCATATCAGTTTTTCTAAACAGAAGACTTTTACAAGTGCCTGAGGTAATGAACTATGTTAGAGCAGTGACTCGTCTCCATCCTCGGATTTGCAGACCAGTTAACCCCTTAGACTTATCCATAGTATTGAAGGTGCTAGATGATCAGCCTTTTGAACCTCTTCCTGAAGTTCATTTGAAGATGTTGACTCTGAAGACCGTATTCCTGTTAGCCATAACATCTGCTAAAAGAATCTGAGAGCTTCGGGGGCTCACTTTTGCCGAACCTTATACAACCTTCTTCCTGGATAGAGTGTTGTTAAAATTTTTGCCTACCTTCTCTCCTAAAGTTCCTTCTATTTTGAATCTAAACCAGATGATTTTTATTCCAGTTCTCTCTCCAGAGTCTGTCGTAGAGGATCACTTACTGAACAGTTTGGAAGTGATAAAATGTCTAAGACTTAATTCTCAGAGGACAGAAGTAGGGATGGTCCGAACCTGGTTCGGTTCGGGTTCGTACGAACCTGAACTCTCGGCAATGATTCCTGCCGTGGAGAGGGTGGATACAGCGGGAGGACCGCCTGGAAAACTGGGATACAGCCATAGCCATAGGCTGTATCCCAGTTTTCCAGGCGGTCCTCCCGCTGTATCCACCCGCTGCACGGAGCGGGCAGGCAGCGGGAATCTGATGCCGAGAGTTCAGGTTTATACGAACCCGGACCATCCCTAGACAGAAGGCTTTAGACTGTCGGAAAACCTGTTTGTAAAAACGGTAAAAACAGAGATAAGAAAGCCTCAAAACCTACCATATCTAGATGGATATTGGAATGTATCAACCTCAGTGGTCAGGATTAGGGATGGTCCGAATCTGCCGAGATTCGGGTTCGTATGAACCTGAACTCTCGGCATCAGATTCCCGCTGTCTGCCCGCTCCATGCAGCGGGTGGATACAGCAGGAGGACCGCCTGGAAAACTGTGATACAGCCTATGGTTATGGCTGTATCCCAGTTTTCCAGGAGGTCCTCCCGCTGTATCCCCTCTCTCCATGGAGAGGGCAGACAGCGGGATTCATTTCTGAGGGTTTGGGTTCGTACGAACCCGACCCGAACCAGGTTCGGACCATCCCTAGTCAGGATGCTGCTGAATTCACTAAGGCTCATTCGACCCATTCAGGGTCTACTTCCTGGGTGGAGAAAGCCCTAATTGCTTTAACCCCTTAAGGACCGGGCCTAAAATGGCCTTAAGGACCGGAGCAAATTTTATGAATATGACCTGTGTCACTTTATTCATTAATAACTTCGGGATGCTTTTACCTATCCGGCTGATTCTGAGATTGTTTTCTCGTGACATATTGTACTTCACATTTCTTGTAAATTGGAGTCGATACTTATAACGAATCTTTATGAAAAAAACCAAAATAACGTGAAAAATTGTAAAAAATGCATTTTTCCAACTTTAAACCTTTTCTGCTTATACAGAAAATGGTTATGCCACATAAATTATATATTAAATAACATTAGCAACATGTCTACTTTATGTTGGCAGCATTTATTAAACTATATTTCATTTTTTTTAGACAATAGTAAGCGTAAAACATTAGCAGCAAATTTCCAAATTTTCTGTAAAATTTCAAAATCAGATATTTTTAGGGACCTGTTCAGGTTTAAAGTGTATTTGAGGGGCCTGTATGTTAGAAAGCCCCACAAAGTACCCCATTTCAGAAACTGCACCCCCCAAACTCTGCAAAAGCAGATCAAGAAAGTTTTTTAACCCTTTAGGGGAGTCACAGAAATAAAAGCTAAGTGTGTAAGAAATTTGAAAATCTTAATTTTCTGTGCAGAGATTTTATTGTAATCCAATATTTTTCATAATTATAAACTTATTACCAGAGAAATGCACCCCAATATTTATTGCCCCGTTTCTGCAGTTTATAGAAATACCCCATATGTGGCCCTATAGCGCTATTTGACGCAACCACAAGCCTCAGATATAAGGGAGCGCCTAGTGCATTTCAATGGCTCCGTTATATTTGGTCATTTCTGACTGTACCACTTCAGCTTGGCAGAGGCTCTGGGGTGCCAAAACCTAAAAAACACCACTAAAGGGACACCATTCAGAAAACTACACCCCTCAAAGAATGTAACTAGGGGTGCGGTGAGCATCTGGACCCCACAGGTGCTTCACAGATTTTCCCAACAATATGGCGTGAAAAAAGACAAAAGTATTTTTTACACTAAAACGTTGTTCTAGACTTCAATTTTTCATTTTCACAAAGGGATAAAAGGAAGAAAAAAAACACAAAACATGTAGCGCAGTTTCTCCCGAGTACGGAAATACCCCACATGTGGACATAAAGTGCCAAGGGGGCGCAGGACGAGCCTCCAAAGGGAAGGAGCGCCAATTGGAGCTGGATTTCACTGGAATGGATTTCAAGGGCCACGTCGCATTTACAGAGCCCTCGTGCTGCCAAAACACTGGAAACACCCCACAAGTGACCCCATTCTGGAAACTACACCCCTCAAGGAATCTAACAAGGGGTGCAGTGAGCATATGGACCCCACTGGTGACGGGCACAAATGTGGAACAATGTGACGTGAAAGTGAAAAATTTCATTTTTTCACTTTCACGGCACAAATGTGCCCGTCATCAAGGGGTCCATATCCTCATTGCACCCCTTGTTAGATTCCTTAAGGTGTGTATTTTCCAGAATGGGGTCACTTGTGTTGGGTTTCCACTGTCCTGGCAGCACAAGGGCTCTGTAAATGCGACATGGCGTTCATCATCCATTCTAGCCAAATCCAACCTCCAAAATCCAAATGGCGCTCCTTCCCTTGAGAGGCTTGCCCTGCGCCCACATGGCGCTTTATGTCCACATGTGGGGTATTTACGGACTCGGGGGAAATTGCTCTAAACATTTTGTGTGTTTTTTTCTCTTTTAACCCCTTGTGAAAATGATAAATTCAAGGCTAGACCAACATTATAGTGTAAAAAATGTAATATTTCATTTTCACGCCACATTGTTCCACATTTGTGCCCGTCACCAGTGGGGTCCATATGCTCACTACACCCCTTGTTACATTCCTTGAGGGGTGTAGTTTCCATAATGGGGTCACTTGTGGGGGGTTTCAACTGTCTTGGCAACACAGGGGCCTTTTAAATACAACATGGCCCCTCGAAATTCATTCCAGCCAAATCCAGCCTCAAAAAACCAAATGGCGCTCCTTCCCTTCGGAGGCTTACCCTGCACCCGCATGGCGCTTTATGTCCACATGTCGAGGTGCCTTCCCAAAGAAGGCCTACTGTTGTTGGCTGTTTCCTAATTAAGTTGGAGAATGGGTCCGGATCCCCTCTCCAACACCATGCACTTAGAATGAGGACACAGACTACGTATCTTGCAAACAAGTCTGGTGTGTTTTCATCTCTGAGAACCCACCTTTATTTATACAGGAAAAAAACCAATGGATATGAATGTAAAATGCAAAGTCATACACCATGCACGTCATCAACTTCAAAAGAACGAATAACTACGGATATATTTTGATACAATAAGATTAAATGTTCAATTAAAATTGTTTACATAAGGATGTTGATACATACATAAGGATGCTAATACTAAAACATTTGTTATCTGCATGTGAATTCTAGAATAACATTTATTATCTGCTGGGAACAGACGGTGGACCAGCTATATGTCCTTGAACAGGATTCAGTCTCATAATCTGAAGTTCGTGAGAAAAGAGTTCATGAGAAAAGAATTTATTTTTCTTCCTTCAAACTTTGGATGGATTAACTCATTCCTCTCAGTGTCCCCCCTTTTTGGCGATGATGAAGAAATCTGGGTCCTGGACAGGATTAAATCCCAATATGTACCCTAAACACTCTCTGACCGCCGCGGGTTGTCAGGGTGCGGATGCTTCTGGGTCCAACACCATCACCTAGAGCCACATGGGCATATCCTCCTCCAAGAGATTTTCTCATCATAACGCCAATCTAGAAGGAAAAGAAACAAACATCATTACTTATAGAGTATAAGATTCAGTCTTTGTAACTTGTTGACAACAACAGCATAATCCTTTGATTACACAATAGACCAATAAAAGAAACAACATGATCTGAAAAACTGTTTGTAGTATTCCCATGAACCATCCTCCCATACCATTGAACCAATTTGCAGGATTTAAGCTAGCTAATGCCCCTGACCACCATTTATCCTGGTCTGCCAAAATCATCTCATCATGTTTTTTCCTTAGTTGTGCAATTTTATCCAGTCCTGCTGTGATTTGCACTATTCCCTGATCATTTACATAATGACAACATGTAGGGCCAACTACCTGACACATCCCCCCTTGAGCAGCAGTTAGATAATCAAGCACCACAGTGTGCTGGTTAGTAACTACCATAAGTTGCCTCTGCACTGCTACTGAGGTGTTGAGTATATCCAGTATGTCAAATATCTGATCATCTAAATAGTCTGTGGCTTCAACTAATTTGTCCCAAGTTTGCATCACCATAGGATACAGAAATAAAGTACTAAAAAATTTGTTGGCCGCTGACTGACATCTGTACTAGATGAGGTCTTCCATTGTGTCGCGGTTTATTGTCCTTGGCCCTTTTTGTCAGTGAATGTCTAGGGATCTTACCTATTGGGAGGTCGTCAGTCTGTACTATAAAAGTAGCAGGTGTCAATCTTACCACTGTACAGGTACCATTTATTCCCACAGGGAGCCATTTGTAAGTGTTCCTTCCACAGACCCAATACACTCCTCCTGGAAGGTCCCATAGGTGAGAATGCTGTAAAACTAGATGATGGGCAAGATCAATCAATTTGTTTACACTCTTTATTGCACACCACTCAGGATCTTGTCCCAAAGGGCTACAATACCCTACATCTGGGTTACCACAGGTGGGTGCGAATGGCGTATACTCAGAGGATTCATTGCACCATAAATTATCTATCTCATCCATACAGGTGGTCTCATTACCATCTTTAAATAGGGATGCCCTCTTCCATTCAGGGTCTAGAATTTTCCTTTCTAATAGAGATGGTTTCCATGCATCTGAAGTCCCCACACTATTCTCCGTTCTGTTGAATATTATTTTTACTCCCTCTAAAGGAATATCTCCTACTTGCACAATTTGTGTGTAATTTCTTCTTACCCAACTACCTCCTTTGAAGGTTAAATATTGGTGGTGACACTTAGTTATGGATACTAAAGCTCCCGCCCACCATGGGGGTGATGTCCATCCCACTACTGGAATTGGTACACTAACATTCCATTGACTGCTATACTGTGTGTCGTTGTTAGCTCTCTGATCCCAACATGTGTCTGAATTAAGGAATTCTTCAAACGGGACAGGTATAGCCAAATACGCTAGAGAACAATCAGTCACTGGTGAGTGGGTACATATCCAGCAATCTGATACATTTAATTCCATGTTAAGTAATTTGTGATGTGTTAGTAACATGTTTTCTCGAAACTCAGAGTTTTTTAACAAGAATACACTTGACCCAGTCAGGATCAAAATCATGATGCAAATTTGCAATGGCTGGCATGGATCCATGTCTCCTTTCCTTCCAACTTGACAGAGGTAGGCGTTGTCAGAAGCACTTGGAATGGACCATCAAATCTGGGCTCAAGACTTTTTCGAGTATGCTTCTTTACATAGACAAGATCACCAGGTTGTAATTTATGGGCTCCAGTATCAGCCTCAGGGTCTGGAAGGGAAGAGAAAACTCGAGAATGGTTATTATTTAGTTGCTTTTGCAAACTGATAACATATGCAGATAGGTTATCGCAATTCATTTCCAACTGCTGTGGTAGATAACACCCCAACTGTGGTGCCCGCCCGAACAATATTTCGTATGGAGAGAGTTTAGTCTTGCCCTGAGGAGCTGTTCTCACTGAATACAAAGCAATTGGTAAGCACTGTGGCCATGGTTTATGTGTCTCTTGCATTGTTTTTTGTATTTTCAGCTTAAGGGTACCATTCAGCCTTTCCACCTTTCCTGAGGCCTGTGGCCTGTAGGGGGTGTGTAGTGCTGAGTCTATACCCAAAGCTTGACACACATTTTGGAACACTTGACCAGTAAAGTGCGTTCCTCGATCCGATTCAATGACTTCTGGTAGGCCAAATCTTGGAACCAGTTCCATAGCAATCTTAGCTGCTGTATTTCTGGCATTGGCTGACTTTACCGGATATGCCTCCGGCCATCCAGAAAAGAGATCCACACAGACAAGTACATACTCATGTGGACCAGACTTTGGCATCTGGATGTAGTCAATTTGAAGTCTCTGAAAGGGATAATAAGCCCTTGGTAAATGTTTTTGTGGGACTTTTACTGTCTGTCCAGGGTTATTGGCCTGGCAAATGTGACATACCCTTAGGCGTTCATTCACATAATGCCTGAATCCTGGTGCATACCAGAATTTTCTGCTTTGTTGCAACATCACATTTGCACTGACATGGCTAGGTAGATGTAAGGTTGAGTAAAGGGTTGGAAACCAGGCTTTTGGCAAAACTGGTAACCCTTCAATATGCCATATTCCATCCACCAACACCCCTTTTCTTGTGCATTCGTCAAGCTCTTCCTCCGTCATGGACCGAATGACTTTTTGTAATTCTGTTTGATCACTCACAGTATCCACTTCTTCATCAGGTTCTAGTGGAAGAAGAGCTGCTTTCTTTGCAGTTTTGTCGGCCAAATCATTCCCTCTGGCCTCCTTGGTATCTGCTCGTGTGTGAGCAGCTACTTTTATCACTGCAAGATCTCTGGTTTTTGCAGCTGTCTCTATGAGTTCTTTGATCAGAGTCCCATGCTTAATAGGGTTTCCTGCTGCAGTCAGAAACCCTCTCACTGCCCAAATGTGGCCTGAGTCATGGATTACGCCATGTGCGTATGCTGAATCAGTGTAGATATTGGTGGCATCATCTCCTGCTTGTTCTATGGCCTTTTTCAGTGCTGTTAATTCTGCAACCTGGGCAGAACAGCCTGGCGGCAAAGGGCCACATATCACTGTCTCATGCAGGGTTACCACAGCATATCCAGTATGGAATTTGCCATGCTCATCAGCAAACCTGCTGCCATCAATGAAAAATTCATGCACAGGATTTGGCAATGGGATTCTTGAAATATTGTGAATAGGTTGTGACTCTGCTTCTATTAGTTCAGCACAGTCGTGTTCCATGATTTCAAGTGTTTCTTCACCATTGTCACTGTCCTTTTCCCCCCTGTCCAAATCTGTGAATATGAGAAGTTCAGCCAGATTTAGACTTGTGAGTTTTTGAAAGATGAAATTAGGAGGAAGGAGAAGTGCACATTGCATACGGACTTGTCTAGCCATTGACAGATGCTTAGTTTGGACCTGTGTTAGTATGGCATAGACGTCATGAGTAGTTAGAATGGTGGTAGGATAATCTAGAGATACATCTGATGCTTTATCCACAATGACTTGTACTGATATAACAGTCCTTAGGCAAGTGGGAGCTGCTTTGACCACTGAGTCCAATTTGACTGAATAGTACCCCAGAGGTCTATGTTTGCCATCATGTTTCTGAGTAAGGACTCCCAAAGCGTACCCATCTATTTCTCTGATAAAGAGAAAGAAAGGATACTCGTAATTTGGCAAACTCAAAGCAGGGGCTCTCAACAATTCTTGCTTGAGAGTTTGAAATGCAGCTGCCGCTTCTGCTGGAAATTTGAAAGGAATTTCTTTTGTGCAGTCATACAATGGTTGCATTAGTTTTGAAGCATTTGGTATCCACTGCCTACAGTAAGATACGAGTCCCAGAAAAGCACGAAGCTTCTTCACATTGGTTGGAGGTTTGGCTTGCTGTACAGTTTGTATGCGACTTGGACTTAGATGTTTCTGGCCAGCTGATAGACAATGTCCTAGAAAAATGACCTTCTCTTGGACAAATTGTAATTTGTCTCTGGACACTTTGCAGTGTATTGTAACAAGGAAATTCAGTAATTCCATGCTTGTTTTTTCACAAACTTCTTTTGTTGGACAGCAAAGAAGTAAGTCATCAACGTACTGTAAGAGCACAGTCTCTGGTGGCAACTGAAAGGCTTCTAGGACAGATGCCATTGCTGCAGAGTACAAAGTTGGTGAATGAACCATTCCCTGTGGCAATCTTGTCCATGCATATTGGACACCCTTGTGTGTGAATGTGAACAGGTGGTAGCAATCCAGGTGCAATGGCACTGACCAGTAGGCATTGACCAAGTCAATGACAGTATAATACTGTGTTCCAGATGGTATTTGATTGAGCAGCGTATGGGGATTTGGGACTACTGGAGTGAGGGGTTCCAGTATTGCATTTATGGCTCTGAGATCATGAACCATTCGGTAAACAGTTGGTTGTCCCTTGATGGTCTTCTTTTTAACAGGGAATAATGGAGTATTGGCTGCAGATTTTAATCTAATCAGTACCCCCCTTTGCAACAACGGTTCTATTTGCTCAGATAATGACTTTTCTTGAGCAGAGTTAAGAGGGTACTGTTGAAGTTGAGGCAGTGTGATATTTTCTTTCCATTTCACTTTTACTGGTGCTACTGGCATGTCTCCTACATCAATTTTATCCTTAGCCCATAAAATGGGAGGTAAGGAATCAAGGAGTGTAGACTGAGAAGTAGCAGGAATGCTGTCATTCTGCTCTTCAAGGCTGAGTATTTGACACAGTGCCTCAGGTTGTAGGTCTGAGGGAATTTTCAACATAACATTCCCATCTTCCATATATTGTATGTTCCCCTGCAGGCGGGACAAAAGATCAGCACCCAAAAGTGCCATTGTCCCAGATCCACCCACAAGAAATCTGGATACCAATATATGTGGACCTATTTTTGTTTTTAGTGGGTGGGTAAGAGAAATTTGTTGTAGTTGACCATCAAAGCCAGATACACTTACTACATCATTTGATATATCATTGGGAGACAACTTATCAGAGGGTATCATTGATCTTGAGGCTCATGAATCTACTAGAGCTTGGGTTTGAACTCCAGAGACTTGTATGGGTATTTTGACAAATGGTCCTCTAGTGTCTTTATCCTCTGCTACATATAGTCATTGTTGTCTCTTTGGCTCTGACTCCTCCTTTTCTCCTTCTTTATCGTCCCATTTCCTTTTTCTGCATTCCTTAATCACATGTCCTATCTTCCCACAATAGTAGCAAGTGGGACCTCTCCGTGGTTTCTGGCCAGGTTGCTGTTCATTGGCCACAGCTACCACGACTCTTTTTTGTTTTCCTTCTTGCAAATCCAATTGGATTCCACATGCTTTTGTAACCATATCATCCACATTATCTGCCTGTCTCCACTCTGGGCAACATAATTTCAGTTTATCTGCAATTGGGTGTTTTAAACCATCTATGAAAGCTCTTGCTAGCAATCTTCTGACTGCTGCATCTTGTATATCCAGTCCCTCATCTTGATATGACTGGTTTAGTCTGAAAGAATAGTCAGTCACTGATTCCTGAGGACCTTGTATTACTGGTCCTGCAGATCCCTTTTGTCTCTGTTGCATTTGGCAAAAAGCATTTAAATGTGCCATAAACTGTTGTCCTGATGCCGTTGACCTTATGTCATGAGGTACACGATTGCCAATATGTGCCTGGAGTTGGGAAAATTGAACCGGGCTCATTTTCATTCTACAGAGATCCATCATGTCTATCCAAGCAGCTCTATATGTACCTTGAATTTGATTTAGGTACCTCCAAAAACTAACAGGAGCTATTCCAGGATTTGGTGCATTCTGTAACAGGGACATTTGATCCCCAGGTTGCCAGGGTTTATATTCATCAAATGTCCTTAGTTGGTAATCTCGTGGAGCATCAGGATTGTCAGGATCTACTGGTCCCTTAATAAATGCCCTTCTCTCAATCACAGGGTGCAAAGAATCAGGCTGAGGCTTGTGTGCCCCACATGCCAAGCAAGTGTCCTCCCAGTCTGGGTTTTGTTGACCACAGTTACAACATACCCATCCCGGGGGTCCGTTTACTGTTTTTATGTAAGAAGGGGGGGGATTTGGAGCTGAAGTAAGGCTCAGTTCCTTTTTGTTATCTCCCCTCTGGGTTATATCCCAGGTTCCCTCTGTCCAGTCATACATCCATTGTTGGTCTTTTGCCTGTTGAGATAGATCTTTCATATGGGTAACTGTGATTTCCCATCCATTATCAATTATTAATCCTCCCCTTATTTCTTGGACTTTAGTCCACGTATAGGGGTTAAAAACAGCATCGTCTTGGATGTTAAAATATTTCAACATTGCTTTTGCCCTTTTTGCTTGTTCTTTGCCATATCGGCAGGTCACTATGTGGGTTGCAGAAACCCCTTTTGATTCTGTTTGTCCCATTTTATATTACTTTGTGATCGTATAACAGGAGGCACCCAGAATGATCAACTGATGATTTTCTTTCTTGTGTTCTGTACACTTATGACCACGGATCACTACCAAAAGCTGGGACTTAGAATATTCCACGGTTCAGGGCTTCTGTCTCTTATGTTGAAATACACTCTTGCTGCTATGTAAATTGCAAAACAAGTTACCCCAAGTATACAGAAGACAGTAGTTAGCATATTACAGATCTTTCCCTTGGAAACAACCAGACCACTGTCCAGCGTCCTTGTATAGTTAGGCTACTAGGCTCATTCCAAAGTGGTTCTAGCACTGGCACTGTTCCCACCGCACAACGCTCCGTGTCTATGAGGACCTGTGACAACCACGGCCGGGCTCTGGGTAACAGTTTTAGCCTGAATGAGCAATTCTTCGCCTACTATATACTATCCCTCACAGGTTAGGACAAACAGACATAGAACAGCCAACAAGAGGAGAACAAAGTTCAAATTGACACGCCTATCGTGAGTTCACTTTGATAACTTACTCTGCAGAGGTAGGTAAGAAAGATGTGAAGGAGGAGAGCACAGAAAAGAGCAAACAAATTTTTTACTCATACCTGGCCAGGTTTTGTGGTCTCCTTGTTCACCCCTCTCTCTCCTGGTACAGCAGTGTAGGTCATCCGATCTCCCGATGTAATGGGCGTGTCCCTGTTCGGGCGCCAATAATGTCGAGGTGCCTTCCCAAAGAAGGCCTACTGTTGTTGGCTGTTTCCTAATTAAGTTGGAGAATGGGTCCGGATCCCCTCTCCCACACCATGCACTTAGAATGAGGACACAGACTACGTATCTTGCAAACAAGTCTGGTGTGTTTTCATCTCTGAGAACCCACCTTTATTTATACAGGAAAAAACCAATGGATATGAATGTAAAATGCAAAGTCATACACCATGCACGTCATCAACTTCAAAAGAACGAATAACTACGGATATATTTTGATACAATAAGATTAAATGTTCAATTAAAATTGTTTACATAAGGATGTTGATACATACATAAGGATGCTAATACTAAAACATTTGTTATCTGCATGTGAATTCTAGAATAACATTTATTATCTGCTGGGAACAGACGGTGGACCAGCTATATGTCCTTGAACAGGATTCAGTCTCATAATCTGAAGTTCGTGAGAAAAGAGTTCATGAGAAAAGAATTTATTTTTCTTCCTTCAAACTTTGGATGGATTAACTCATTCCTCTCACACATGTGGGATATTTCCGTACTCAGGGGAAATTGCTCTACAAATTTTGTGTTTTTTTTTATTTTTTAGCCCCTTGTGAAAATGAAAAAATCAAGACAAGATTAATGATTTAGAGTAAAAATTTAAAACAAATTACACCAAATGTTGGTCTAGCCTTGATTTTTTTCCATTTCCACAAGGGGTTAAAAAAGAAAATAAACGCAAAGCGTGTAGGGTAATTTCCCCTGAGTACGAAAATACCCCACATGTGGACATAATGTGCCATATGGGCAAGCCACCAAAGGGACAGAGCGCCATTTAGAGGCTGGAATGGAGGATGGAGGCCATGTCGCAATTACAAAGCTCCTGTGCTGCCAGGACAGTAGAAACCCCCTACAAGTGACCTGGAAACTACACCCCATAAGGAATCTAACAAGGGGTGCAGTGAGCATATGGGCCCCACTGGTAACAGGCACATATGTAGAACATGTGCCGTGAAAATAAAAAATATATTTTTTTTCATTTTCACGTCCCAAATGTGGCCGTCACCAGGGGGCCATATCCCCGCTGCCCCCCTTATGGGGTGTAGTTTCCAGAATGGGGTCACTTGTCGGGGGTTTCTACTGTCCTGGCCGCACAGAGGCTTTGTAATTGCATCATGGCATCCTCTAATGGGAATGGTGGCCATACCTATTTAGCTGGGGAAAAAGGGGCAATTCTAATTTATTTGGGGGTATTAGGCCAATTATTGGTTTATAAGGTTGGAAATGACAGGTGTCCATCAAATTCAACCTGTGTTGATCCAGAGGAAGGCAAAAAACCCTCGTAAGGCAGACGACAGTAACGTCATCACAGGGGAAAAATTCCTTCCTGACTCCATAATGGCGATCAGAATAATCCCTGGATCAACGTGACCCCTGAAATAGGAATAAGGGACAGAATTTAGATAATGTAGAACCCCAGTGACGTGTGGTACGCCTTGAAGCGATCCAGTATGCAGAGGAGGGGGGGATCAGGACAGGTGTCACATGGGAAAATGGTGTCCTTCCTGATCCCCCTGTTACCCCACAGTCTGCACTTCTTCTGGGGTCTCCTGTTCTCCAGTGTGGGGGACGTCACCTGGAAAATGTTGTCCTGGTGCGATACGGGGTCCCTTATATCCAGAAGCGCTGGGTCCGCTCCATGGCTGCTAAATATTAGGGCTCTATTACTACTTCTGATATGTTCGGATCGTGCCGCAAGCTACAGGGCAGCGAGGGACCGGAAGAGGGGGTGCTGGTATAAAAGTTATCGCCGTATAGGTGGTAACCTTTATCCAGCAGTGGGAAGATCAGTTCCCGAACAATCTCCCCACTAACGCCGAGGATGGGGGGGGGCATCTGGGGGCTGGATTCGGGTGTCCCTTCCTTCATACACTCTAAGTGCACGTGCACACTGCGGAATGGCAAAGGATAACCCTTTGTGCATTCCGCAGCTGGCACCCACCGGCAGACTGATGCGGGCGCGCGTCTCCGTCCGTGTCATAGACTCCATTCTATGCACGGGCGGATTCCGCTCTCCGTCAAATGTGTTCATTCTTTGGACGGACGATGGAATCCGCCCATGCATAACATGGAGTCTATGACACGGGTGGAGACGCGCGCCAGCATCAGTCTGCCGGTGGGTGCCAGCTGCGGAATGCACAAAGGGTTATCCTTCTCCATTCCGCAGTGTGCACGTACCCTAAATCTGTAAGTGTACCCTGAGGTACTCTCACAGAGTTTGTAGAATTTCACGCCATACCGTGATCTCTTATTGGGACGGTACTGGCGGAAAAGACATGTCTGGGGGGCAGCGTACGCTACGCTACCCCCAGATACGTCATTGGATGATGAGGATGAGGATGAATGGAGGAACGAAGGATCCCCCCCCATTCATCCTCACTGGCTGTTTCGGTGTCGGAGGCAATAATAGCGTATGCGTCCGACACCGAAAACACCCTGGGGGCCATCTTTATACGGGGATTGGTATATGGGGTATGTAGTGGTGTAGTGTAAAACTTTATTCCGTGTAGTGTAATGGTGTTTTTTACATGTTTTTTTAACATTAAGTATAAAAAAAAAAAACTACACCAAGAAAGGAGTTGCTGATAAATGCCGCACTTCTGTGCGGCACTTATAAGCAGACCGTGGCTGTAGGATATAGGAAAAAAAGGAGGAGTTGCTGATCAGCGGCGCACTTACGTGCGATGCTGATCAGCACTCAGCGGCGATAGGGTGCGGAAAATAGAAAAAAAAAATTGGGGAAAAAAAAAAAAAAAAATCTTTCTTCAACCCTATAGCTACTGATATGTGTATTATATACACTTATCAGCCGCTAGGGGGCAGTAGAACGCCAATTCCGGAAAAAGCCGAAGTTTGACGACGCTGGAGCCGATGATTACCGATGGGGACCGCCGGAAAAAGACGAAGACGCCGACGAAGACGAGGACGCGTTCAGAACCCGGAAGACGCGTTCAGAACCCGGAAGACGCAATCGGGACGCTGGATCCGGTGAGTATGGGTCAATACCTGCTCTGGACACCTCAGCTACCTAGCTGAGGTGTCCACAGCAGGTATTTAACCCTTTCATGGGGTACTTATATCGCCGTGATCGGCCGGCCGCTCCCAGCCGGCCGGTCCCGGCGATCGGGACGTGGCACCGTGGCCACCATTACTTTTAACAGTAACAGTCGGACAGTCGGACAGCACCGACCGCCATTGCTTTCCGGGCCATCGGGTCACCGATGACCCGGAAAGCTGCAGATCGCCGCCATATGCTGATCTGAATTGATCAGCCAATAGCGGCGATCGTCAGCACAGGAGGGGTTAATCACCCCCCGTGCCGACAAGCAGGGATGGCCTGCTATACATTATAGCAGGCCATCTTCCCCGATCACTGCGTGTGTACACGCAGCGATCGGGGAAACCGCGGGCGTAAATGTACGGCCGTTTGCGTTAAGGCACGGGTTTTGGGGGCGTACACTTACGCCCGCGGTCGTTATGTGGTTAAAACAAATTTGCCTTTCGGCCTCTTGGTCTTCCCCAAGAACTTTCTTTAAATGTAACCATATTAATAATTTGTCCTCTACAGCAGCGCTTCTCAAACTTTTTCTACTGGAGCCTCACCCAACAGACCAAGGCAATGCTTGGGCCTCACCAGACTGACCAAGAGGGTGCCTGGGCCTCACTATCTATGGTGAAAGTCCATTTAAAAGCTGAATACAATGCTAGGGCTGCCTTTCACCCATCTACCAAGCTCTAGATACTAATAAAGTAAGTACAAAATAAATTAATAATGTTGCTAACAGCAAAAGGACAGTTGAGATTATCGTTACTTTTGTGAAAACTGGCTCCCCAGCTGGGCCTCACCAACAACTAGGGGGCGCCTCACTGGTGAGGTAGGGCTGGGCGGTATACTGCAAAAATACTGATACCGTCACTGGCGTCGGTTAACCGACCTCAACTCTGCCAGGACGGTATCTGCGGTATTTTTCCTCCCCTCACCCAGCGGCCGCTTGCTCTGCTCCCCTCAGGCTTCCTCGCGTCCCTCTTCCTCCGCTGCCTGGCCTGGGTAAAACTATTCTGCTGTCTGGGGGGGGGCGTGCGCCATGTGTGACGCTAGGCTCAGGACACTGTTAACAGTGCTGCTGGGGGTAAGGAAGAAGGCTGGAGATGTGACAGGCTGTTTCCAGGTAGCAGCTCCCCCTCCAGTGTGTGCTCATCGCTGCTGCTGCTGCCGGACGGCTCTAGAAGCTGCACTCACAGCGAGCCGTGACCCCCCTCTCCCTCACATACAGTGGCTGCAGGGGGTCAGGTATAGGTCAGCACATCCTCCCTCCACCGGGCACCGCACTCTGTCCCGCGCAGGAATCCTCGGGGCCTGTTATCATTTGTCAGTGTTGGAAGCAGCCGTGTGCGACGCTCTGCCCGGGACACTGACAGCAGATATATGTGACAGGGAGGATTCCTGTGCGGGAGAGAGAGAGCGGTGCCCGGGGGAGTAAGGAGGTGCCGACCCCATACCTGACCCCAAGGGGGTCAGGTCAGAACAGCAGGTAAGATAGATAGATAGATTGATATGAGAGAAATTAGATAGATTATAGATAGATATAGATATGTCTCATATATCTATCTATCTCCTATCTATCTATCTATCTATCTATCTATCTATCTATCTATCTATCTATCTATCTATGTCCTATCTATAATCTATCTATCTATCTCCTATCTATCTATCTATCTATCTATCTATCTATCTATATCCTATCTATCTATCTATCTATCTATCTATCTATCTATCTATGTCCTATCTATAACACAGGTCAACAAAAAAAAAAAATTTACTGGTGTCCAAAATATTTTAATGATTTTGGGGTATTTTGGGGGTTCTGATTCTGAATATGCTATCAGTTTTGCCAGATTGGCTCAAGTTTTTTTTCCATGTCTTGTTCATTTTTGAAGATTACTTTCTAAAACTAGTTAAAATAAACTAAAATCAACATTTACTTTGTAAAATTTATTGTATTCATGACAATAGCAATAAAGTTAATGCGCGTGTAGCAAATTACGTCTTTTTTTTTTTTACACATTTCACGAAAATTCTCAAAAACTTGAGCCAATCTGGCAAAACTGATGACATATTCAGAATCAGCACCCCAAAGTTACCCTAAATTCGTTGAAATATCTTTGGCCCCAAAAATGCTGTTGACCTGTGTAATCTATGTCCTATCTATAATCTATCTATCTATCTATCTATCTCCCATCTATCTATCCCTCTATCTATCTCCTATTATCTATCTATATCTATCTATCTATCTATCTATCTATCTAGTATCTACTATCTGTATATCATCTATCTTCTATCTACTATCTGTATATAATCTATCTCCTATCTATATATCATCTATCTCCTATCTATATAAAATCTATCTATATTAGATCGATAGATTATATATAGATAGGAGATAGATGAAATATAGATAGATATGAGAGAGGAGATATATTATAGATAGATGATATACAGATCGTAGATAGATACAAGATAGATAGATAGAACTCCTATCGATATATAATCTATCTATAATATATCTCCTCTCTCTAATATCTATTATCTATCTATCTATAATATATCTCCTCTCTCTAATATCTATTATCTATCTATCTATCTATCTATCTATCTATCTATCTATCTATCTATCTATCTCCTATCTATCTATCTATCTATCTTAGAAATTTAGAATGAATGCAGCACTCGTGTAGTAATGAATGTGGTGCCAGGCGGTATATACCAGTGACCACCCGGTATAGGTAATATAAATCAGAAGAATACCGCAGCACTCATGGGATAGAATTCAACACAACGTGTTTGGGGAAATAAACACGTTGTGTTGAATTCTATCCCATGAGTGCTGCGGTATTCTTCTGATTCATCTATCTATCTTAGATAGAGAGGCTGATTGATAGATAGCTATAGCAAACAATATAGGCAGCACTGTGGGGGCCAGCAGACAAATCCTAGACCTTGGATCAGCTAGTAAAAAATACTCTGCAGCACTCTGATTGTAATACAAATGTGAAAATGTGGATTTATTCCATAAAATGATGTGCAGCAAACTTCATAAGTAAACCACAGGGTTTTGGCGTCTCCTATGTCTCCTAAGTGCCACTTGAAAATGGCATAGGAGACGCCGAAAAGTCGTGTTTCAAATGGGTGTGGTTTTCAAAAAGGGGGCGTGTCATAATTATCGCTCAATTTATCGTTACCACGGCAATATGTACGATAAACCGCGATATTAATTTAGGCCATTATCGTCCAGCCCTATGGTGAGGCCCGCCTCACAGTTTGAGAAGCACTGCTCTACAGCCTTTTCTAGGGCTGTAGTCAATGTCAAGGTGCGTGATACCCTCCCATAGCGGTTGTGCCATATCCCTGTTATTGTGTTGCTGGGGGATGTAGGGGAAGATGACATTCTGAATGTTAATGTGTTTTTCTTCAGTCCCATCGTTACAAGCTTCCCTCCCTTTTATTCTTTTCTTTTATGTATATTGCTTTATAATCCCCTTCAGGGGAGTGGTTACCTATATACTCGGATGGGGAGGAGTGCGTTTCAATTTTGTAAAGTACTATTTGAATTCCTTTTTGTCCTGCCTAACTCACAGGGGCAAGAATACCCTGTTATTGTGCCCCTGATGGGACTAAGGGAAAACACATTAACATTCAGAATGTTATTATTCCACTGTAGCCCCTGCCCACTTAACCTGGGCTAATACATTTCGTGCACGTGATCCCGCTGCTTCTCTGGTTTCCTGGCGCCCCGCTCAGCCAATCAGTGTGCTGTCCCACCATAGCCACTAATTGGCTAAGCGGGACATCATGAAACCAGAAAAGCAGGCAGGAGCGGTAATGTATTAGCCTGGCAGTGGTGGGTTAAAGAAGTCCAGAAGTCCCAGAGCCCACGCTGCACTGCAACATGGTGCTCCCTGACCCCACCAGCTGTCATTTTCTCCCTGTTTCCAGGTATGTCAGAAGCCAGGATCCACATCACAGACTGGGGAGATTTAGCCTGCTCAGCCAATCAGTGACTGCATCAATCAGCCGAGTCATGACGTAGCAAACTGGGAGCTCAGAAGACAGCCGTCAGGGTCCTGGAGCGGGACACGGCTCTGTGCAGATGCCTGGATAGGTGACTACAACTTGTATTTTATTCCCCCCCCCCCCCCTTAATTTTTTACTTGTGAGGGGGACTTCTGAGATAAAGGGGTATTCCCCCCAAGAGCTAAAAATGAAATGCTCCCAAACCTAGCTGTTCTTACTCACCAAGTCTCCCATCATGCTATCTGCTGCCATTCCCGAGTTATAAGTTTTTCTAAAAGATGGTCTATAATCAAGATGGGAACTACATTTCCCGTCATGCAATGCTTATGCCTGATGATGGCGATGTAGCAGAGCTGAGACGATGGTGGTGATAGTGAGGTAGCCGAGCTTAGATAGCAATGGCAATGTAGCAGAGCTGAGATAATGGTGGTGATAGTGAGGTAGCAGAGCTGAGGTAGCGATGGCGATGTAGCAGAGCAGAGATAGCGATGTAGCAGAGCTGACATAGCGATGGCCAGTGGCGTAGCTACTATGAAGGCAGGGAAGGCGACTGCTATGTGGCCCCTGCAGGAAGGGGGCCCGAGGAAGCCTGCCCTGCCTTCATGGTAGGTACCCCGCTCCCCCAGGGGTCCAGAGAGGAAGAGGGACCCCCACTGCACTGTTCAGCCCCCTCACTGTAGTGCCCGGTAAGTATGTCAGTATGTGTATGTATCTGTGGCTATATATGCGTGTGTGTGTGTGTATGTCAGCAATGTCTGTAGCACTGGTGTATATGTGTGTGTTTGTGTATGTCAGTAGTGTCTCAAGTGATTGACAGGTTTGCTCCCAAAGATGTTCTGCAGCAGCTTCTATTAATGCTGGGCTCTAATAAAAGAACCCACCACTAATATCTGCTGCATTTTCTTTTATTTCTGGTTGAGTATTTCTTATTACACTGAGATAATTTCCCTGTGTACAGTCTACTCATGGTGTATACATCAGCACTAGTGTAATCACATTACAGCGTATATATGTGTGTATGTCAGTGGCGTATCTGTATATACGTTAATGGTGCCTCTGTGTGTGTATATGTGCGTCATTGTCTGTGTTTGGCGGGGGGGGGGGGGCGTACAGGATTCATGGGGTAGCGATGTAGCAGAGCTGAGATTATGCTGGTGATAGTGAGGTAACAGAGAGCTGAGATAGCGATGGCGATGTAGCAGAGCTGAGATAGCGATGGCGATGTAGCAGAGCTGAGATGATGATGTACTGGGTGAGTTGCCTGGGGGTGCGGATGTCGAGTGGCCGGTCGCTCTACTGAGGGGGGATGGTGGGGCAGGGAGATTGTGTGCCTGGGGGGGCTGCAGTCACCAAGTGAGCCGCAGGGGGGATGGGCGGATTTATGGTGATTGGGCTGCGGGGAGATCACACACTGGGGGGACTGCACTCACCAGGTGAGCTCTGGGCGGGTGGCGGCTGCGGGGCCGGGTGATCGTGCACCCGGAGAGCTGCACTCACAGGAGCTCCAGGGTGAGCGGCGGGTGGACAGGGGCTCCGGGGTGAGCGGCGGGTAGACAGGAGCTCCGGGGTGAGCGGCGGGCGGACAGGAGCTCCGGGGTGAGCGGCGGGCGGACAGGAGCTCCGGGGTGAGCGGCGGACAGACAGGAGCTCCAGGGTGAGCGGGGGGCTGACGCCGCGGGCTCTACTGAGGAAGGGATAGGGATCTGAGGGATATTGCCCACTTATGGGGCGGGGCTATGTGGCGATGACATCACTGATGGGGGCGGGGCTAAGTGGCACTAGTGGCGGGGCAATGTGGCGCTTGGGTTGCGAAAAACACTTTTTACCAGAACAAGCACCATGACGCATAATATAAAATAAGTAATGAAAGCTGTAAAATTTACCCTTTACACTTGTGGAGAGCAGTCAAAATGCAAAAAGGGGGTGACAGTGTCACTTTAAGTATTCGGTAGCTAACAGGACTGCGATACTGTATGTGTGAAGGCACCCTTAAGGTCTCTGTTTGAACCTAGGTCTTAGAGTGAAAAAGACTCTTGATATTTAACTAGCTGGGCAAGAGATTGTTAAAGGTGCCTATATAATGCAGCTATGTGTGGTGTCCCACCTCTTGGGTTCCCCCCAAGAATGTTTTGTAGAGGGGAGTCACATGAAATTGTTCAAAGTCCCTAGTTTGTTCAGAGTAGTAAATATAGGTCTGGGGCTTAGGGTCTCTCTAGCGGCAGTTTGGAGGTAGCATAGGTACAGCCAAAATTGTAGCCTAAAACACATGGCTTAGTTAAAGAATTAATAAGAATATTGGTTGTTGGCCACCAACACACCAATCAGGACGACTTTGAGGTAGTGGAGCATGGGGGACAAAATTGTGTGACCTTGCACCTCGCTCAAAGGTGCTGTTGATCCCAAGTCTCTGGAGGGTAGTGGCTGGTCAAGGAAGGCAGCAATAGCTTCGGCTTCAGGCATGCCCCACTGCTGCAGCAGCAGGTTGGAGGACAGACACGTGTTCCCCAAATGAGTTCCAGAGGTATGGGGGGGGGGCCTGGGGATAAGGCCTCTGATCAGTCCTGGATGTTTGGCGATCAAATGGTGAAGGCCCCCGACCTCCGTGCTGCAAATCAAGTCCATGGCTTCCTCTGATTCAGACAATACACCCATTCATTCTCTATGGACGCTGGATCTCTCTCCAGAGCGTGTGCGCCGGCTTCTGACTGGGATATCTCCGTCCCGGGACCGGCTCTGGCAGCGGGACTCGGTGGGATGAGGTACGTATAAGGGGATCTAACTGGGGGTCCGGAGCCTGTCCCCCCGACACGGTGGGGGTGACAGGTCTCCTTTAAAAGTTGGTATCTGGCTTCTGAGATGAGGATAGCAGCACGGGTACAGAGATTATAATTCTCTTTATGCTGGCTTCCTCTAAAGGGCAACTATGGTTTTTTTGCTCCCTAATAACTAGAGATGAGCGGACTTTTCGGATTTCTGGTTCGTGAGAACCAGAGCGATCGGCGTCGGATTCCCGCTGTCTGCTCGCTCCGTGCAGCGGGTGGATACCTCCTAAGGAACGCCTGGAAAACTGGGATACAGCCATCACAGACATTACAAATATATATATATATATATATATATATATACTGTATATCTTTCAATGTGTGTTAAGTAGCTTTCAAGTTCTGTTACGTACCTCTCCCCCCTCCCAACCATGTCCTCCATGCTGGGGGTCCGGCAATGAGTTCGAGACTATTTTGCACCTTCGCAGTACGGCGCGGACCGGACCCGCTGTACTGCGCATAAGCGTCACAGAAAGAACGTAGGCGTGCTGACGTTAGGGACAGCACACCTCTCGGTGACATCGCCACAATTATGCAGGCTAATCACGCCCAGAGGGGGATTACTGCTCCGGAACGCCCAGGGATCGTGACTACTTGCCGCAGCTCACCGCCCATCGTGACTACTTGGGGGTAATTTACATACAGGGCGCCAACTTTATAAAGTAAGGGACGGTGGGTGTAGAAGCAGGTTTGGGAAGTGTGCTGGGTGCTGCTACAGCAGATTCCCATAGCGTTATAGCTGTTTTTTAAGTGATTTGTTAACATGTTAAAGGGAACCAATCATCGTCCACCAACCATACATCGCTCCATGTAATAGGAGGTGCATGGTAAGCAGCTGATTATAGTATACAGAAAATAATATATACTTACATCTCAACACTCCACAGTGTCCTCTTGCAGTTGACATGACTGAAACCATCTGTGCAGTGAGAGGCTGCTCAGCCAATCATTGGCCACGACAAGTGACACACAGCATGCATTTACGTCATGGTCTGCAGGCCGCTTTGAAGCGAGCTCAGAAGCTGAGCTCTCTTCAAAGAGAGTGAGGACTGGGTGCTGTGAGCAGCGGGGTCCTCACTGTTTTTTTTTTTTTTTCAAACTTAATTTTTATTGTGTTTTAAAGTAAAGTAGTTTACAAGGGGGTAGTCCGCAATACAGAGGCTGTACGCAGACAGCCATATAAAAGAAAGATTTTAATAAACGTAACAAGTCACCATACAGTGAAAGAGCGGTGCCCATGGACACAAAGTAACGAAAATAATTGATAAAATAACAACCCCCAACCCCCCCTCTCCATTTCCCTCCCCCTACCTACCTCCCCCCCCCAGACTCGCGGACATAAGGGATGAACCAGAACCATCTTGTAAGACGTCAGTTGCCTACCCGGGCGTCAGGAATGCGCAATGCCCCCAGAGTACCAGCTACGTCCTTCCTCATGTACCATTTTGTGTCTTTGAACGGTCGGACAATCTCATGGATTTCCGAAGGTGAGAGAAAAGTAATAATAAACTTTTTCCATTTGTAAAAGAATGATTTGACTCTTCTTTCCCTAGCCGGCTCGGCATCTAGTTGGTCCAAGAGTAGGTATCTCCGGACCTGTTGGAGGACATGTTCCACTGAGGGCATATCTGACACCAACCAACGGGACAAGAGACAGCGTTTTGCCACTAAGATAAAGATGTGTATTAGCTGTGTTATTTGTAAATTATTTGGGGGGATATGTAGCATCAGCAGGTGTGGGTCTAGGGGTACAGTGAGGAGAAGCCTAGTGCCTATGAAGGAGAGCAAATGCCGCCAGAAAGTAGCTACCTTTGGACAAGAATAGAGACCATGGTAAAGATCGGTACCATATTCCGAGCAATTCGGGCATGCGTCTATTCTGTCTGGGTGTAGCTCAGTCCTGGGGAAGTTAAATCCGTACGTGGCATGATGCATGATACGGAATTGGGTCTCTCTCCACTGTTCACTGACAATAGCCCTCCTAACTGTCCCCCATCCCCGCAATATCAGGTCCGCTAGATTAGGAAGGGGAAGTTTCTCTCCCCAGTATCTGAACAAAGTATGGGACGTGCCTTTCGTGATGGCCGTTCTCAAGGTGACAGATAAAGAGGAAAGGGAGTGCACTGGGGTAGATGTCATAACATAGATTGCCAATGGGTTAGCCGTGAATTCCCTATCCAGGCTGCGTAATCTGGAGGAGAGAAAAGTATGCAGTTGATGGTATGCCAGGAAATGTCCCTGTCCCAAACCATATTTGGATTGCACCTCCGGGAAGGTCAAATATCCATGACCCGACAGCTGCATAACATCAGCCGCCGTCCGAACCCCTCTTTCCCTCCAGTGAGAAAACAATGCATTTTGGCGACCCTGTGAAAATTCAGGGAGGTGCCAAAGATCCATATGTTGGCTCACCAAGCTATGGAGACCCAGTAATTTTCTGCTGTGATGCCAGGCCTTAATGGTATCTCTAAAGAGGAGGCTGGATCTAATGTGAGATGGGAGCGCCCCGAACCTCGTATGAAGCACGCCATTTAATGACCAGGGGTGCGCTAAGCGGGATTCTAGTAGAAAATTGGAATAGTTGCTAGATCCTCTGAGCCAGTCCACTCCGTGCCTCAATAAACACGCTAAATTATAGCTCCGTACATCTGGTAGAGCCAGACCTCCCCTCTCCTTGGGCAGCACCAACTTCAGCCTCGCAATCCTGGGGCGTTTAGAGGCCCAAATAAATTTAGAGAAGGCTGAAGTCAATGCTGACACGTCTCTGTGACTAAGAAGGATCGGAATGGTCTGGAACGGGTATAGGAGTCTAGCAAACCCTATCATTTTTAGCAAGGCCACTCTGGCCATAAGAGATAATGGCAAAGCAGCCCACCTAAGCAACTCCGTTTAGATCTTATGTATCAGAGGAGAGTAATTCAGCCTGTATAGGGAACTGGGGGATCGCCCAATTTTAATGCCTAAATATGTGATGCTTTCAGTAGTGCAGCGGACCGGGAGAGTCAGTCTAATGGGGAAAGAAGTCAGTTTAAGCAAGTCACTTTTGTCTTTATTTACCTTAAAGCCAGCCATAAAGCCAAAGTCTTCCAGATGTCGAAAGACCGCACCCAGGTCTCTATTAGGGTCACTAAGGAAAATAAGTAAATCATCCGCAAATAATATGGCCCGCAGCTCTTCCCCCCCCCCACCTTGATCCCATCAAAGTCCCCGGCTAGACTCAGTCTACGAGACAGTGGCTCAACGGCTAGGTTAAAAAGCAAGGGGGATAACGGGCAACCCTGTCGTGTCCCCTTAAACAGGGGGAAAGAAGGAGAAAGAAAACCAGGAGTATGAATCCTGGCTACAGGAGAGTGGTACAGGTGTCGGACATAAGAAAGAAAAGTGCCAGAGAAGCCCATCATCCCCATCACCTTGAACATCCATCCCCAGCTCACATTATCAAAAGCTTTTTCAGCATCAATGGAGAGCAGAGCTGGGGATGGATGCTTCTCAGGGTGTGCCCCGACCTCGTCCAGCACGGCCATTACCTTGCGGACATTCATCACCGCGGATCTCCCCTTAATGAAGCCTACCTGTGAGGGAGAGATAAGGGAGGGCAAAATCACGGCTAAGCGGTTAGCTAAAATTTTAGACACTATTTTGATGTCCACGTTTAATAATGAAATAGGTCTATATGAGCTTGGAGTCTTAGGGTCTTTTCCAGGCTTCAGGAGAACCTTGATATAGGCCGTATTGGACGAGCTAGGTATTGGGGAGGTAGAGAGATAGGTGTCATAGAGAGATTTTAAGGTCGGTGTGATATCAGGGCCAAGAATTTTATAAAAGTCGCCCGACAGGCCGTCTGGACCAGGAGCCTTGTGGGATTTTAGGTGTGATATAGCGCCCTCAATCTCCTCCCCGGATATCGGGCTATTTAAAGATTCCCTGTCAGAGTCCGTTAACGTCGGTAAGTTAAGGTCAGATAACCAATCACAATTATCTAGGTCACCCCCCTCCCCTTTGTCATACAGGCGTCTATAGAAGTCTTGGAGCACCTCATTAATACGGGCTGGATGTCTCTGTGATGTTCCCTGGGGGTCAACTAGTTGCGTGATAGAGTGTTGTGAGAATGGTCCTTTAGCAAACCTAGCTAAAAGTCTACCCGCTTTGCTCCCATGCCTGAACAACAGGGCCTCATAGAAGGACCGATGTAGCTCCTCCCTCCTTTTCATCCATTGCTCATATTGGTCTCTGGATTGTTGCCAGGCCGCCCTCGTGGTATCAGTGGGGGTCACTAAGAATTTGGTATAGGCCTCCTTAAGGGAAGCACTATATTTAGAAATGTTGGCCGAAACCTTCTTTTGGAGAGATACCTTATAGGCCATAATTCGCCGCCGTAGGACAGCTTTAGCTGCGTCCCAAAACAACTGAGGCTGGGAGATGTGTTCAGCGTTAGAGGTAGAATATTCTAGCCACCATCCCCTAAGGAGGGTCTTAAAACCGTCATCTTTGGCGAGGCCTATAGGAAATCTCCAAATGAAGTCACTGCCTCTAGGTAGTTGTGTAGCTATAGTGCACGACACTGGGGTGTGGTCAGATATGACCATATCCTCTATATTGGGTGTCAAAACTTTAGGGAGGATGCTGGAGGATGAGAGTACATAATCAATCCGTGACCAAGAATCGTGTGGGGCAGAATAATACGTATATTCCCTTGAGTCTGGATTGAAATACCTCCACACGTCAGTCATGGATGTCCGCTGCAACAATGTCAGCAACGGCGTTGCAGAGGCATGGGAGCCACGGGGCTTAGAGCGGTCCTCTAAGGGTGACATAACCTCATTGAAGTCTCCGGCTACCAGCCTATTTTGCACTGGGTCTGCTAGGATCTGGTCAATAAGATTGGAAAAAAAGAGAGAGTTGTTAGTGTTCGGGCCGTATACATTATAAATAATCATGTCCTCAGAAAGCATTCTGACGTGAATTTTGCATATTCTACCGGCATTATCATGTGACACCTGTATGACTTCGCCCTGGAAGAAGCGACTAATCAGTATGAGCACTCCCGCCTTACGATCCACTGCAGGGGAACCATATACCTCCTTCACCCACATCTTCTTCAGGCAGAAATAATCCTCCTGAGTCAAATGGGTCTCCTGCAGTAAGACTACGTCCGGCTTCATACGTTTGAGGTGTCGTAGCATAAGCACCCGTTTTTGCGGGGACCGCAGTCCCTTAATGTTCCAAGACACCAACTTTAACATAAGCCTGTGTAATGCAGATAACTGACAGATGGAATGATAAGCAAAATAGGATCCCTCCGCGAATCTGGGCCCTCCCCCTCCCATCCCTCCCTCCCTTCCCCAACTTCCCAACTCTAACCCCCCCCCTAAACAATAACATACCCGCTACACTGGCACCCCACCTAACAGCAGTATCCAGTTAGCATTGGGTTACAGACCTCACTTTTTTCCACGCAGGCACTACACTGCTCAACAAAGAGATATAAAACTTATACCTTCCGGGTACTCCAAACCCGTGTGCAGATACAGTTATGAACAGTAACTATAGCAAGGGTAGAACTGCATAGCTTAAATCAAACCCCTCATGATGGATCAAGCCATAAGCTATGATCCTCCGACACTTGTCTGAAGAGTCCAACTCACAACCGCGTTTAAGCGGGCCTAGCACTGGCCCAGATCAATCCCGCGGTAATGAGGAGCGGCGGTGTCGTTGCTCTCTTGGTGCGTCATACCAATCTCCTTCTCGGCGTTGCGCTGTGCGGAGAGGGCTGCCGTTGTTATTCCGGGTAAGTGGCGGTGATCTGGAGCACTGGGATGATCTTGGTGTACGCGGCATATCCATTAGGATCTCATCCAGACCGGCCTTGGCCGCTTCAGGGGAGTGAAAAGTAGAGTAAGACCCATCAGGGTAGAAGACCCGGAGTGTCGCCGGATACAGCAGGGCAAAGCGGGTGTGCTTCCTGAAGAGAGCCGAGCAGATGGGCGAGAATAGCTTGCGCCTCCTAGTGGTCTCGGCGGAAAAGTCTCCAAAAATGAGCAATTTGGCTTCCTGGTATGTAAGTTCTTGCTGCTGTTTGCGGAAAGCTTGGAGAATCTCCACTCTATCCGAGTAATCCAGGTAGCGCACTATAACTTGCCGTGGGTGCTTGCGTTGTTGCAATGAGGCATGGGAAGTGTCCCCAGGTTGACCCGTACGGTCCGGTCCCAAGCGATGGGCTCTTTCAACTTTACATTTATGGGAAATCCCCAGCAGCGCTGGAATAGCAGACTCACATAATTTTGCCAAGTCCTTTTGTGTCACTGACTCAGGTACACCAACTATGCGCAGGTTGTTGCGCCTGGAGCGATCCTCCAGGTCCTGCACCTTGTCCCATAGTTTGATGTTGTCAGAGCGCAAGTTTCTATAGGAGGATTCGGCAGCCTCCATCTGTTCTTCCAGTAACACTATGCGCTTCTCTGCCTCCGTCAAACGGTCGCCATGTTTGTTCACTGTGGCCTGTAGTTTCTGTAGGGACGCTGCTATGGTTGCTGCCAGCGTCTCCTGGATTTCAGGGACAATCTGTTTCGCCACCTCCGTGGCTAATCTTTTATAGTCCACTCTGAACGGCTCCCTTTCCTCCTCACAGTCAGGGAGGCCAGTGGAAGAGCGGGATGGAGAGTTATCTCGCAAGTCACGTGGTGTCGCGCCCGCCATGTTGGACATAGCAGGGGCCGTATCTTTGTCCGATCTGACCTGTGATTTGCTGCGGGTTTTGGTCTTCATCGTCTGGACAAATCGGTCCATGTAGCTTCCGCGCCCGTCTAACGTAATCGGGGGTCAAGTGCGACCGTGGTGCGGGTCTCAGGCAGTTCTAGGTCTGCAGCGGGTGCGGAGCAGCCGGCTCGTGCGTCTTCACTGCATGGCGCCGGAACCGGAAGTGGGTCCTCACTGTTAATGGCAGGCTGCCGCGATCCCGCGGCCGCCCGCCGTTAACCCTTTCAATGCCTCTGCATTTAAATGTCAGCTCGTGCTCCTGTCACTGTCCGATCAGGACCCCCGCAGTGTAATGCAGGGGTCCCGATTGGTCTATCTGGCTGTCAGAGGTCTCTTACCTCTTCCCCGGCAGTCATGCCTATGGCATAGCAATGATCAGTGTTACTGATCAAATGCATGTAAGTTATAGTCGCTTAGGGGAACTTAAAAAATAAAATAAAAAAAGTTTTAAAAACATGCCATAGCCCCTCCCCAATCACCCCCCTTTCCCATTTTATAAATAAAACACATAAAAATAATAAAATAAATAAACATATAATACACCGTAGCGTGCATAATTGTCCGACCTATTAAAGTAAAACAACGCTGTTCCCGCAAGGTGAACGGCGTAAACAAATGCAGTCACAATGCAGCCATTTTAACCCCTTGCCTCCGCAGCCTGTTTTGGCCTTAACCCCTTAACGACATCGGGCATAAACTTAAGCCCTCGCGCCCTGGTACTTGGCGCATCAGGGCGTAAATTTACGCCCGATGTTTCCCCGATCGCTGCGTGTTCGCACACAGCGATCGGGGAAGATGGCCTGCTATAAATCATAGCAGGCCATCTTAGCTTCACGGCACGGGGGGTGGTTAACACCCCCCGTGCTTACGATCGCCGCTATAGGCTGATCAATTCAGATCAGCCAATAGCGGCGATCGGAACCTTTCCGGGTCATCGGCGACCCGATGACCCGGAAAAAAATGGCGGTCGGTGCTGTCCGAGGACGGCACCGACCGCCATTACTGTAAAAAGTAATGGTGATCGCCATGCCACCGGCCCGATCGCCGTGAACGGCCGGCCGGCCGTTCACGGCGATCGGGCCGGTGGCACGGCGATCAGAGTCCCACAAAATAGTAAATACCTGCCCTGGACCCCTCAGCTAGGTAGCCGAGGGGTCCAGAGCAGGTATTTGTACATTACTCACCTGTCCCGGGCTCCTGATCGGCGTCTTCCGGGTTCGCGGCGTCCTCGTCTTCGTTCGGGTCTTCGGCTTCCTCCGTGACGTCACGTTCGGCTTCTCTCGGCTATTTTCGGCTCCAGCGTCGGCTTTTTCCGTATTTTGCGCTCTGCTGCCCTCTAGCGGCTGATATGTGTAATACACTTATCAGCAGCTACAGGGATGTTCAGAATGTAGAAATTTTATTTATTTTTTTAAAATTTTTTTTTTTCTATTTTCCGCACCCAATCGCCGCTGAGTGTTGATCAGCATCGCACGAAAGTGCGCTGCTAATCAGCAACTCCTCCTTTTTGGCGTAGGGTGTTTTTTTTCTATATTCTACTGCCACGGTTTGCTTATAAGTGCCGCACATAAGTGCGGCATTTATCAGCAACTCCTTTGTTGGCGTAGTTTTTTTTTTTATACTTACTGTAAAAAAACACGTAAAAAACACTACATTACACCACACTACATTGAATAAAGTTTGACACTACACCACTACATACCCCATATACCAATCCCCATATAAAGATGGCCCCCAGGGTGTTTTCGGCGTCAGAGGGATACGTTATTATTGCCTCCGACACCGAAACAGCCAGTGAGGATGAATGGGGGGATCCTTCTTTCCTCCATTCATCCTCATCATCCTCATCATCCAGTGACGTGTCTGGGGGTACCGTAGCGTACGCTGCCCCCCAGACACGTCTTTTCCGCCAGTACCGTCCCAATAAGAGATGACGGTATGGAGTGAAATTCTACAAACTGTGTGAGTGTACCTCAGGGTACTGTTACAGATTTAGGGTACGTGCACACTGCGGAATGGCAAAGGATAACCCTTTGTGCATTCCGCAGCTGGCACCCACCGGCGGACTGATGCAGGCGCGCGTCTCCACCCGTGTCATAGACTCCATGTTATGCACGGGCGGATTCCATCGTCCGTCCAAAAAATGAATACGTTGGACAGAGAGCGGAATCCGCCCGTGCATAGAATGGAGTCTATGACACGGATGGAGACGTGCGCCCGCATCAGTCCGCCGGTGGGTGCCAACTGCGGAATGCACGAAGGGTTATCTGTCGCGATTCCGCAGTGTGCACGTACCCTTAGAGTGTATGTAGGAAGGGACACCCGAATCCAGCCCCAGATGCCCCCTCCCCCCCCATCCTCGGAACAAGTGGGAAGATCGTCCGGGAACTGATCTTCCCACTGCTGGATAAAGGTCACCACCTGTACGGGGATAACTTTTATACCAGCACCCCCTCTTCTGGTCCCTCGCTGCCCTGTAGCTTGCGGCACGATCCGAAAATATCAGAAGAAGTAATAGCGCCCTAATATTTAGCAGCCATGGAGCGGACCCAGCGCTTCTGGATATGAAGGACCCCCGATCGCACCAGGGCAACATTTTCCAGGTGACGTCCCCCACACTGGAGAAAGGGAGACCCCAGAAGAAGTGCAGAGTGTGGGGTAACAGGAGGATCAGGAAGGACACCATTTTCCAGTGTGACACCTGTCCTGATCCCCCCTGCCTCTGCATACTGGATCGCTCCAAGGCGCACCACACGTCATTGGGGTTCTACATTATCTAAATTCTGTCCCTTATTCCTATTTCAAGGGTCACGTTGATCCAGGGATTATACTGATTGCCATTATGGAGTCGGGAAGGAATTTTTCCCCAGTGATGGGGCTACTGTCGTCTGCCTCACGAGGGTTTTTTGCCTTCCTCTGGATCAACACAGGTTGAATTTGATGGACACCTGTCATTTCCAACCTTATAAACTAATAATTGGCCTAATACCCCCAAATAAAATAGAATTGTCCCTTTTCCCCAGCTAAGTAGGTATGGCCGCCATTCCCATTAGAGGATGCCATGATGCAATTATAAAGCCTCTGTGCGGCCAGGACAGTAGAAACCCCCGACAAGTGACCCCATTCTGGAAACTACACCCGATAAGGAATCTAACAAGTGGGGCAGCGGGGATATGGCCCCCTGGTGACGGCCACATTTGGGACGTGAAAATGAAAAAAATGTATTTTTTATTTTCTCGGCACATGTTCTACGTAAGTGCCCGTCACCAGTGGGGTCCATATGCTCACTGCACCCCTTGTTAGATTCCTTATGGGAAGTAGTTTCCAGAATGGGGTCACTTGTCGGGGGTTTCTACTGACCTGGCAGCACAGGAGCTTTGTAATTGCGACATGGCCTCCATCCTCCATTCCAGCCTCTAAATGGCGCTCTGTCCCTTTGGTGGCTTGCCCTGTGCCCATATAGCACATTATGCCCACATGTGGGGTATTTTCGTACTCAGGGGAAACTACCCTACACGTTTTGTGTTCATTTTCTTTTTTAACCCCTTGTGGAAATAAGAAAAAATCAAGGCTAGACCAACATTTAGTGTAATTTTTGTAAAATTTTTGCTCTAAATCATTAATCTTGTCATGATTTTTTCATTTTCACAAGGGGTTAAAAGATAAAAAAAACCATTTAATGTGTAGCGCAATTTCCCCTGAGTACGGAAATACCCCACATGTGGACATAAAGCGCCATGCGGGTGCAGGGTAAGCCTCCGAAGGGACGGAGCGCCATTTGGTTTTTGAAGGCTGGATTTGGATGGAATGGATTTCGAGGGGCCATGTTGCATTCAAAAGGCCCCTGTGTTGCCAAGACAGTTGAAACCCCCCACAAGTGACCCCATTATGGAAACTGCACCCCTCAAGGAATGTAACAAGGGGTGTAGTGAGCATATGGACCCCACTGGTGACGGACACAAATGTGGAACAATGTGGCGTGAAAATGAAATATTAAATTTTTTACACTATAATGTTGGTTTAGCCTTGAATTTATCATTTTCACAAGGGGTTAAAAGAGGAAAAAAAAACAAAATGTGTAGAGCAATTTCCCCCGAGTCCGTAAATACCCCACATGTGGACATAAAGCGCCATGTGGGCGCAGGGCAAGCCTCCGAAGGGAAGGAGCGCCATTTGGATTTTGGAGGTTGGATTTGGCTAGAATGGATGATGAACGCCATGTCGCATTTACAGAGCCCTCGTGCTGCCAAAAAACTGGAAACCCCCCACAAGTGACCCCATTCTGGAAACTGCACCCCTCAGGGAATCTAACAAGGGGTGCAGTGAGGATATGGACCCCTTGATGACGGGCACATTTGTGCCATGAAAGTGAAAAAATGAAATTTTTCCCTTTCACGTCACATTGTTCCACATTTGTGCCCGTCACCAGTGGGGTCCATATGCTCACTGAACCCCTTGTTAGATTCCTTGAGGGGTGTAGTTTCCAGAATGGAGTCACTTGTGGGGGGTTTCCAGTGTCTTGGCAGCACGAGGGCTCTGTAAATGCGACATGGCCCTTGAAATCCTTTTCAGTGAAATTCAGCTTCCAAAAGCCAATTGGCGCTCCTTCCCTTTGGAGGCTCGTCCTGCGCCCCCTTGGCACTTTATCGCCACATGTGGGGTATTTCCGTACTCGGGAGAAACTGCGCTACACATTTTTTGTCTTTTTTTCCCTCTTATCCCTTTAAGAAAATGAAAAATTGAAGACTAGAACAACATTTTAGTGTAAAAAAAAAATTTAGCTTTTTTCAAGCCATATTGTTCTGAAAATCTGTGAAGCACCTGTGGGGTCCAGATGCTCACCGCACCCCTTGTTACATTCCTTGAGGGGTGTAGTTTTCTAAATGGTGTCCCTTTAGGGGTGTTTTTTAGGTTTTGGCACCCCAGAGCCTCTGCCAACCTGAAGTGGTACAGTCAAAAATTACCAAATATAACGGAGGCGTTGAAATTCACTAGGCGCTCCCTTATATCTGAGGCTTGTGGTTGCGTCAAATAGCGCAATAGGGTCACATATGGGGTATTTCTATAAACTGCAGAAACGGGACAATAATTATTGGGGTGCATTTCTCTGGTAATAGGTTTATAATTATGAAAAATATTGGATTACAATAAAATCTCTGCACAGAAAATTAAAATTTTCAAATTTCTTACACACTTGGCTTTTATTTCTGTGACTCCCCTAAAGGGTTAAAACACTTTCTGGATATGCTTTTGCAGAGTGTGGGGAGTGCAGTTTCTGAAATGAGGTGCTTTGTGGGGCTTTCTAACATACAGGCCCCTCAAATACACTTAAACCTGAACAGGTCCCTAAAAATATCTGATTTTGAAATTTTACTGAAAATTTGGAAATTTGCTGCTAATGTTTTAAGCTCCCTATTGTCTAAAAAAAATGAAAGATAGTTTAATAAATGCCGCCAACATAAAGTAGACATGTTGCTAATGCTATTTAATATATAATTTATGTGGTATAACCACTTTCTGTATACGCAAAAAAGTTTCAAAGTTGGAAAAATGCATTTTTTCACATTTTTTCACATTATTTGGTTTTTTTTCATAAAGATTTGTTATGAGTATCGACTCCAATTTACCAGAAATGTAAAGTACAATATGTCACGAGAAAACAATCTCAGAATCAGCCGGATAGGTAAAAGCATCCCGAAGTTATTAATGAATAAAGTGACACTGTTCATATTCATAAAATTTGTCTCTGTCATTAAGGCCATTTCAGGCTCTGTCCTTAAGGGGTTAATGACCAGGGCCTATTTTTCAAATCTGACCTGTCTCTCTTTATGTAGTAATAACTCTGCAATGCTTTTAACAATCGCGGTTATTCTGAGATTGTTTTTTTTCGTGACATATTCCTCTTTATGTTTGTGGTATACTTTGGTTGATACACTCAGTAGTTTTTTGTAAAAAACACAACATTTGCGCAAAAATTTGAAAAATGTATGTTTCTTTATCTTCAAAACTCTCTTTTCCTAAGAAAGATAGTCATGCCACATGAACTAATTATTAATGCAACATCTATAACATCTCTGCTTTATGGTGACGTCATTTGGTGAACGTCCTTTTACTTTTTAGGTTGTTAGAGGGCTTCGAAATTTTGCAGCGATTTTTCAAATTTTCAGGAAAATTTCAAATTCTGATTTCATTAGGGACCAGTTTAGTTCTGTAGTGGATTTGTGGGGCCTGTATGTTAGTTACCCCCATAAATCTCTCCACTGTAAAAACTGCACCCCATAAAGTATTCAAAGTAACCTTTTATAAGTTTATTAACCCTTTAGGTGTTTTGCAGAAATTTAAGCAAGTTGGAGGGGAAATTTTACATTTTAATTTTTTTGGCAGATATTCCATTTGAATCCATTTTTTTCCTCTAACACAGCAAATACTAACTGAGAAATGGAACTAAATATTTATTCCGCTTATTCTAGTGTTTCTAGTAATCCCCCATATGTGACCGCAGTGCGTCACCTGTCTCAACCACAGACCTCAGACATGACAGAGGCCTGGGGAATTTTGGGGCCTTTTTTTATTTCAGGTTTTTTTTTAGCCATTATACCATGTCACAGAGGCCTTGTGGTGCCAAAATATTTGTGTAAGACAAGTTGACGTTTCCATCTGTACCATTCGGGGGGACATGTGACACCCTGATCATTTTTTAATTAATTTTTTATGAGGTGGTACGAATAAAAAACACTATTTAGCAGCTGTTTTTCACCATTTTTTTGTACACCGTTTACTATACGTTACATATGACATGTTATCGTTATTCGTCAGGTCGGTACGATTACAGTGATATCCATATTATATAACTTTTGTAATAGTTTATGGCATTTATACTTTCTAAACTGTTTGTGTTTTGCATATTGTAAGAGCAGTAATATTTAAATTTTTTCACCAATGGAGTTATGTGAGGGCTTTTCTTTTGCGGCATAAGCTGACGCTTTTAGTGGTTCACCTTTTGGGTACATGTGACTTTTTGATAGGTTTTTCCTTTATTTTTTAGGGGGCGGGATTAAAAAAAAAATTTCATTTTTGTTAGTTTTTTATTTATTTTTTTAATGGCGTTAATCGGGTGGAATAATTAATGTAACGGGTTAATATACAGGGTCATTACGGACGCAGCGATACCAAATATGTGTATCTTATTTATAGGGGATCATTTATAAAGGGGGATAGGGAATGTGTATATTTATTTAATTTATAAATATTTATTTATTTTATTATTCATTTATTTATTATGTATTTATTTAATTAATTTATTTATTGTAATTAATTATTTCTTTCATTATGTATGTATATATGTATGTGTTAACTGTTTTTTTTTTTACTTTCACTTTTTCACATATATAATGCATTACAGCACATGATCAGTGCTGTAATGCATTATATATTGAATGATCTGTCAGTGTTACACACTGACAGATCATTCAAATGATCAGGTCCCTGCCTCAGTGCAGGGACCTGATCATTAGAAATCATAGCAGCCCAGACGCACTGGAAAGCGTCTGGGTTGCTATGGATACCCTCCCGGACTCACGCGATTGCTCGCGCGGCTCCGGGGGGAGTGAGTGCAGAGGGAGCCGGGGGAGCAGGGGGAAAGGGGTTTAAGCACGGGGGGGGGCTCGGAAGAGGAAGGGCAGCCTGGGGGGAGCGCAGCTTCCTCCCAGGCACCCGATCGGCGGGGGGGGGGGGCGGCTCAGGATGGGGGAGCACAGGGAGGGGGCGGCCACGTAGGGGAGCACGGGGAGGGGGCGGGGGAGCACGGGGAGGTGGCGGCTGCATGGGGGGCTCAGCAGCAGAGAAGGGGAGCCTGGGGGAGCGCAGCAGCATGTGCCGCAGCCTCCTCCCAGGCACCCGATCGTCAGGCAGGAGCATGTCCTCTCTGGGCAGTGGCAGCAGGAGGAGGCTGTGTGAGACAGCCTCCTCCCGCTGCCAGATCTCACCTAGGGACAGAGGGGGGAGGCAGGGAAAGCATGACGTCCAGAGACGTCATGATGCGTTCTGACACTGCTTTTCATGACGTCCCTGGACGTCATATTGGGGGAAGGGGTTAAATATACCTATTTGCAAAGAAAGATGTTTTAGGCTAGGTTCACGCTGCGTTTTTGCAATCTGTTTTTCTCATCTGTTTTTTGCAGAAAACATATAAAAAACGGATGGAAAAAACTGATGCATTAGTGTGCATCCATTTTAATCCGTTTTTCCATCGACTTCCATTGTAAAAAAAACCCGGATCAAAACGGATTCGTTTTTTTAACGAATGGAAGTCAATGGAAAAACATCAAAACGGATGCACACAAATGCATCCATTTTATTCAACCGTTTTTTGCAAAAACCGGATTGCAAAAACGCAGTGTGAACCCAGCCTTACTGGTGATTAAACAGTAAAACATTGGAAAAGCTGTAAACATGCATATCGCTGTATTCAGACTAACCTACAGAATAAAGATAAAATGTCAGTTTTACCGTAAAGCACATTACGTAAACACAGCAACGCCCCAAAGTTTAGTAAATAATGTTTTGGGGATTTCGTCATTCATTTTATGGTAGAATGATAGATGCCATTACAAAGTACACCTGTTTCTGAAAAAAAACAAGCCCTCACATGGCCCTGTAGATGGAGAAATAAAAGAGTTAAAAACAAAAACGCTAAATTGAAAATTGTCGCGGCCATTTGGGTCATTTTCGGCTCCCTCCTTAAGGGGTTAAATGAGTGCTTATCTAGCAGATCCATGCTCGCTTACATCAAACATCGCCCTTAAGGCCCTATTACACAAAGCGACTATCGGCCATATTAGGCCGTTAATCATTTTGTGTAATAGAAGACAACAATTAGCCGACATGCACAATGTTGTTTGATCATTGTTTTTCAAAAAGCTGAAACGGCAACAATCTGCTGCCACTGCTCCGTGTGATATGGGCTGCCCGGACACCCCCACCCTGGTCTTACCTGCTCCTACTCGCTCACTGTCAGCACGTGTAAGGCTATGTGCACACGGAGCAAAAGTGGCAGAATGCCACCAGCCCCCCTGTCATAATGAAAGTCTATGGGAGGCTCACGCGGCTCCTCTATCCGCGCTGAAGAATAAACGTGTGATTCTTCAGCGCTGAGAAGCCTTTCATAGTCATTATGACAGGGAGGCTGGCGGCATAATTCTGTCACTTTTGCTCCGTGTGAACGTAGCCTAATAGCGCTGGCAGCGGGAAGGGGAAAGAGGAGCAAGCGAGCACTGATCTGAAACATTGCTCTCCACATCGCCCCGTGTAATAGGGCTTTAGTTAGCTTTAAGTGACAAGTGGCATATTGACAAAGAGGAGGGATCACAAAATTAGGCTATGTTCACACACAGTATTTTCTTTTTTTCAACCAAAATCAGGAGTGGAACTGACAAGGCAAAATTACAATGGAAAGCTTTGCCTAATTTCTGTGTTTTCTACCTACTGCTTGTTTTGGTTGAAAAAAGACTGACCAAAAGAGTGACGGAAATGCTATGTGTGTATAGCCTTATGCTGCGTTTACACAAAGAGATAATTCGCCCAATCGATCGTTGAACGATTTTGAAGCAACAATTTGGTTTTTAGAATGATCAGCATTTAGACGAATAAATCGTTAGAAAAATCCTTAGAAAATGTGTAAGAAAAATCGGTATTGCGATCGTATTTAAGATCGCTTAAGCCCATCTTTTACATAGGGTGAATCTTTGAAAGACTGTTTACACAAAGCGATCTGCGAATTTTTAGCGAACGACAATTTGAGAACATTTTGAAAGATCAAAATGAACGATTTCTCGCTTGTCGCTTGATCGTTTGCTGTGTTTACACGGAACAATTATCGCTCAAATGCAATCGTTATGGCTAAAATTCGAACGATAATCGTTCCGTGTAAACGCAGCAATATATTTTACTGATGCTGCGTTTACACGGAACGATTATCGTGCGAATTTGCACGATAACAATCAAATTTGAACGATAATCGTACGTGTAAACGCAGCGAACGATCAAGCGACGAGCGAGAAATCGTTCATTTTGGTCTTTGAACATGTTCTCACATCGTCATTGATCGGTCGCAAAAAATTCGCAGATCGTTCCGAGTAAACAGTCGTTCACCGATTTTACCTGTGTGCGAGATAGGCTTAAGGGAGCGCAAAACGATTTTTCCGTACGATTTATATCGTTCCCTCTAAACGCTGATCGTTATAAAAAAAAAATCGTTACTTTGAAATCGTTAATCGTACGATCAGGCGAATTATCGCTCCGTGTAAACCCAGCATGACTTGATCCTATTTCCGAGGGTTCATGTGGCTGATATACATTTTTCATTAACCCCCTCCATATACTACAAATTGGAGCTGGAGATGTGACCATTTGCAGATCACCTGCTACCTCCTCAGGTTCCATAACTTAACTGCTTGGCGCTGCCATTTCAACACTGAGGAGTGTATACTGGTGAGAAGCAGACATACAATGAGAATTATCCAGGCAGTCGTGCCACACAGCTTTCCGAGGTACAAAGAGAACAAGGTAACAAGAGAAAACGCACATAAAATGCCTCTCCCCTTCTCCCCTTAGTGTATCCGCTTCCCTGAGGTAAAATCCGGGAGTATTTCTTCCGCGCCTGAAAGGGTTACGGCTTGAGGGGAGGAGCCTCACACTGAGGAAGAGTCCTGTGTGTCTGCTTCCTCCTCTGCCTGTCTTGGCTGTCGAGGGAGTTCCGGGCACATAGTGGTCAGGAGAGTGGTCGTGTTTGCCGGGCACGGATACAACCGGGGAGCGCAGCCATTGTCCCCGCCGTACCTCACGCTCTCCGCGGCCTCCTTGTGACACCGGTCCGCACCTCGTGAGGCGCTGTACAGGAGACCCATAGCACATAATGTGTGAGAGTGAAGGGAAGACGGCGTAAGCGTACGGTCCCCGCTGAAGGATTCCTACTTGTGAGTGACAATTCACGGAGGAGACATGGAAGGGAAGCAGCCTAGTAATGGTGGCCCCCAGGGCAAGACTCTGCGTGGGCGTGACATAGAGATCATCCCACTACACCTGGACCAGGAGAGCTGTCAGGAGCCCGAAGAGTCCCCTCCAGCATCTCCATTGCCTCCACCCATATTCCTTTATCCAGGAGCCAGGAAACAAAAGCAGGAGCTGAGGTCTTCCTGTGGTAACAGTCCAGGAGCAGGGGGGGTCCTGCCGGAGCACAGCCGTACTTCTCCATCCTCCTCCTCTCAGCATGGCTACCCTGAGCCTTCCTCACCTGGCTCCAGCGGCCTTTCTCCAACATCATCTCTTCAGCTCATGATGCTCATGATGAACTACACGGGCTCCGCCAGCAGAAGCCACAGCAGCGCTGACAAAGTGCAAAAAAGTAAGTAAACTTAATGGTATGGGATGACGGAGCCGGCACATAATCTGCACATAGAGCTCTGAGAGTAGAGAGAGCGGTCTGCTAGTCATCCCAAGGACCACTGCCTTACCTTTAGGGCTAGGTTCACAACGTATGCGCAGCAGATTTCACGCTGCGAGTTCGCAGTGAAATCCGTTGCGGATACCTCTCATCATTTCTAATTGTCATGCCACTGCGAGTATGTAAGCCCCCCCCCACTGGGAAGATACTTTACCTGCTCCACCCTCTGGCCCCATTTGAGGCTCCCGATCCCTGTAGGTCCTGCACGGCCAATCAATGCGTGGCCCCGCTGTAGTCACTGATTGGCTGCCTGGGAGCCTCAGATGTGTCCGAATCCTGAAGCAGGTAAAGTATCTTCCTGGCGATGGGAGGTTAAATGGGTCCTATTACACGGATCGTTTTTTAGCGATTAACGACAATCGCAAGTGAGATTGTTTATCATTAGCGTGAAATCTTTCACCATATTACACAGAACGATGGTCGCTAGTTACGATCGTTATTGCGATTGTTACTATGATCATTTACTCCATCTGATCCCAGCAAAACAATAAACAATGTGCAATTACACTGGTAAACAATTGGTAAATAAATGCGGAACTTGAGCGAACGAATGGGGAATTACAGCGAACGATTAACGATAATTTTAGGTTCATATCTAAATCAATGATCAACAACACATGAACAATTTTTTGATCGTTGCCTGCAATTACACAGAACAATTATCGTTTAAATTCGAACGATATAACGATTTTTCACACGATAATCGTCCCCTGTAATGGGGCCCGTACATATCCACAGCGTGAAATTTGCTACGGATAAGTTAAGTGTGAATCTAGCCCTATATGGAGTCTGCCACTGGCCAAAAGCCGCATTGCGAAAGCGCCGCAGTTTGGGACTAGTGTTGAGCGGCTAAACTTTTAGGGTTTGGCAACGTTCTCTGAACCTGAAAGCTCAGGATTTGATTCCCCGTGGCTTCAAAAGTTGGATGCTACCCTAAGCAGTCCTGGAAGACATGGACACTGCTATAGGCATCCAACTTCTGCAGCCGCGGAGAGACAAATGCAGAGCGTTCGGGTTTGGAGAACGTGGCCGAATCGGAACAGTATGACAGGTCAACATAATTTGTGCCAAGGAAAAATGCACACAGATTTTCTGGTCAGTAATTGGTTGTGTGGCATAAAGATGGTGGGAACTTACCCTTAGGTCAGTTTCACACATACCACGTCGCAGCAGATTTTACACTGCAAGTCCTCTATGCAGAGTGTCATTCCCTGACCGGATTTTCATTTAGCAGTGACAATGTAGCCCCTTCCCACTTTACGCACCATTGACAGACTAAAGGCCCTTTTACACAAAATGATTATCGGTCGTCTTGTGTAATAGAAGACAACAATCAACCGACATGAACAATGTCTTTGTCTCTAGACATCTTAGCAGACAAACGACTAAGATGGCAACAATCTGCTGCTGTTGCTCCATGTAATAGGAGCGACAGCAACATACTGCTGCTATCTTCTATGGGCTGCACAGACGATCTAGCTATCACCCTGTTTACCCCCCTTAGGTCTTGCACGCTCACTGCCGCCATGTGTAATAGCGCCGGCAGCAAGTGGGGAACGAGGAGCAAGCGAGCACTGAAACAGCTCTTTTGTTCCTCTGCATCGCCCCGTGTAATAGGGGCTTTAGGGTGCCTTTACACAGAGAGATTTTTGAAGCCAAAGCCAGGAACAGACTATAAACAGAGAACAGGTCATAAAGGAATGACTGAGATTTCTCCTCTTTTCACATCCATTCCTGGCTTTGGCTTCAAAAATCTGTTGGGTTAATCTCTCTGTGTAAACCCACCCTTATACATTACCTGTCCGCGCTCCCACCTGCTTCTTCGGCTCCTGTCTCCCTGACCTCCCACTCAGCCTATCAGTGGCTGCAGTGGGACAGAGCACTGATTTTTCTGGGCAGGACGTCAGAGAGCCTGATGGTGCGTTTACACAAAGAGATCTATCTGACAGATTTTTGAAGCCAATAAACAGGGAATAGGTCATAGTGGAAAGACTGAGATTTCTTCTCTTTTCAGATCCATTCCTGGCTTTAGCTTAAAAAATCTGTCAGATAAATCTGTCTGTGTAAAGGCACCCTGAGAAGCAGGCAAGGTGATGTATTAGCCCGGCAGCTGGTAGGTTAAAGAAGCAGTTCACTTTTTTTTTTTGCCCCCCCCCGGGTAGCCGCTGTCATGTATACTTACAGAATATGATCTGTGTCCCGTTCCGTAGGTCAGTTCCCGTCCCGCGGTGCCGTTCAAATCGGGTGCGCTCACTTCCGCCGGCTGCTGCAAGTCCTCTTCTCTGACCAGTGATTATATGCCGGAAGTCACTCGCTTCCATGCATTCGCTATGGAAGCGCGTGACTTCCGGTGTTCAAATTACAGGGCCGAGAAGAGGAGTCACAGTGCTGGCGGAAGTGAGCGCGCGCCCGATTTGAACGGCACCGCGGGACGGGACCGGAGCTACGCCGCAGGACATCGATCATCTTCTGTAAGTATACTTCACAACGGCTACCCGGGGGGCTGAAAAAAAAAAAAACTGAACTGCTTCTTTAAGTGGGCAGGGGCTACATACAGAATTAAAATCTGCTGCACGAATGTAGATACACAGGAAATGACATTACAGAGCATCGCAGTGGATTTCACTGCGGAAATCACAGCATGAAATGCGCTGCGGTATGTCTGAAACAGCCCTTAGGGTGTGTTCACACGTACAGCATCCTCAGACGATTTGATGGTGTAGATTTGAAGCCTCGGATTCAAAGCAAATCAAAACTTGGCCATCAAATCTGCTGTGGATCCTGTACGTGTGAACGCACCCTTAGGGTAGCTTCACACGTACCGTATTGCTGCGTTTTTAGCGCTGCGTTTTTGGTGCGATTTTTTACATGCGAGTTTTGATTTTCACATGAAAATCATGTGAAAATCAAAACGCGCATGTAAAAAACGCAGCGATAAAAACGCAGCGATACGGTACGTGTGAAGCTACCCTTAGGGTACGTTCACACTTACCGGATCCGCAGCAGATTTAATTTAAATAACTGAACACAGCATCACATCTGCACCATCAAATCTGCTGCGGATCCTGTAGGTGTGAACGCACCTTCAAGCACCTTTACTTGGGTTAGAATTGCCTAAGACCGAGTTCACACTGCATTTTGGGTTTCCATTATGTTAGGTTTCATTTTTCTGTATGCGAAAGCAAACTTGACAACTATCTGGTATACAGGAGAGAAAAAGTATATGTTGCAGTGTGTTCTTTCTTTTATGGTGTAAGTCAATGGGAGGTGTATGGCATACAGAAGAATCATTTTTTTGGATTTATTTGGCAAAACTGCAATTGTGGTCACTATACCTCAATGAATAGGTCTGTGCATTGCGGATGCACTTTTGTAGTGCTCTCTGTAGCTATGGGTCCGTGGCCATGCACAGCCTATTGTACGTGTGAAAAAGCCTTCACACGGACAGGAATTTACAGCAAATTTGATGTCACTGATTCAGCCATGCTAAGTGTGGGCTTCTTTGGATCGGTGGGGTTTTAAACATTCAGACCCTGACCAATAAAAACTTTTCATATGTCTCTGGATGTTTTTGTTATTGACGGTAACTCTTAATAAAAGCTTTCATTCAGAGAAGATAAGTCAAACGTCGTGATTATCAAGCAGACTGGATCTAGTTATTTGAGTGAAATAAAATTGACCATGACAGTTCTCCTTCATAAAAACATGACATTTAAAGCAGATTTCTGACAAAAAGAAAATAAATTGTCATATTCGAGAATAAAATGCGTTATATTCACATTGCTTAGAGTAATTTAATTTTTTTTTAAGACACCCTTTTGGGCTCCTTGCCCTACACTTCCGCCCTGATTCTGTCTTACAAGTATAGATGGGAGTGGGTCCAGGTACCGCATTGCAGTCATTGCATGCACATGAAGTCAAGCCTGCATGTGAAGAACAATGGCTGCACAATGTTTCCGAATTTGCAGTCTGCAACATCTTATGGCCATTGGTCACAGTTTTCCTCTTCTCATATAACCCATTTCATTTGTGTGAGGGATGTTTAATGAAGCCAGGATGTCCATCTATTAAAGGAGAAACTGGTCCAGGAACATAATAAAGAATGTATGCCTACCTTTTCCCCCGCCTCATTGGCTCTCTGACCAGTTTTCTGCTATGTTATGACTCTGGGTAAAGTACCCAACCCGGCTGATGGATTTCCTGCACAGCCAGTCAGTGGGGGGGGGGGGGGGGGGGGGGGGGGGGGGGGGGGGGGGGGGTCCAGGAGTGGTGATACGGGGGCACGGGATGGGTAAGTATTCATTCTTTATTATGTTCCTTCTCCCCGCTCGCCTGCATGACATTTTATTTTTTTTTATTGTCGCTAGACTTCACCCAGAGGACCAATGGCATACAGGTACAGCATTAACAGCAGCAATTGCCCAAAAGTCAAGTAATGTAATAGTCCTCCAGGGGGGCTTAGAAAGTGTAAAAAATAAAAATGTTATAAAAAAATATGCCAAAGCCCAATTTTGATCATCATTGTTTGCAGAAAAAAGTTTTACCATACAGTGCATTATGTAGACACAAACTCCCAAAAGCTATAATTTTTTTTCCCAACTTCACCTCATAAATATTTTGGGGTTTTGTCATGCATATTATGGTAGATTAAAAGGCACCATTACGAAGTACACTTTTTCCTGAACAAAAAAAGAAAACCTAGCCCCTACATGGTCCTGTAGATGGAAAAATAAAAGCGCTATAGGTGTTAGAAGACGAGGAGGAAAAAATGAAAATTGCCCTGGTCATTTAGGCCATTTTAGGTTGGGTCATGAAGGGGTTAAACATTGGTTTGTGTGAGGGATGTTTAATTGAAGCAGGATGTCCAGCTATTAAACATTGATTTGTGTGATATCCAATTTTTTATTTTTTTTGCAATGACATCAAAAAGCCGGGTGACCCATCTAAATGAGATGATTCAATTACTTTTGCCGGGGTTGTGCCTGTATGTTCTCCTCATTCAGAACCTTTCGTGCAGGACTTGATTTGTCTAATGAGTAAGGTTATTGATTAGATGCTGCTGTGGAATATATTTTATGCGCTTTCTGTGCTTGTATGTCTTTATAGGCCTCAGGAGTGTTTTTGGAGGAGAGAGGTGTTTATAGTTTGTTGGAAGCTATTCTGACAACTGTTTTCAAGGTGTATCATCTAGTACTATTGTTCAAAATTAGCTCAGTTTCAAGGCTTAACGTAAAGGGTTTATCTTTCTTTTCTTTTTTTTCTTTTTTCTATAAATCACCTCTATACTTCCTTGCTCTCTTGCCACCCCTCATGTCACAAAGCACTGGTCCTGCTGCACTGCACAGCTGGGATCAGGGCTGAGCTAACGCCCTTTGCTGCTAGCAGGGGGTGGGGAAGGTAAGTATAAGGCGGTTTTGGCTGTGTTCATACGTTTTGTTTATGATGTCTTTTTGCAGAAATTCCCCCCCCCCCCCTCCATTTTGCTTAAAATTGTGTGATTGTGGTAAAATAGCACCATTTTGCTGTGATTTTGACAGAATCACAGCAGAAATTGTGCTATTTTACTACAATTGCACAATTCGCTGCAAAATTGTTGGAAAAAAATCATAAATGGGGGGGGGGGAGCAGTGTGTGGACACAGGCAGAGCAGAATTGTAAAAATGTTTTTCTCTGGATAACCTCCACTGATTTTTAGCTAGATCGGCACTCGCCTACTGTGCCTATTACACGGCTCAATAATCTTGCAGCAATGTCTGCGCCGCCCTTGACTAGGGATGGTCCGAACCTGCCGAGGTTCGGGTTTGTTCGAACCCGAACTCTCGGCAATGATTCCCGCTGTCTTCCTCCTCCATGGAGAGGGTGGATACAGCGGGAGGACCGCCTGGAAAACTGGGATACAGCCATAGCCATAGGCTGTATCCCAGTTTTCCAGGCGGTCCTCCCGCTGTATCCACCCGCTGCACGGAGTGGCCAGACAGTGGGAATCTGATGCCGAGCGTTCGGGTTCATACGAATCCGAACCTCGGCAGGTTCGGACCATTCTTACTTACAAGTGAAAATAATGTCACAATAAAGTGCAAATAATTATAGCTCAATGTAATAGGACCTTTACATTGATGGTCAAACCCGCTGTGAGTGTCTACATGACATGTCAGAGGGTTTTTAAAGTGACAAGCACAGTTTAATTTTACTTTCAGGAAACAAACGAATAATTTAAAAAAAAATTACTAGACATGTTTTATACCCATTACACTCCAATTTCACACATTGCAGTTATGGCGCAGCATTTTGCAAATGGTTTTGGTCTGTATGTTGGTGTTTTAAAAGTTATTACTGTCCAATAAATGGTGTGAAATAAAACCTAGATTATTCATCTGGAACGATTAATTTCCTAAGTAGCTTTGAGAGGCCTGTATTCTAGAAACGCTAAATAAAATATCCCATTACAAAATCTCCACCCCTCAAAGAATTCACAACAGGGTTTAAGAACTTTGGGGGAGATTTATCAAACTGGTGTGAAGTAGAATGGTCTTAATTGCACCAGCAACCAATCAGATTCCATATCTCATTCCTCACAGATCCTTTGGAAAATGAAAGGTGGAATCTGATTGGTTGCTAGGGGCAACTAAACAGATTATACCTTATACCAGGTTTGCTAAATCTCCCACTTTGTTTTAATCCCTGCAAACCACCGAAAGGGTTGAGAGGTTTTCAGATTTAGGGTAGCTTCACACGTACTGGATCTACAGTGGATTTCACACTGTGATTTTGCAGCGAAATCCGCTGCGGATCCTGGTATAGTGATGTTCTATGGGGGTCACGTACCCGCAGCTGAGTTTTTATTCCGCTGCGGATATGTCACCCGGCCCCTTTAACACCCCCCATGCTGTGGATAGGGGACAAGTGTTTTTAAATTGGAAAACCCCTTTAGGGTAAATTCACACGAGCGGGTCCGCAGCGATATTCCCTCAAAAAAATAGCATCTAATTCGCACTGAACATACGCACGTTTTTTTTTTTTTTTTTTGCGGGAAAATCGTGTGTAGCTGCGGATCGCGTTTTTAAATCATGCGGATTATCATGTTAACATTAGTGTTATCGTCGGTTGAATGAAGATTAGTGACGCTACAAAAACGCTGCGAGTTGAGTTTGCCATGGACTTACATGACAAACCTTCTTGCAGCGTTTTAATCTGCGGATTTATCGCTAGGTTAAACTCGCAGCTGATACGCCCGTGTGAATTTACCCTTAATAATGTGAAAATGAGTTTAATTGTTTTCTTTATGCTTGCATTTTGTTTTAAGTTTGATTGAAATAATAAAGTTCTTTATTAGAAAGGGTCTCTTGTTTACTCAACGATATTTTTAAAAAAAATTTCTAAATGACGGTTGTGTTATTTTTTTTTTTTAAAGTGCCACATTCCCTACTGGTCACGATATCTTTAGGGTTAAAATGCAGAGACAGGCATCAGTCTAATCTCTGCTGGAGTGTGGCTGTGTCTAACGGTCTCCAGACAGTGATTAGGTGGGTTCTGCTTTGGTTAATATGGCTCTTAAAGGGGTTATCCAGCGCTACAAAAACATGGCCACTTTTGCACCACTCTTGTCTCCGGAATGGGTGGGGTTTGAAACTCTGCTCCATTAAAGTAAATAGAACTTAATTGCAAACCACACCTGACCTGGAGACAAGAGTGGAGGGGGGGAATAAAAATAATAAAATTGTAGCTTTATTTTAGAAGAATTGTTAAAAACGCCATGCAGGGTTAGCAGCCAGCAAGGGTGCCAGTGGCTGCCTTGAGTGATTGCTGGCTGCTAAAATGGCATGGCGTTTTTAACGACTCTTCTAAAATAAAGCTACAGTTTTAATGGTGAGTGCCCTGAAATTTTCTCACATTCTTCGTTTTACTTTTGTAGTTGGTATGGATACACATCCAAATTCTGTCCGTAGTTATGGGTCTGTATGTATGGATAGGATTGCTGATATGTGAATAGGACCTTACTTTGTGCTCTGGATAGCCTTGCAGTGAATAGAATGCTATTCTTGCATTACCCATTTGTGTGGTATATACACAGCATGCCACAAAGAGACATGAAAAGCCCTGCTGCCTTCTGTGACTGCTTGCAGCTATAGAGAAGGGGGTACTGTGCAGCAGAGCCTCTTGTGGTACTTCCTACCAGGGACAGAGCACGCTGACAAGTTCTCATTGCAGTTTTTCCATGATCTTAGTCACAAGGTCCTTCCGTTGCAGAGCTGAAGGGCTGAGCTGTTACGGTTAAAGGGAAACTATCAGCAGGTTAGACGACTCTAACCTGCTGATGTGTCCCTGTAGGGCACAGGGATAAGGGTAAGAAAATTCATCCTCAGTGCCTTGTATAAGGACATATCAGCAGGTTAGACGATAGTTTTCCTTTGAGTGTAGGGCCAGATTCAAGCGTCTGTTTATATATGGTGCGTAGGCTTGTTGTATATCACAGGCTGAACTTTATGGGACTCCCTGCATCATAATTCATTATAATACAGTGAGCTCTGAAACAGTTAAACATAAAGCCGTGTCAGTTCAGCAGCGTACTGCCCTAGC